>NW_006408762.1:1553747-1572550 GCF_000296735.1 Chrysochloris asiatica | reverse complement strand
AAAAAAAAAAAAAAAAAAAAAAAAAAGATAGAGCATTCTAATTCTTTTCCAAAGGTGATTTAAAATTATTTTTGAGTATCTGTATAGATACTCTGTATAGATCAGAGGTTACAAATAACTATTCCTCAAACATACACATATATGTTTTTGTTTTGGCTCCACATGATAAACACTGGACTGTGAATCAAAAGGTCAGTAGTTCAAGCATGCCAGCTGCACCATGGGAGAAAGATTAGACTTTCGGCTTCTGTGAAAATTTAAAGCCTTGGAAATCCTGTCTATACAGGGTCACTTTATTTGGGAAGAAACTCAATGGAACTTGCCAACAACAAGAAGAAAAAAAACCTTTGAAAATGCAGGGTTTTAATAGTATATTTTAATATTTGAAAATGTCTTTGTCACTTTATCTTTCATTCAGTAATTACATGTTCTATGGGATCCTGGTGTGGTGCTGTGGGTTAATGTGCTAGACTGCAAAGTTGGTTAGAACCACAAAGTCGGTGGTTCACACTCAACATCAACTCCTCAGAAACCCTACGCAGGGTCGCTATGAGTTGGAACTGACAACAAAAGCAACAAATTATTTCACTGGAGTCCTGGTGTGGCACTGTAGGATCAACATTGGACTCTCAACATTACCCACCTCATTCTCAAATTAAGCACACTCATAAAAGATGGTAAACCAGCAATTTCCTGCATTTGTTGTCATTGTTATGTGTCATGGAGTCAGTACCAACTCATAGCGACCCTATACACAACAAAACACAGCCCGGTCTTGTGCCAACCTCACAATCTTTGCTATGCCTGAGTCCATTGTATTAATCCATCTCTTTAGGTGTCTTCCTCTCCTTGCCCAACCCTCTACATTACCAAACATGATATACTTCTTCAGGTACTCGTCTCTTCTAATAATATATTAGGAGTGTGAGAGATGAAGTCTGGCCATCATGGTTTCCAAGGAGCATTCTGGCTGTACTTCTCCCACCACAGATCTGTTAGCTCTCTTGGCAGTCTATGGTACTTTTAATATTCTCCTCCAACACCATAACTCAAATGCATCAATTCTTCTACAGTGTTTTTTATTCACTGTCCAACTTTTACATGCATATGAGGTTACTGAAAATACTATGGCTTGGGTCAGGCACACCTTAGTCCTCAAAATGACATCTTTGCTCTTTAACACTGTTGTTCTAAGGTTGTGTATACATCACTATTTACCTCTATCCTCTTTAGTCATGCATATCTCCATGAAAAAACAATAGGGAAGAGCACACTCAGCATTTCTCAAGCTCAAAGAACTAAACAAAATGTGAAATTTTTTTGTTAACTAACAGAAAATAATTTTTATGGACTCAAGCTATGAGAATCAAAGTAAAACTCACCTCTGTTTGATGAAGATATTGACTTTTTTACTAACGAATATTCTATTTTTATGAAAGAAAATAGGTAATTATTATCATCACATTTATTTGTCTTAAAATTTAGTTCTACAACAAAATTTAACTTTAAAGCATAAAGATGCATGATTATATGCACAAACTGACTTACTGTTTTAAGTAAATTATATTGTATTCTGTCAGAAAATCCATACTCCAGAACAAAATCATACAAGTACTAAAGCTTTTGCTACCATATCTGTATTGTATTACATACTGATACCCTAATAACAAACTCATTATAAATACATATCATTTTTCATCATGAACAAACTATCTGTGCTTGTGCCTTCATTGACATGTCCTTATAGACTATATGTATCCAATCTGAAAATATGTGGAGTGAAAAGCAGAGAAGAAAAGTAAAGAAAGTACTTTCAATGTCTATGGCCCTCCAGATACCACAGTGCATGAGTTACCCAAACTGCTTTTAGGTAGTTTGGCATATTTCATCAACTCCTTCAGAATAAATTTTATGTGCAGTCCCATATGTGAAAATATATCATTTCATACACTAGACTCCAGAAATACAGCTCATTTTTATACAGGTTCATGCAGCAAGTCATTGAGAGTGTGCAGCAGATTATCCTCAGAATAAAAATTACATTTCATTAGAATATATCTTGTTCAAACATTAAAAAGCTGTACTATGTACAGAATAGAAATATTATTGTGCACAAACAATTTAAATTTCCCTAAAAATTTCTGCAAAAATATGACCCTGCCTCTCAGCTAAGAATGATTATCAATTTCCCACATTTTCAAGTCATCCTAAATCCTGAAGCTTCATGGTAGATTAAAATATTATTGCTTGGTAAAGTGGAAAGTCAGAAAAAAAAGAGTAAACAAGATGCATTGGCACCATGGCAGCAGCAATGAGCTCAAGTATAACAACATGCATGGTCCATATGAGTGGGAATGGTTTGACAATACTTGACAAAAAAAAAAAAAAAACAAAAAAAACAAAAAAAACAAAAAAAACATGAACAAATGACTAAACAATGTGTTGTTGTTGGTTATGTGCCATGGAGCTGATTCCGACTCATAGAGAGCCTGTGTAGGGTTTCCGAGGCTATAAATTTTTACGGGAGCAGAAAGCCTCATCTTTTTCCCAAGGAACAGCTGGTAGTTTCAAACTGGTGACTGAGATTTGCAGCCCGATTCACAAGCACTACACTATCAGAGCTCAAACACAGAGAATACCCGTACCAAAAAGAACTGATCAGCATCAACTCATTTCAGGAGGTACCATATGATCAAGAACAGAAGTTATTGAAAAACTGATGGTGTTAGCAAAAACAAAACAAGGATCCAGGCATTAACAGAATACAAACTGCAATGTTTCAATGAAGTGATACAGTGCTGTAGACACTCATCTATGACAAGAAATCTGGAAGACAGCTACCTGGTTAACTGACTAGAAACGATCCATATCTCTACCCATTCCAAAGAAAGGTAACCCAACAGAATGCAGAAATCATCAAACAACATAATTATTATCATGTGCAAATAAAATTTTGCTGAATATAATTCAAAAAGAGTTGCAGCAGAGCATCAATAGGGAGCTACAAAACAATCAAGCTAGATTCAGAAGAGGACATAGAACGAGGGATATCACTGCAGATGTCAGATGGATCTTTGATTAAAGCAGAACATATCAGACAGATGTTTGCTTGAGTTTTACTGACTATGCAAAAACTGTGTGGACCATTACAAACTATGGATAATATTGTGAGGAATGAGTATTCCAGATTTTTAAATTTTGTTCAAGAGGACTCTTTACATAGACCAAGAAGCATTTGTTTGAACAGAATAAGGGGTACTGCAGGGTTGAAAATTAGGAAATGTGTGTGCCAGGGTTATATCCTTTCACCATACTTATTCAATCTGTATGCTGAGCAATTAATCTGAGAAGTCAAATTATATGAAAAACAACATGGCATCTGGATTGGTGGAAAACTCATCAACAACCTAGGATATGCAGATGACCCAATCTTACTAACTGGAAACAAATAGGCCTTGAAATACTTACTTACGAAGATCAAAGGCTACAGCCTTCAGTGTGGATTGCACCTCAGTGTAAAGAAAATTAAAATCCTCACAACTGTACCAATAAATAGCATCATGAAAACAGAGAAAAGTTTGATGATGTCAAAGATTTCATTTCACTTTAATCCACAAATAATGCTCATGGAAGCAACAGTCAAGAAAACAAATGACATATTGCATTAGATAAATCTGTTGCAAGATCCTTTTAACATATTAGAGAACAATGATGTCACTGAGGACTAAAGTGCACCTGACCAAAGTCACGGTATTTTCAATCATCTCATTTGCATGTGAAAGTTGGATAGTGAATAAGAAAGACAAAAAGATAATCAATGAAATTGAATTATAGTGCTAAAGAATACTTAAAATATCATAAGCTGCCAGAAGAACAAACAAATTTGTCTTAGAAGTACAGCCAGAATGCTCATTAGAATCCAGGATAGCAAGATATTGTCTCTCATACTTCAGACATGTTATCAAGAGGTACCAGTACCTGGAGAAGGACATCACATCATGCTTAGTAAAGTGGAGGGTCAGCATAAAAGAGGAAGACTCCCAACGAGATGAATAGATGCAGTGGCATCAGCAGTAAACTCAAACATAACAAGGTGGCACGGAACCAGGCAGTGTATCATTTGTTGTGCCTAGGGTCACTATTCATTCTTCTTGGATCAACTATCAACATTCATGGAAGCAGCAGTCAAGAAATCAAATGACATATTGCATTAGGCAAATCTGCTTCACAAGACCTTTTTAAAGTGTTGAAGAGCAAAGATGTCAGCTTGAGGACTAAGGTGCGCCTGACCCAAGCCATGGTATTTTCAATAACCTCATATGCATGCAAAAGTTTAACAGTGAATAAGGAAGACCATAGAAGAATTGTTGCTTTGAGATATGGTATTGACGGAGAATATTGAAAGTGCCGTGGGCTGCCAAAAGAACAAACCAATCTGTGTTAGAAGAAGTGCAGCCAGAGTGCTCCTTGAAGGCCAGGATGGCCAGACTTTGTCTCTCATACTTTGGATATATTGTCAGGAGGGACTAGTCGCTGGAGAAGGAGATCATGTTTGGTAAGGGGGAGGGAGGGTCAGAGAAAAAGAGGAATACACCCAGTGAGATGGATTGGCAAAGTAGCATGATCAATGGGCTCAAGCGTGGCAAAAATTGTGAGGTTGACCCTGGACCGGACAGTGTTTCATTCTGTTGTACAAAGGGTCGCTATAAGTCAGTAGCAATTTGATGGCATCTAACAATTCGTGAAAATAAATAGAAGAGACTTCAGGAGAAAGTAGAAGTTTTAGAGGCGAATAAAGAATTAGAAACAAAAAATTAGGTGTTAAATAGACAAAATGTTCCATTTGAAGAATATATAAGAATTCAGAAAAGACTAAAGAATATACAGAGAAGCCATAATGAATTTCTAATTTTAATTTTGGTTCCTCACATGCTTGTATCAATCCTTGAATCGTGTTTTCTTTCATTCCTCTATAGTATCTTATAGTGATATGTGATATTAATATATCATTTCAAATTCTATGTAATTGTTAGTTATTGTTGAGTCAGTTCCAACTCACGGTGAACCTGTGTGTTCAGGCTATGTCCTATTGAATGCAGATCACCAGGGTTGTCTTCTTAAGAACCTCTGGATGGATTTGAACTGCTAGCCTTTCAGTTTGTGCTTAACAATTTGTTCACCCAAATGGTATAATTAAAGCAATATTTTTTTTTCCAGACACATCTCTTATAATTAATACTTGTTAGAATATGACGTTTAGCATTATTTTCAATTATACCAACATTCATAGAGGCCTAAGGTGCAATATGACCACAAGAAATATTTACACTTCCCAAATAATTTCATATTTTAGCTATGAAAGTCAGTCATCAGTGCAAACTTATTCTTCAACAAGTAGAACTTTTTGGTAAGTTTCATATCTTTGCAGATGGGAGGAAAAACTGGAGCCACATTCTTTATATTATATACACTTACATATAATGCAAACTCTTCATATGCTATCCAGTTTTATTAAGATAAATGGAATGATTAAAAAAAAAAAAAGTTCCATATGGAGGAGCTCACACATTCTTGCACATCTTCCATTTCATTTCCTCCAGGTTCAGCTTTGGCGCTAGGCCCTCAATCCAGAACAAACTGGCTCTGTCTCAACTACTTTCAGAGGTGGCCTTCTACTTGCTTCAATAAACACCCAAAAGATATATATATATATATATACATATATTTCAATTTTTTATTGTGAGGTTTACATGGGAGAATATTAGTTTTGCATTCATCTTATTGTATTTCGCTTCATTGCAATGATTACAATCCCCTCCATGCATCATCAGATAACCAAAGGGTATACCACACAGGCCCATCTCCCAGCAGTCAGCACACAGTCCCTCTCCCTCCCTGAGTCCAGTCTCCCCAGGCGCTCCATCTGTCCACGTCATCATTCCTGTCTCCAACCCTGGCCTCACTGCCTCTCTGGGTAAGGTCCCTCTCTCCGCTCTTCTTACTTGATGGTCCCAGGGACCTCCACTCCTGGGCTGCAAAATCAACTACTCCTCTACTTTTGTCAAAAAATATCAACCTCTATATTTCCTACCCTAACAGTCATTCCTGATGGCAATTATTCACTGTTGTACCACAAGAGTCTTATCCCCATTTCCTTTTGCCAGCCCGGTCCCAACAGATTGGAAATCATTCAGTGGACATTCTACCTTCCCCTGCCCTGTCTGGAACTAGGTTCACTCTGGAAAGCTTGTAAGCAAGTCACTTCTTGCTTTTATAAGGCCCCCCATTTGGAGTAGTCAATGTCTAATTTACTCATCCCTGTCAACCTTGTGTACCGAGGGGGTGGGAGTGATCCTCACTAAAGATTTGTTCCCTTTTTGAGCTACTGTTTCTAGCGTAGTGGTTACGAATCGGGCTGCAAACCGCAAGGTCAGCAGTTCGAAACTACAGGTGTTCCGAGGGAGAAAGATAAGGCTTTCTGCTCCTGTAAAGATTTACAGCCTCGAAAACCCTGTTCAGGGTCGCTATGGGTCAGAACCGACTAGATGGCACTTAACAACAAGAAAAACAACGTCCATAAGTATAGGTAAAGTTCATAAAATTAAAGCAGATTACTCTCTCCCTCCCTTCTTCCTTCTTCTAGTCAAGTTCTGATCATCCAGCCATGGAGGCCAGGTCAAGTGGGTACTATCTGCAAGTATGGGTGTTGTGCATCTCCCCTCAATTGATATCAGCTGGATGCTTCACTCTCTGCTCTAGTCCTCTATGGCCATGTCACTGCCTCTTGGCCCAGGAGTCCCCGGGTCTTCTGTACTGCTGGTCATTCAGGTCTCCACCCAAATTCACAAGGGTCTATTGAATGTGGTGGGACTTAGCTTGCAACTTCATTGCTGTTTTTTCCCCCTGTTCCCCTTATTGGTAACCAACATGGTCACCAGCCAGACCACATGCCTATTCATGTATTCCCCTTGAGTCTTAGTCTTGGAAGGGAGTTTGCTCTGAGGGGTCCGAACCACTTGCTTTGATGGCTCCCCGGCAAGCAACTTACTTATTCTTGTAGTAATCAATCAGACAGCCTTTATTGTTTCAGATTTTTCCTGCCTATCCTTCTTTCATAAAGTATCTTCTGTTCTTGTAGCCACTCCAGGCTGGTCTACTCATCCTTTCCAGTGGAAATTTCCTACCTTAGACAATTCTGGATGGGGTTCTGGATTCCACCTATGGTCTTATGCAATGTAAAGGCTCCACAGGAAGCCTCTTTCACTGGGCCTTTTCTATCCCCCTTTAAGGTATTAGAATCAGTTGTAGGCTGAAGACAGACTTACAAGCCTAAAGTAATACTTTTGTATGACATTAACTTTCTGAGGGTTAAACTTCTTTAAAAGTTAATTTTTTTCATCCGTTTTTTAAGAAAGCATCTTTAATTAGGATAATATTAAAATGTAATTTTATGTCCAAAAGTAAGTGTTAAACTTAGTGATTCATTAGACAATTTTTAAACAATTTTTTTCCTGTGAAATTAAGTGACAACTGTGAAAACAATATTTTAGAACTTCTCATCTTCCTCCAACTCCTTTCCGTTTCTCATTTTCCTTCATTTTCTTATCCTTCCTAACCTACTCCTCTTTTTTCTCCTGTTTCTCCAACCCTGCCCTTTCCTTTTTTTTTTTTTTTTTTTTCAAAAGAAACTCAGGCACAAACAATTTAAATGACTTGACTGAAGTCTTTTAATGTATGTGCCAATTCAACAACTAATCCAGATCCTGGCCCACAGTGAAACTTCCATAGAAATTTGTTGAATGAATAAATAAACACAAATACACACTCATCCATACACTATGATATACACTGTAAAGATATGAGAAAAATTTTAATTCCAGTTGAATTGAAAACATGATACACATACTATGTCAATATCTGCAATGTGCTTATATTCTATTTGTCATTGAATGAAGAGTTATGTGACAAGAGAGTCATGAAACCAAACCACCAAAGATTACAACTCTATACAAAGTGGTACAGGACTTTTAAGGTTCATTGATACTATTTTTTCCTATAAAGTCTGATCTTATTTTACATTAACAACTTTTATTTATCATCTTATCACATACAACTCGTTGTTGTTGTTCAGTGCCGTCAAGTCAGTTCCAACCCATAGCGACCCTGTATAGAATTTCAGAGAGGCTGCTAGTGGGTTTCAACTGCTGACCTTGTGTTTTTCAGTTCAGTGCTAATCCTACAACACCACACCAGATACAACTTAGGAAAGATAGAACACAATACATAGTTTTTAATGTCTGCTTCTAACGTGTGCTTTCATTTTCTTAATTAGTCACCATATTTCCCACAATGTGCAAATATGCAAACACACAACTTAAAGTTAGATAAAGGTAAAATGTAAGTCCAGCCTGAATGCTTGATCTTATGAAAAGAGCAGTTGTCTATGTGTTTACACTTGTGCTCTTACACATGCATGCATGTGTAAGTGTGTTTACCAGAAGAACTAAGCTGAAACCTAAGTAGGAAGTATGATTCAACATAGCCCTTGCTTTCAAAAAGGAAATGAGACTAAGTTGCTGTGAAGATAGCAGTATGGCCAATCTAAATACACAGTAAGGCAATAGGAAGGCATCATTCTTCAGTCATTTAACTCTAATGAGCTTAGTTCCCAAATATTCCTTTTTTCCTGTAACCACTCAATTGTCATCACTGCCACTAAGAACCTTAAAGATTCTGCTAATTAAATCACAGATGTCCATAATTAGAGTGTTGTTGTTGTTGTTAAGTGCCATCGAGTCGGTTCCGACCCATAGCGAACCTGTTACCAGTTTTCCGAGTGTGTAAATCTTTACAGGAGTAGAAAGCCTCATCTTTCTCCCGCGTAGCGGCTGGTAGTTTCGAACTGCTGACCTTAAGGTTCGCAGCCCGATTCGTAACCACTACGCTACCAGAGCACTCATTCAGAATTTTAACATGTTTGCAGTATATTGGTTCATTTGCTAAAAGCAAATTTTTCTTCCTTTCTCATAGATTTATTTGTCATTGATATTAGATTAAAATCTTCCCCCACATTCTTTACTTCTTGTTGTTAAGTATTATCGAGTCAGTTCCAACTCAGAGCAACCCTATATAGGGTGTCCAAGGAGCAGCTGATGAGCTTGAACCACTAACCTTGTGGTTCAAATGACCTTGAGGTTCAGTGCTTTATCCTACAGCATCACATCAAGTAAATAAAAGCTACTTCTCATTAAAATGCAAAAGTATGTGTATAGTTTGCTCTACACACATATTTTGGTATTATAAAAATACATATTAAATATACATATATATCAGATTTACTGTTTTATGCTTCAAAGTATTTGCTCATTCAAAGCAACTCATTTGTTGTCCCATTT
Source organism: Chrysochloris asiatica (assembly GCF_000296735.1). NCBI lineage: Eukaryota > Metazoa > Chordata > Mammalia > Afrosoricida > Chrysochloridae > Chrysochloris > Chrysochloris asiatica. The sequence continues at coordinate 1,563,155 of NW_006408762.1, read as the reverse complement.
TTTAATTTATTTTTCATTAGTTCTATAGCACTGCATGTCTGTAGAAGGTTTAAATTGGAATAAAATTCTCTTAAGATTTTAGCGAAATGTGAAAGATATAGAACTGGAATGTAAAGTAAGAAAATGTACTTAAGTGGGCTATACCAATAACTTCTTTAGTATCATAAATCTATAAAGTCTGTAGTGAAGTAAATTTAAACTTTCAATATTTTGAACATTTTTAAAATGTGACAAATGGGCTGGGAAGTAACTATTCATATATGGCCAAATACAAATATTGCTTTATTGATGAACAGTCATGTATGGTAAAAATCAGCCATGAAAGTAAAGAAAAATGAAAACATCTTTATTATTACTCCTTTATCATCTACAGTTAGAGAGAGGGAAAGGAAACTAATCATCACATCTTTACTATACCATTAACTTTTCATTTAGCAATCAATAAAATATAACACTTGCTAGAATTCTAAAGGCCTAGGTTATGTTCCTGAATGTTCTAAGATATATGACTTTGAGAAAGTTATTTAATCTTTTGAACCTCAATTAACTAAAGTGTAAACTAAAATGGATTTTATGCTGTCTAAGGAACTCTGTTAGCTTAGTGGTTATGAAGCAGACTGCTAACTTCAAGGTCAGCCATTCCAAAGTAACTGCCGCTCCACAGGAGAAAAATACTTTCTACTCCGGAAAACCTATACAGGGTCCCTATGAGTCAGAACAGACTCCAGGGCACATAACCACCAAAATTAGAAAGGCATGCTAGATTTGGCAGCATATATATTAAAACTGGAACAATACAGAGAAGATTAGCATAGCCACTTAGCAAGGATAGCATGCAAATTCAAGACGCACTCCATATTTTCCAAAATCAAAAACAAGGAAAGAATTCTGAAAGCAGGTCAAGAAAAATCTCTTCATTAACCATGCAAAGGTTTTTTATTGTGTGGATCATGACAAGCTACTGACAGCATTGTGAAATATGACTATTCTGGACACTTAATTGTGCTCATGAGGAATCTGTACCGGTACTAAGAAGCAAACAAAACATGGGAACACTGAATGATTTAAATTTTAAAAAGGTGTGTAACAAGCTTGTATTCTTTCACCATACTTATTCACCTGTATGCTGAGCAAGTAATCTGAGAAGCTGGGTTATATGAAGAAAGACATGACATCAGGATTGGAGGAAGGGTCATTAACAACCTGCAATATGCAGATGATACAATCTTGCATGCTGAAAGTGAAGAGGACTTAAAACATTTACTGATGAAAATCAAAGAGCACAGCCTTTGGCATGGATGTAAAGAAAACAAAAATCCTCACCACTGGACCAATAAACAACATTCTTATAATGGAGAAAAGATTGAAGTTGTCAAGGACTTCATTCTTCTTGGATCAACTATCAACACTCACGGAAGCAGCAGTCAAGAAATCAGAGGATGTATTGCATTAGGCAAATCTACTGCACAAGACCTTTTTAAAGTGTTGAAGAGCAAAGTTGTCAGCTTAAGGACTAAGGTGCACCTAACCCAAGCCATGGTATTTTCAATAACCTCATATGCACGTGAAAGCTGGTCTGTGAATAAGGAAGACTATAGAAAAATTGATGTTTTTGAGTTATGGTTTTGGAGGAGAATATTGAAAGTGCCATGGGCTGCCAAAAGAAGCGAGAGATCCATTTTGGAGGAAGTGCAGCCAGAGTGCTCCTTGGAGGCCAAGATGGCCAAACTTCGTCTTTCATACTTCGGACATATTGTCAGGAGGGAACAGATGCTGGAGAAAGATATCATGTTTGGTCAGGTGGAGGGTCAGACAAAAAGAGGAAGACCCCCCAACGAGATGGATTGGCCAAGTGGCAGAATCAATGGTAACAGTAGTGAGGTTAGCCCAGGATCAGGTAGTGTTTCGTTATGCTGTGCATAAGGTCGCTATGGGTTGGTACCGACTTGATAGCACCTAACAACAACAACAACAAAGGAGAACCAATAAGATCCAATAAGATCAAGCTCTGATTTCTCAGCAGAAACCTTGAAGGCAAAAAGTCAATGAGAACCCTGCCCCCTCCTGGAGGAGACACTTCCTCAAGTAGATTCCCCTACCCCTCTGGTTCTCAAAAGTAGTCCACCCAAGCCTCCACCACAACCTAGGCAAGCAGCTACCACAGCCCTGATCCCTTCCCCCACCATGGTCCAGGAGCGCACTGGGGTAATGCCATTTACTGAAGATGATTTTTACAGCCCTGTCAATAGTTGCTCAAAATGCCTGTTTGGACCATGGCCTGTCTTCATGTTTTCTGTAGAAAATGTTTCCTGACTGCAATGAGAGAAAGTGGAATACATTGTCCCCGCTGTCATGGAAATGTGACTAAAAGAGAGCATGCCCACACAAGCTTCAGATCTTGAAAATATCATAAAGAAGTTTTCTGGTAGCTGCAGATGCTGTGCAAAACAGATTAAATTATATCACATGAAATATCATTGCACAAATCTTGTTAGAAGAATCAGGATGAATATGGTGTTCCTTCTATCATTCCAAACTTTCAGATTCAGAGATCTGATTCAGTAGGGAACAGTAATAGGAGTGAAACATCCACATCTGATAACATAGAAAATTACCAAGAGAATACAAATTCTTCTGGGCATCCCACTTTTAAGTTTCTATTGTGTTACGAATTCACTTTTACCAGACAACATATACTGGATCACTGGAACAGTAATCACCTATTTCAGATAGTTCCTGTGATGTGTCCTATTTTTGTGTCTCTTTCTTGGGTAGCTCTTAGTCATGTTACTAGAAATTTTGCTATTCATCTATAGCAAAGACATCAGTTGATAAAGGAGAAATTGTGAATTGTCAGCTAGATGAGGAAACCCAGAATCAGACTGCTGTTGAAGAATCTTTTCAAGTAAACATCTAAAGGCTGTACATATCTCTGCATCTTTACACCTACAAAGGCCATCTTTAAGGGGAACACTATTAATGAAGTCACCACTTCAGTAACTTGATGTGTATATTAATAAACGTAATTCAGTCTATATTTTAGTTTAGTTTCTTTTTTTTAATTGAAAAATAAAGGTTGGCCATCTAAACACTTAATCTTGCTAAAAATGGAAGTCATGACATTAGTTTTGAAAAGCATAAAAAAGAGCATATTTCACAAATGTAATACTGTAAAAGGAATCCTTGTTGTTAACTTTTTTATGTTTCATATGGAATTGTTCAGTATTATATTGACTTTGAAATTTGATACTGTTTGTTGCATTTACTTTATTGTACACAGGTAACACAGAGAAGCATATTCTAAAGATGTGATTGATAAAAACCTAACAAATTGGTGACCATTTTCAGACTTGCAGAGTGGAAACTTGAAGTGCTATATGGCAAAATCCAAAGTTAACTTTTTTTTTATACTGGTTCTAGCTGAAGAATTCATCTTTAAGAAAATTGTATTTATATAACTTTTAGTAATTTTGAAGGCTGGTGATATTTCGTTATAATTTTAGTTCTTTAAAGAGTAAAAGCTCATTATAAAGATGTTTCCTTTTAGGTATTAGAAGGCAATATAGCAAAGGGGAAAAAAAATATTTATTTGGTGAGCAGTTGGTAGTTCAATCTTGGTTGTTTGGTCAACTATAATTTGTAAACCCAAAATGAAGAAAGCAGGATAACAAACAACTCGTTGACTAGAACTTTTCAGTAGCCATTAATTATTATTGGTTGGTTGGTTGGTGGTATGCCATTGAGTCGGTTCCTTCTCATAGAGACCCTATATAGGGTTTCCAAGGCTATAAATCTTTACAGGAGCAGAAAGCCTCATCTTTCTCCCATGGAATGGCTGGTAGTTTCAAACTTCTGACCTTGAGGCTTATAGCCCGATTCATAACCACTACGCTACCAGAGCTCCTTTAGTATTTCTGATAAGCTAAGATAAAACTTCTGTTAGACATTTTCAGTTGGTGATATTATATTCTAGATATATGGTGGTGGTGGTGGTTATGTGTTGTGGAGTCAGTTCCGACTCATAGCAACCTTGTACAGAGTTTCCGAGACTATAAATCCTTACGGGAGCAGAAAACCTCATCTTCCTCCCGTGGAACAGCTGGTAGTTTTGAACTGCTCAACTTGTGGTTCACAACCCGATTCGTAACCACTACTCTACCAGAGCTCCTTATTCTAGATATAAAGTTACATGAAAATGTTTTTGTTTAAAAATTCACTGCTAAAGGTCTGTGCATTATATAAGCAATTTTTATTATGGATTTTAAAAATGAACAATATAGGATTGAAGTGTTTATCTGATAGGATTAAGATTCTGTATATCACACACAAAGATAAACCCCAAAAGCACTCAAATAATAAGTGGTCTTCTTGGCTGCTGTTACATCTTAAAATTTGAGTTTATGTGCATACATACATTTGTTTATATGGTGCTCATTTGTTATTCTCAAAGACAATATGTCTTACTATGAAGTAGAAAGACAGATCCTACCAGCCACTCTGTTTCACTATTTTTTAGTCAAAACTACGTTCCTAGTATTCACTATTGAGACTCATAAAATATTTTGTACTATAAGTCAAAAATTCCAGAACAAAGGATAAAGAGTAGATTTGCAGACATTCCATACTAATGTACATTATTTATGTTTTCTTTAAAATAACATAAAAGAAAATGTCAGAAGTAGTTTGCTACTAATATATTCATATATTATATAACAAGGTGTGTTTTGGTTTTGTTAAAATCCTTGTTGACTTTTCTAAAGTGAACATTTTTTAACGTGATTTAATAAAATGTTAATTTGGAGAAAAAGAAAAGGCAATGGGAAGACACATAAAATCTTTAAAAGAAAAAATTACTAGTCAAGAACCATATCATATATCCAGAAAAACTGTCCCTCAAGCACAACAACAAAATTACAACATTTCCAGATAAACAGAAATTAAAGGAATTTGTAAAAAGTAGGCCAACTTTATATATATTAAAAAAAAATACTAAAGGAGTCCTTTGCACTGAAAATCAACAACAACAGACAATAATCTGAGACTGGCATACATGGTTACACCACCTAGAATTCAATCCAGATATAAAAGTATCCAAAGTAAAGTAAACTTACAAGGCTAAAAATAGGGAACTGGGAAAATTAATATATAATGAAGAAACAACAAAGCAAAAAGAGGGAAGAGTGTAGTTACAGAACTTTCAAATGTCAAGAAGTCAAGCAAATATAAAGATGAAAAAGACTGGCTTAAAATTAGAAAGAAAATAAATTACAGGTTAACCTCAAAGGAAATTAAAACTCATTCACATGAAATCAAGAAAAGCACAAATCATAAGGTTTTAGTAAACATTAAAATAATAGCAATGAAGAAATTGACAAGAAAATGCACAAACACAATGAGCTCAGCATAGAAAAGTATGTGGAACAAAGCAACAAGCAGCACCAAATAAAAACAAACAGCAACCCCCTCCAAGACTGAAACTCAAAGGGAACTCAAGAACTCTCATGTAAGCTTGCTGGCAATCATGTTGGTCTATCGGTGAATGGCAGGGGGGAAAGGCAGCAATGAAGAAATGGGCTATGTTCAACCATGCTCCATAGATTCCCATTGACCTAGAGATGAGAGAGAAATGAGGAAGGGCTAGTTGGTCTGAAGTGTGGTGAGAAATGGGGACTCTTGAGTCCAAGGACAAGGACATAGCCATGGAGGGCTAGAGTTGAGAGTGAAGCATCCAGCTGATATGAAGTGAGGGGAGATGCACAAGAATACCCAACTTGCAGATATTACCCATTTGACCTAGCATAGATGACTTGATAATTATAACTAAACTAGAGGAAGATTTAAAACAGCAACAACGACAACAATTTTTGCTAAAATAAATGAGTGTACATTGCTATAATTTGATGAACTTGACCTATACTTATAGATGTCATAGCTCAAAACACCAACTGATAGGGAAGGAGTCTTCACATCAAGTACCAATCCTATTCCCTCTGTGTATACAGGGTATATGGGAACAGGCAACTTAGGCATGGGCTACCTAAAATGAGGGGGCGATAAAGGCAAGAAGTGATTGGCTTACACGTTTTCAAGAGGAAGTTTAGTTTACGAGTATGTGGGGGAAGATAGAGTCTCTATGGAATAGTTTTCATCTTTTCTAGATGGGTATGGTAAAAAGAGATGGGGATAGTGAGAAATTGTTATCATGACTAATTGCGACTATCACAACTGTAAAGGTAAAAATTTTGTAACAAAAATGGGGGAGTAGTTAATCTTACAGTACAGAAACAGAGGACCCTAGGATCATTAAGGGAGAAGTGGACAATCAAGCAGAGTGTGGGACCCTATCTAGAGAAGCAGTGACACCAGAGATGGAAGCAGAGATGAGGACATAGAGAGAAGGAGCAGCTGAGGACTCATAGAAGGAGAGGGACTGTGTGCTGGCAGCCAGGAAGCAGACTTGCAGAATGTGCCCTTTGGTTGCTTAAGTTACTATGTATTCCTGAGTCTTTCTGTGTACATCTCCCCCCACCAAAAAGAAACAAAAACAAAACAGAGACTAGAACTAAAGACTGTTTAACGAGGATTCACAGAGGAAATTGTAATCATTTCAATGAAATGATGGTGTAAATCTGATGCTCTCCCATGTAAATGATCCCTCAATTCACAAGAAAAACTTGTGCACGTGCACACACACACACACACAAAAAAAAAAAAACACAGAAAAATTAATGCAATCAATTCATATCTATCAATAATTACACTGAACTTCAATAAATTAAATGTCTCAGTGAAAAAACAGAAAGTAGCAGAATGGATAAGAGAACAGGAACATTCAATATGTTGTCTACAAGAGACACCTTGCACACAAAGATAAGAATCAATCAAAAATCAAAGGATAGAAAAAATATATCACAATAATTACAATAAAAAATTAGGAGTGAAAATATTAATTTCTGATAAAATATACTTTAAGGCACGAGGAATACATGATCAGGCATATGGTCTTGCTGATGACCACGTTGGTTTACCGACAAGGGGAAGTGAGGAGAAAACAGCAATGAAGCTCATTTGACCTGGCTTCAATGGCTGGATGACCAGACTCAACTACAGGAAGAAAGAAAAGGAAAAAAGGCATAATCTGCTACAATTTGATGAACTTGATGTATACTTATGGATGTAGTAGCTAAAAAGAGGGAACAAATCTTTACAGCAAGGATCATTACCACCCACTCGGTACACAGGGTTAACAGGGATGGGCAACTTAGACACTGATGACCCAAAATGGGGGCACTAAAAAGACAAGAAGTGACTTGCTTACAAGCTTTCAAGATGGAGCCTAGTTCCAAAGGGTGTGGTGAAAGGTAGAAGCTCCACTAAGTGGTTTCAAAGCTGTCTAGATGGGGCTGGTGTAAGGAAATAAGGATAAGACTAACTGTGGGACTTCCAGTTTGGGGTGGCAGCCACAAAAGCCAGGTAGTGTCCTCTCCCGTGAGAGGGGAGGGGATCTCACAAAGGAAGAGCTCATAGAGTAACTCCAGAGCTCCGAATCTAATATAAGATGCAGAACCACTAAGATAGAAGAAACACTAAGATAGAAGAGCAAACACAAAAAAGGATAAAAAAATTCAGAGGAAAATCTAAGATTCATGTTGGACAACATGAAGAGGAATAACTTAAGAATTATTGGCATTCCAGAACAAAAAGAAGCACACAATTCCACAGAAGAAATGGTTGAAGAACTGCTGGAAGAAAATTTCTCCAACCTCCTGAAAAGTGAAAAGATAAACATTCAAGAAGCTCAACGAACTCCAGGAAGGGTAGACCCCAAAAGAAAATCACCAAGACATATCATAGTCAAGCTCTCCAAACACAAAGATAAGGAGACACTTCTGAAAGCAGCCAGGGAAAATAGAAGAGTCACATATAAAGACAAGCAAGTCAGATTAAGCTTGAATCTCTCAGCAGAAACCATGCAAGCAAGAAGGCAATGGGGAGACATGTAAAACCCTGAAAGTAATAAAATTGCCAACCAAGAACGCTTTATCCAGCAAAGCTATCAATCAAATATGATAGTGTAATCAAAACATTCCAAGATAAACAGAAACTATGGGACTTTACCAAAGCCAACCCTGCGCTACAAAATATCCTAAAGGGAGTTCTGTGGACTGAGAACCAACAAGAACAGATAAAAACCAGAGATTGACATACATTGCAGCACCTCCCTGAATTAAGTCAATAGAAAGAAGAGTTGTTAACAGAACAAAACTGGAAGGACAAACTCAGAGAATCTGGGAGGTCAGTCTATGATCAAAACAAGTACAATGGAAAAGAAGGTAAACACGTAGGAACAGAAATCCAGATAATGAGAAGGTCAGGTCAATTACAGGATATAATAGACTGCACTAAATGGAGAAAAAATTTAATGGACTATAAGGCAACCTCAAAGAAAATTAACATTTCACAACATACCAAGAGAATAAAAATCCAAGAAGAACATGAAAACATTAAAACTATGAGGAAACTCAATAGACAGAACACAAAAATCATGAACTCAACAAAGGAAGACAAACAGAACAAAGAAGCAACAATACCACACACAAAAAAAAATATAATGGCAGCAATTAATCAATACCTATCTATAATTACACTGAATGTAAATGGATTAAATGCACCTGGTAAGAGACGGTGGGTGGCAGAATGGATAAGAAAACAAGAACCTTCAATATGCTGTCTGCAAGAGACACATCTCACACACAGAGACAAAAACAGATTAAAAGACAAAGGATGGAAAAAAATATACCAAGCCAATTGCAATAAAAAGAGAACAGGAGTGGCAGTACTAATCCTTGATAAAATAAACTTTAAGGCAAAAACCAGCATAATAGATAAGAGATGGACATTATCTCATGATTAAAGGGACAATTGAACAAGATGAAATAACCATATTAAATATCTATGCTCCCAATGAAAGAGCTCCAAAATATATAAAACAAACTCTAATAAATTTGAAGAAAGAAATAGATGAATCTACAATAATAGTGGATGATATTAATACACCACTTTCAAAAATGGATAGAATAACCAGAAAGAAACTTGACAAAGACACAGAAGAACTAAACAACACACTCAGCCAACTGGACTTCATAGATGTGTACAGAGCATTCAACTCAACAACTGCACAATACACATTCTTTTCCAGTGCACATGGAACATTCTCCAGAATAGACCATATTTTAGGCCACAAAACAAGTCTCCATAAATTTACAAATATCAAAAACTACAAAGCATCTTCTGAGACCACAATGCTATCAAATTAGAAATCAACAATAGGAAGACCAAGGAAATCAAGTCAAATACATAGAAATTGAATAACACCCTGCTGAAAAGTGGCTGGGTAGTAGAAGAAAT
>NW_006408762.1:1551712-1553042 GCF_000296735.1 Chrysochloris asiatica | reverse complement strand
GCATAATCCTCATACCAAAACCAGGGAAGGACATCACTAAGAAAGAAAATTATAGACCAATATCCCTCATGAACATAGATGCAAAAATTCTCAACAAAATTCTAGCCAACAGAATCCAGCAATACATCAAAAAGATAATACATCATGATCAAGTGGGATTCTTATCAGGGATGCAACGATGGTTCAACATTAGAAAAATGATCAATGCAATCCACCATATAAATAAGAAGAAAGAAATGAACCACATGAGCATATCAATTGTGGCAGAGAAGGCATTTGATAAAATCCAACATACATTCCTGATAAAAATTCTCAACAAAATAGGAATTGAAGGGAAATTCGTCTACATAACTAGGAGAAGATATACAAAACCAACAGCCAAAGAAGTAAACTAATGAAAGCAATCAATTCATGTTTATCGATAATTACACTGAATGTCAATAGATTGAAAGCACCAGTGAAGGGACAGAGAGTGCACGAGACACACATTATACACAAAGAAAAAACAGACTAAAAGTTAAAGGAGAGCTTCCGGTTTGCCAGGGTGGCCAGGCGGTGCTTGTGAGTGGGGGCTCCGGGATTGGGGGGGAGGAAGCTTGTGAGTTGAGCCTCCCAGGTGGGAATTCACAGTCTCACGGCCCGCGTTAAGCTTAGTGCACCAGAGGCTTAGACCCGTTTCTTTGAGAAATCACTGTGCAAGGAATTACAGGCTTTTTAAAAGGGCGCCTCGGCATCCCCAGGTCCCTTGGGCTTGGGGGAGCGGTGCGGGAACCAGCTCGAGCGGAGCCTCCAGTGGCTGGGAGACTCAAACAGGGAGATCTACTGGTGACACCTACCCCAAGGGGGGATTTCTGCGCATACATTGGACAGAGGGAAGTTAGCTTAGGAGAGGAAGAGGGAAAAAAAATAATAAAAAAGCCTGCAGAAGGGAGAGAGGCGGCGACTGTCTGACGTCATCAGGTGTGGACTGTGCCTGCTTGAGCCATTTCTGCCCTGCCCAATTGACCCGTGTTTTCCCGGGGCCCGCCGGGCACGCGCGCACACAGGCGAGCAGCTGCCAGCCTGCCCGAGCCGCGTACTGCGGCCCTGCCAGATGCGCAAAAGCAAGCGACCCGCCCCCCGCTGAACCAAGCAGCCTCCCTCAGCCCTGCCGGGCATACTCCGGCAAACAGCTCACCTCACGCTCAACCGAACGGTGGAGCACGGGGGCAGGCAGCCCACCTCCAGCCGCGAGCACCCACTGGGGAACCCCATTTGGGTCCCCCCTTTATTTTTATTATTATCTTTTATCTTAGAAGGTTCAGCAGGAACCCTGACGAGGCCCTGAGGG
>NW_006408762.1:1530534-1531898 GCF_000296735.1 Chrysochloris asiatica | reverse complement strand
ACCATTTACAATAGCCACCCAAAGGATGAAATATCTAGGAATAAATGTAACCAGAGAAACAAAGGACTTATACAAAGAAAACTACAAAACACTACTAAAAGAAACCAAAAGAGACTTAAAAAAATGGAAGAATGTACCATGCTCCTGGTTAGAAAACATAACATTGTGAAAATGTCAATACTGCCCAAATCAATTTACACATAGAATGCAATCCCAATCCAGATTCCAACGACTTTCTTCAAAGAGATGGAAAAAGCAATTACAAAATTTATTTGGAAAGCAAAGAAACCCAGGATAAGCAAAGCATTGCTTTAGAATAAGAATAAGGTTGGAGGCCTGTCACCCCCCGACTTTAAAATATACTATTATGGATGGCTACAGTGGTCAAAAAAGCTTGGTACTGGTATAATGAAAGGTACATAGATCAATGGAACAGAACCGAGAATCCAGAAATTAACACATCTACATACAGCCAATTGATCTTCAACAAAACACCAAAATATGTACCATGGGGAGGTGATAGTCTCTTCAATAGATGGTGCTGGCAGAACTGGAAAATGATATGCAAAATCTGAAACAAGACCTTCACCTCACACCTTGTAAAAAAAACAACTCAACATGGATTAAGGACCTAAATGTGAATCCCAGAATTATGATGGTCATGAATGAAAAATTCGGGACAAATGTGAAGACACTAATGCAAACGTAGACATTTTGTAACAAGGAAGAGAGTGATTAAATCTCCAGGATAGGAGCGGAGACCTCTGGAACCATCAACGGAGAAGAGCCGAGAGCTGGATCCTACCCAGATAAACAGAGATGCCTGAGATGGAGGCAGAGATGATGGCGCAAAGTGATGAAGCGACTGGGGTATTTGGACCCAGAGAGGGAAAGGGACTGTGGGCTGAAAACTGGGGGGAGGAGGGGGAAGTGTAGGGGGCGGGTTTCTGGAATACACCCTTTGGGTGGTTGATGATGCTTGGAGGTGATTGGAACCATGGCAATGAGATGATAACGATGGAATGAATGTAAAATTAAAGTTCCCCCATGTAAACTACCATATAATTCACAATAAAACATTTTAAAAAAATCAAAATCAATTGGAAGACAACTACAGAGGGACATACATGGCAGCATCAACCTGAACTCAGTCGTCAAATGGAAGAGTCTAGAACAGAATAAAATAATAAGAACAAAGGATCTGGGAGGTCAGTCTATGATCAAAACAATTACAATGTGAATGAAGGTCAACACAGAGGAACAGAGATGTGGGTGGTAGGAAGGTCAGGTAGATTACTGGATAAAATAGACTATCTTAAATGGAGGGAAGAACTAATGGAATATAAGGTAACCACAATGGGGTT
>NW_006408762.1:1528165-1529352 GCF_000296735.1 Chrysochloris asiatica | reverse complement strand
TTTTGTTTTGTTTTGTTTGTTTTTTAAAAAGCTAAAGTGGATAGAGAGAAAACTGTTAACTGGTGGTACAAGGAGGGGATTATAATCAATGTAATTAAACAAGGTATATGATTTGTCAAATGTAAAACTGATGATGTGTCTTGTAAATTTTCACTCAATCCACAATAAAAACCTTAAATAAAATCAATTGGATTTCTCTAAAGCAACAGTAATAGCAATGAAAAGGACGTTAGGAAAGCAATACAATAGCCACACCAATGATGAAATATTTAGGAATAAACATAACCAGAGAAACAAAGGACTTATACAAAGCAAATTACACAACACTACAACAAGAAACCAAAAGAGATCTACAGAAGTGGAAGAACATACCATGTTCCTTGATAGGAAGACTCAACATAGTGAAAATGTCAATACTGCCCAGAGAAATTTACACATACAATGCAATCCCAATCCAGATACCAACAATATTCTTCAAAGAGATGAAAAGGGCAATTACTAAATTTATATGGAAAGGAAAGAGACCCAGGATAAGCAAAGCACTGCATAAAAGGAAGAACAAGGTTGGATGTCTCTCACTCCCTGATTTCAAACTTTACTACATGGCTATGGTGGTCAAAACAGCCTGGTATTGGTACAACGAATGATACACTGATCAATGTAACAGGATAGAGAATCCAGAAATTAACCCAACCACATACAGCCAAATGACTTTCAACAAAGTGCCTAGGCACATTGCATGGGAAAGAGACAGTCTCTTTTCAAATGGTGCTGGCAGAACTGGAAAGCGATATGTAAAATACTGAAACAAGACCTTTGCCTCACACCCTATACAAAAATGAACTCACCATGGATTAAAGATCTAAATGTGAATCCCAAAATTATGAAGATCATCAATGAAAAAATAGGGACAAACGTGAGGGTGCTAATTCAGGGCATATACAGACTACCACACATTTTGAAAAGTACACAAACAAAAGTAGACAAAAAGATGAGTGGAACATACTAAAAAAAAACAAAAACAAAAAAACAACTTATGTGCATCAAAAGATTTCACCAAAAGAGTAAAAAGGGAACCCATAAACTGGGAAAAAATATTTTGCAACGACATATCTGATAAGGGACTCGTTTCTAAAATATATAGGAAAATGCTACACATCTACAAAAATAAGACAAATAACCCAATT
>NW_006408762.1:1505114-1527916 GCF_000296735.1 Chrysochloris asiatica | reverse complement strand
AGATATATGCACACCAATGTTCATAGCAGCACTATTTACAATAGCGAAGAGATGGAGACAGCCAAAGTGCCCATCAACTGAAGAATGGATAAACAAACTGTGGTACATACACACAATGGAGTACTACACTACCTTGAAGAATAACAAGGAAGCTGCAAACCACCAGTTAACATGTATGAACCTTGAGGGCATTATGTTGAGTGAAATTCGTCAGTCACAAAGGAGAAATACTGTATTGGACCATTACTATAAAAGACTAAGAAAAAGAACCCATACTAAAGGAGGGTGGGGCGGATTCTTTGCTGATTGCTGGGTTGTTGGGGTAGGGTGAGGGGAGGCACAGAAAGGTAGAGCACAGGGTAGGGAATAGTTTGGGTGCTGGGGAGGGGCCAATATACAGAAAAGGAGAGGGGAATGGAAGAACAAAGGGGAGGGGAGAACAAGTAGGCAGGTTTGCATGGGCTAAGTGGGACAGAGGTAAATAATGATGTATGCACAATCTTGGAACAACAAGGCTCTGGGATACATAGATTGAGATATGGTTGGAATAGGGAAAAGGGGGGAAATAATGTTAAGATACTTGGCTGTCTACTGAATCTTGGTATTCCTTGCATTACATTATAAAATAGACACTGTAAGGGGAGAGAAAGGAAAAGCCAGAAATATCACCATAGAAAGCTTTTAAATCCGTCTTCTGCCTATAACTGATTGGAATACTTAAAATAGGTATACAACATGCCCAGTGAAGTGGGCTACCTGCGGAGCTTCTGCATTACATAAAACTATAGGTGGAATCCTGAACAGCACCCAGAATCTTCAGAGGTGGGAAATTTCCCTCTGAGAGGACGGGTAAACCTGTCTGGAGTGGCTAGAAGAACAGAAGATACCTCTTGAAAGAAAGACTGACAGGAAAAATATAAAACAATATAGACTGTCCGACTGATTACTACAAGAACAAGCAAGTTGCCCGCCCAGGAGACATCAAGGCAAGGGGTCGGGTCCCCTCAGAGTAAAACCCCTTCCAAGACTAAAACTCAATGGGAATACACACTCTTATAGGTGACCACGTTCGCCACCAACAAGGGGAAGTGAGAGGAAAATAGCTATGAGGCTGCAAGCTAAGCCCTACAATGTACAATTGATTCCTGTGAACCCAGGTGGAGACCTGGTTGGCCAGCAGTGTGGCAAGACCTGGGGACTCTTGGCCCCAGAGTCAGTGACATTGCCACAGAGGACTGGAGTGGAGAGTGAAGTGTCCAGTGGATAAGAAGAGAGGGCATATCCACAGGAGCACCCACACTTGTAGATAATACCCATTTGACCTCACCTCAATAAGTGGACGATTAGAGCTCAAATAGAAGGAGAAAGAAGAGGGGAAAAAAAAAAATCTGACACAATTTGATTAACTTGACCTACACCTAGGGATGCAGTAGCTCAAAAGAGGGAACAAACCTTTACAGCAAGAATCATTCCCACCCCCTCCATACACAGAGTAGACAGGGATGGGCAACTTGGACATTGGTTATCCAAAATGGGGGAGGGGGCTACAAAGGCAAGATGTGACTGGCTTACAAGCTTTCAAGAAGGAACCTAGATCCAGATGGCGTGGAGGAAGGTAGAATCTCCACTGAGTAGTAACCAATCTGTCTAGGCGGGACTGATTATAGGAAAAGCAGATAGGTCTCTTGTGATTCAAGCGTGAATAATTGTTACCAGGACTGATTATGAAGGTTGTAAATGTAAAAGTAGACATTTTGTGGCAAGGAGCGGAGTTATTAACTTTGCAGGCTAGGAGCGGAGGTCCCTGGAACCATGAAGGGAGAAGAGCAGGGAGCGGAACCCTATCCAGAGAGGCAGCGATCCCTGAGATGGAGGCAGAGATGATGACGAGAAGACATGGAGTAGCTGGGGACCAAGGACTCAGGGAGGGAGAGGGGCTGTGTGCTGAGAACGGGGTGGGGGGGGTGGGGGAGGTGCAGGCTTATAGGATGTACCCTTTCATTGATTGGTGATGCATGGAGGGGATTGTAACCATGGCAATGAAACAATATATGATAGGATGAATGTAAAACTGATGTTCTCCCATGTAAACTGTCACACAATTCACAATAAAACTTAAAAAAAAAAAAAAAAAAAACTGTGAGGGTTGCAAATGTAAAGCTAGACATTTTGTAACAAAAGGAGGGGAGTGTCTGACTTTGCAGTCCAGGAGCAGAGAACTCTGGAACCATCAAGGGAGAAGAACAGAGTGAGGGACTCTACCCCAAAAAGCAGTGACACCAGAAACGGAGGCAGAGATGGTGACGTGGATATACAGAGCAGTTGGGGACTCTAGGCATAACGAAGGAGAGGGGCCGTTTACTGGTGGTTGAGGGGCTGGCGTGCAGGGTATATCCTTTGGTTGATTGAATGGTTATATATTCCTGACTGCTCAGTGTACATCCAAAAAAAAAAAAAAAAAAAAAAAAAACCATAGAGGGAATGAAAGCAAATGCTATTAAATGATGACACGTGGAGGGGATTGTCAACACTGCAATGAAACGAAATACAGTAAGATGAATGTAAAGCTGATGTTCTCCCATGTAAACTATCACTCAATTCACAATAAAAATTTGAAGAAAAAAAAAGTCTGAAGGAATGAACAAATCTGAATGAATAGTACTACTGGATAGTAGATAGTAGATAAAGCTAGTGACGTAATGTAGAAAATAACTTCTCACTTTACTGCTACCTGTAGTTGATGGATAATAAGAAGTTAAAAATTTTTAAAGACTAAAATAAAGAAAGGTTCTGGATGGGGCTCCGGATTCCACCTAAGGTCCTATACACTGAAAAAGCTCTGCAGAAGGTCTATTTCACTGGGCAAGTTGTAGAATCCTTTTTAGGAAAAATAAAACGATAGATAGATAGATAGATAGATAGATAGATAGATAGATAGATAGATAGATAGATAGACAGGCAGGATTTCGAAACTACCAGCTGTTCCACAGGAGAAAGACGAGGCTTTCTGCTCCCATACAGATTTACAGCCTCAGAAACCCTGTACAGGATCACTATGAGTCGGAACCAACTCCACGGCACATAACAACTCCACGGCACATAACAACAAAAATAAAATACATTGAAACTGAATAATACCCTGCTTAAAAGCTACTGGATAACACAACAAATACAAAATGCATTCAAAACAAAACAAACAAACAAAAAATGCAATCAAATGAGAACCAAAATACAACATACCAAAACTTTGGAACACAGAAAAAAATGGTGCTTAGAGGACAATTTATAGTACTAAACATACACATCCAAAAAGAAGTATCAACACATTAACAAAACATCTCCAACAATTAAAAAAAGAACAGCAAAGTAAGCTTATAGCCACCAGAAAAAATGAAATAATACTTGAGGAAAAATGGATTAAAAAATAGAAAAATTCAGAAAGAAAAGAAGTTAGCTCTTTGAAAGGTTTACTAAAATTGACAAACCATTGGCAAACCTGAAAACAGAAAAGGAGAAGATGCAAATAACACACACAGAGCATGATAGGAATGATGTCACAACAGAACCAATGGAAATATAATGATAATAACAGAGTGTTATGAAGAATTGTTTGATATTGTGAACAAGAGTAAATTGCTTCACTTTGATTGACTAGACTTTTGCTTCTGAAATGCAGTTGCTCAAAATACTAACCAGAATGGACGTATTCTTTATATCAAGGAACAAACTTGTTTCCTTAGTGCACTGGGTTGATAGAAATGGGCAATTTAGACATTAGCTAATAAAAATGGGAGAGTTACAAAGGCATGATGTGGCTGTCTTACAACCTTTCATGAATGTGCTTAAATTCAGAATAAGGTGGTGAGATACACTCTCCACTGAATAGTTTTCCTCTTTTCCAGATGGATATAGTGACAGGGGATGGGGGATGATGGTAATAGGATTTTATTATTCCATTGTAACTGTTGTTACTGTTGTTAAGTGCCATTGAGTCAGTTCCGACTCATAGCAGCCCTGTCTAGGGTTTCCTAGGAGCACATGGTGAGTTTGAACCATCAACTTTGTCATTAAAAATGACCTTATGGTCTAGTGCTTAGCAGGATTAATTGTGATTGTCAAAGGTGTAATTGTAGAAGATGTATAACTAAAATGGGGAGTAGTCAATCTTTCATTTTAGTAACAGATGACCTCAAGAACATTAAGAAGGAAGATCAAGAGTGGAGCATGAGATAACTACCTATAAAAGTGGTGACAGAAGAGAGAGTGGCAGAGAGGTGGCACAGAAGAACAGAGCAGCTGCAGGTTCTAGGCCCATGGATTGAGTAATGCTGTATCCCTACAGAGAGGAGGTTGGATTGTGGAATGTGCCCTTTGGACATTTAAATTAATGTATCATTTTGTTTTGTATATGTGCATAAAGTATTTTTGCTTTCTTCATTTGTGAAATAGAAGATATAAATAGAGAGCCACAGGGAGGAAGTAGGATAACTGTTGTTGCAGGGAGGGGATTGTAATCATTGAGATGAAACAACTGTATTATTTGTTCAATATAAAGCTGATGATCTTGTCTACAAACCTTCACTCAGTTCACAATAAAAAGGTTTTTTTTTTAATTTAAATAAATTGTAATTTAACTGCAATAAATTTGAAATTCTAAAAGAAATGGATAAATTTATAGAAAAACATGAACTACCTAAACTAGCACAAAATGAAGTACAAATCTTGAGCAGACCTATAAGAAAAGTAATTAACCAGGTCATTAAAAACTTCCAATAAATAAAGTCTGGGCCCAAATGGCTTTACTGGTGAATTCTACCAAACACTCAGAAAAAAGCTAACAGCAATTTTCCTCAAACTAGACATGAACATATAAAAGAATGGAAAACTCAAAAATACATTTGATGAAGCAATCATAACCCTCATAGGAAAACCAGGCAAAAACATTACTAAAAAACAAAATCGTACACCGTTATCTCTCATGAACATAAATACCAAACTTCTCAACAAAATTCTTGCTAATAGAACTCAACAAAATATCAGTAAAAGAATACATAATGACCAAGGAGGATTCATACCAGGGATGTAAGCATGGTTCAATATTAGAAAATCAATATAATCTACCACATAAATAAAAAAATGGAAAAGAACCAGATGATCATATCGATTGATACAGAAAAGGCATTTAACAAAATCTAACCTATATTCCTGATAAAAACACTCAGCAAAATAGGAATAGCAGAACAGCTGAGAATGACTGGAAGAACCGATGATTCTGCTTGAAAGACCAAGAGAAAAAAAGCAGACTGTTCTGCCTGTTAGAATACCAAGCAAGTTGTTTGCTGTGGGGGCATCAAAGCAAGAAAAGTGAGCCCACCAGGGGAAACTCCCTTCTAAGACTGAAAATCAAAGGAAAGCCAATAGCAATCTAGTATGGTCACTGGTGATCACCCTGATCTACTTGTGAGTAAAAGTAGGGAAAATGCAGAAATGAAGATATGGGTTCAGGTTGGCCATGTTCCATTGAAACACATTGACCTTGAGATGAGACAAGTAACAGGAAGGGCTCACTGGCCTGAAGTTTAGGGAGATGTATGAATTCCCAAGCCCATAGTCACTGACTTAGTCAATGCAGGATTAGAGCTGAGCGTGAAGCAGCCAACTGGTCTGAAGTGCAGGAAGGCATATGTGAACTCTCAAACTTGCAGCTAGTACCCATTTAACCTATCTTGAATGGCTATCTGACCAGAACTTGACCAGATGAAGATAAAGAAGCCTGATACTGTGAACAAGTATAAATTGCTATACAATTTAATGAACTGGACCTTGCTTATGGATGTGGTTGCTCAAAATTCCAACCAAAATGGAAGGATTCTTCATATCAATGATTAAACTTACTTTCTTAGTGAACTGGGTTGATAGGGACAGACAAGTAGACACTGGCTATAAAAAATGGAGGTGGCTAAAAAAGCATGTAGCTGACTTACAAGCTTTGATCAGTGTGCTTAGTTTCACGAAAAGGGGGAGGTAATGTAGAATTACCAGTGAATAGTTTTCTTCTTTTTCCAGATGGATCTGGTGAAAGGGGATGTGGGATGATGGTGATAGGATTTTATGATTCAATTGTAAGTAACTGTTTGCAGGATAAGTTGTGATAGTCACAACTGTAATTGTAGACAATGTGTAACTAAAATAGGGGCATAGTTAATCTTTCATTTCAGGAACAGATAATCCCAGGGCCATTAAGAACAAAAAGTATGAGTGGAGCATGACCTCCTACCTAGAAAAGCAGTGACAGCAGAGCAAGTGGAAGATGTGGTGGCATGGAGAGCAGTTATGGACTCTAGGCTGAGAAAGGTTGTGTACCCTAGACCAGGAGGCTGATTTGCAAAATGTGCCCTTTGGACATTTAAATGAATATACATTTGTTGTTTTGTATTTTGTACATAAAATATTTTTGCTTTTTTGATTTGTAAAAAAAATAGATGTAGAAGAGAAATCACAGGGAAGAAACAAGAACTACTGTTGGAGGGAGAAGTTTGCAATCATTTAGATGAAACAAAACATATGATGGGTTGAAAGTAAAGCTGAAGATCTTGGCTGTTACCCTTCACTCAATTCAAAATAAAAAGTTAAAAGGGAAATTCCTCAATATATTTTAGGGCACATATAAAAATCATCAATGAAAATATCACATAGCCATGCCCTGGGTGAGCTACGACCTAAATGAGCTACTGTCTTGTTGAGCTACGGCCCAGATTAGCTATGGCCCCAAGTGAACTATGACCCCAAGTGAGCTACTGACCCAGGTGAGCTATGGCCCCTGGTGAACTGTGGCCTGGGTGAACTATGACCCAGGAGAAGCTCTGATATCCAAGCAAAAGAACAATCACAGAAGCATATTCAAAGTTTTGTGCCTCAGAAAGAAAGGGGACTCAATCCCAGTGGGGGATTTGGGATTGAAGGTTGGAAGGGTGTATCCCATTGTTACTTTGAAACTGTGAGTTTTATAACTGTTCAAACAAAAATACAAAAAAGAAGCAGTCTATGATAGTTGTGGGTGGTAGAGAAGTGGAGCTAGAGGGAGAGTTGTTCATGGGGGAGAGAGTAGATACATGTTGACAAGGATGCCAGGGCAGACAACGTGCAATGGGAGAGAGATTGGTAGAGGGAAGATGAAGGTGGCAGAAGACACAAGGAGGAATGTAGAAGTGAATAAAGGTGAATGCTGTTGACTGTTGGTACATGGAGGGGATGCAAACATGGAGTGAAGCAAAGTATATGATATGGTGTAGAACGGATTTTCTGCTCTGTAAACTTTCACTCAATTCACAAAAAGTTTTTGAAAATTAAACAGCCAACAATATTCTCAAAGGAGAGAAACTGAAAAAAAAAAAAAAAATGCCTTTGTAAACGTACTTCTTGTTGTTGTTAAGTGCTGTCAAGTCAGTTCTGACTCATAGTGACCCTATATAAGGCTTTCCAATGAGCAGCTGGTGAGCTTGAACTGCCAACTTGATGGTTCAAACTGACCTTGCAGTCCATCACATTAACCCACAGCGGCACACCAGGACACCATACTAGGGTGCCCTTTATCATCACTCCTATTCAGTGTGGCACTATGGGATAACACACTAGACTGAAACATTGGTTTAAACCTCATGGTTGGTGATTCAAGCTCACCAGCTGCTCTTGGAAATTCTATACAGGGTCACTATGGGTCAGAACAGACTCAACGGCACTTAACAACAACAACAACAATCCAATACTGTATTGGATGTCTTAGGCAGAGCGAAAATGTGAGAATGAGAAATTAAAAGCATCTAAATTGAAAAAAGGAGTCCTGGTGTGATGCTATGGGTTAATGCACCAGAATGCAAAGCCTTTGAACTGCAAAGTCGGTGGTTCTACCTTACCAGCTCTTCCTCCGAAACACTATACAGGGTTTCTATGGGTCAGAATCGACTCAACGGCACTTAACAATAACAACAACAAATTGACAAAGAAGACTCAAAACTCTGTCTGTAGATGATGTAGTCCTATACATAGAAAATCCCAAAGACTCAGCAAGAGTCTTGGAACTCATGGAAAGATTCAGCAAAGTAGCAAGGTGCAAGATCAATACACAAAATTCAGTTGAATTCCTCAAAACTAATAAAGACAACTCTGAAGAGGAAATCAGGAAACCAATACTGTTCACAATTGTCACCCAAAACATGAAACACTTAGGGATAATCTAACCAGAGGGGAAGAAAAAACCGATACAAAGAAAACTACAAAATACTACAAGAGACTTACAAAAATGGAAGAATGTACCATTCTCACGGAACAGAAGTTTTAATGCTGTGAAATGTCAATACTACGCAAAGCAATCTATAGATATAATGCTATTCAAGCATTGCTTAAGAAAAAGAACAGAGTTGGAAGCCTCTCACTCCGTCATCTCAAAATCTACTATAAAGCCACAGTGGTCAAAACAGCCTGGTACCAGTGCAAAGAAAGATACATAAATCAATGGAACAGAATTGGGAACCCAAAAGTAAATCCATCCACATATAGTCAGCTGATCTTTAACAAAGGGCCAGAACACATTAAATGGGGATGATATTGTCTCTTCATCAAATACTGCTGGCAAAACAGGTTATCCATTTTCAGAAGAATGAAACAAGGGCCATGTCTCATACCATATAAAAAAACAAACTCAACATGGATCAAAGACTTAAATATAAAACCTTAAATGTAGCGCTATAAAGATCATCAATGAAAAAATAAGGACAAACATAGAAACTCTAATACATGGCATGCATATACTGCCAAATGTAACTAAAAGTACACAAACAGTAGAAGACAAAATTAATGAGTGTCACCTTATAAAAATTAGATACTTATGTGCATCAAAGGATTTTGCCAAAGGAGTAAAAAGACAGCCCACAGACAGGGAAAACAGTTTTCTGCAATTACACATCAGACAAGGGACTATTCTCTAAAATTTATAGAAGACTACAACACCTCTAAAAATAAAAAAAAGTCAAACAACCAAATGGGGGGAAAAATGGGCTAAAGACATGAACAGACACCTCACCAAGGAAGACATTCAGAAAGACAGTGAGCATATGAAGCAAATTTCACAATCATTTGCCATTGGTGGTGGTGGTGGTGGTGGTGTGTTGTGGAGTCTGATTTGATTCATAGTGAAGCTGCATAGGGTTTCCAAGGATGTAAATCTTTACGGGAGCAAAAAGCCTCATCTTTCTCCCATAGAACAGCTGGTAGTTTCGAACTGCTAACCTTGAGATTACCAGCCCAACCTGTAAGCACTAAGCTACAAGAGCTCTTTTCATTAACCATGAAAGAGATACAAATCAAAACAACAATAAAAATAATCTCACTTTAACACTGGTAGCAAAGATTAAATAAATAAATAAAACAAATGCTGGTTAAGCTATACACAGACTTGGATCCTCCCACATTGCTAGTGGGACTGTAGAAAAAAGTATGGCCCTTCCTCAGAAAGCTGGAAATTGAAATACTTATGATCCAGCAATGTCTCTACTTGGGATACAATCACAATAAATAAAAATCAGGACACGAGTAGATATATACACACTGATGTTCATCATAGCACTATTAACAATAGTAAAAAGATGGAGACAGCCTAAATGCCCATCAATGGAAGAATGGATAAACATATTTTGCTACATACACCCAATGGAATACTGTACAACCATGAAGAACAATGATGAATCTGTGAAAAACATGTTGAATCTGGAGTACATTATGCTAAGTAAAATTAGTCAATATTGTATGACATCACTATTGCAAAAACTCAAGAAACTGTTTATATGCTAAAAGAAACATCCTTTATGGTTACCAGGGGTGAGAGGGAAGAAAGAGTAATTGACTGACTAGAGGGTAAACACATGTTAAGTCAGATGATGGGGAATTCAAGATACAAAAAAAGGGAGGTTGACAAAAGAATGATGAAGACAGGTTAAGACACAGAGAGAAATGCAATGGCTAAAAGGGATAGAGGTAAATAATTATATATACACAGTCCTGAAACAGCAATGTTCTTTGGGTAGATATATGGACAGATTCACAGACTGAATGGGTATGGGAAGAAGAGTGGGAGTATACCTACAAACATATAAGATTTTGAAGATGATATTTGTACATATATTTGTAAGTACATATAAGGTTTTGAAAGAGGATATTTGCTGCAAATACACCTATGAATGTGGTGAAGGATGTTGTTGTTATAAGGTGTCATCGAGTTGGTACCGACCCATAGCAACCTTATTGCACAGCAGAACGAAACACTGCCTGATTCTGGGCCAACCTCACTACTGTTTCCATACTTGAGTCCATCGATACTGCCACTTGGCCAATCCATCTCATTGGGGGTTTTCCTCTTTTTTTCTGACCCTCCACATTACCAAACATGATATCCTTCTCCAGCGACTGGATTGTTGTTGTTGTGAAGTGCCATCAAGTCGGTGCTGATCCATAGCGACCCTGTATAGGGTTTCCAAGGAGCAGCTGGTGAGCTTGAACAGCCGACCTTGCAGTTCAAATAGCTTTTCAGTCTAGCTCATTAACCCACAGCACCACACCAGGACTGGATGGTGGTGGCTGTGTGCCATGGAGTCGGTTCCGACTCATAGCGACCCTGTACAGGGTTTCCGAGGCTGTAAATCTTTACGGGAGCAGAAAGCCTCATCTTTCTCCTGAGGAACAGCTGGTAGTTTCAAACTGCTGACCTTATGGTTTGCAGCCCGATGCATAACCACTACGCTACCAGAGCTCCTTGTAAGCCTGGATACAAGGGGCAAAATGATGAAAACTTTTTAGACATTATTAAACATCTTGATGCAATGAGTTTCTGGGCCTGGGTGTTCAGGGCTATCACTCAGGGGACACCATGATCAACTGGCATAACATAATTTTCAAAGACAATATTCTATATCCTACTTTGGTGAGAAGAATCAAGGATCTTAAATGATCCTTAGCAGCCAACTAAGGTTCAACTATTTGTCTCTCCATGTGCAAAAGAAAGAAGAGTGATGAGAATTGAAGACGCTTGGAATTAATTTGCCCAACAGAGCATGTGAACATTAGTCTCCAAGACACTGGAACAAAAAGAACTAAATGGTGCCCCATTACCAGTACCAACTACTATGAATGGGATCATAAAAAAAGGTCACTGATAGAGTAGGAGAAAATTTTGGAGCAAGACTCAAAATTATGTTTTTTATGTTATTTAAACTTTTTATGGTAAATTGAGTGAAGGCTTAGAAAGCAGGTCATCAGTTTAATGTTCATCATACCATACACTTTACTTCATCTCAATGATTGAAATACATTCAATGTAACATCATTTATCCCACTTCTGTCTTGTTTTTCTTGTTTCTATCAACCCTTCTGAACTTTGTGCCTTTTTAAACTCAAAAGGGCCAAAGTACATTGCATGGAGAGGAGATAGTCTCTTCAACACATGGTGCTGGCACAACTGGAAATCGACAGGCAAAAGAAAAAAATAAGACCTTGATCTCACATCATATACAAAAATCAACTCAATATGGATTAAAGACTTAAATGTGAATCCCAGAATTATAATTAGCATCAATAAAAAAAGTAGGGACAATTTTAAGGGCTCTAACAAAGGAGCTCTGGAAGTGTTTTGGTTACGAGTTAGGCTGTTAAGCTCAAGATCAGCAGTTTGAAACTGCCAGCAGTTCCGCTTGAGAAAGATGAGGCTTTCTGCTCCTGTAAAGATCTACAGCCTCGGAAACCCTATACAAGGTCGCTATGGGTTGGAGCCGACTCGACGGTGCTTAACAACAACAACAACAACACGGGGCATAAAGAGCTCTGGTAGTGTAGTGGTTATGAATCAGGCTGCTAATCTCACGGTCACCAGTTCGAAACTACCAGCTGTTCTATAGGAGAAACGTGAGGCTTTCTGCTCCTGTAAAGATTTGCAGCCTCGGAAACCCTGTACAGGGTCATTGTGAGTCGGAACTGACTCCATGGCACATAACCACCACCACCACCACCACCTTCTTCCATCAATTCCTTGTCCCTTGTTCTTTGTCATTTCTCTCAATGCACCTTGGACTTCTTCCTTCAGTATTATTGGCTCTAGATCATTTCCTATATGCTGCCTCTTGAAATGGTTGAACATCAACCACTTCCTTTTGGTACAGTAACTCTGTGTATTCCTTCCATCTTCTTTTGATGTTTTCTGCATCATTCCATAATTTTCCCAGAGAATCCTTCAATAATGAAAGTCAAGACTTGATTTTTTTTTTTCTTCTTCAGTTTCCTCAGCTTGAGAAATGCTGAGCATGTTTGTCCCTTTTGGTTTTCTGACTCCAGATCTTTGCACATTTTGTTGTAATATTTGACTTTGTTTTCTCAATCTGACCTTGAAATTTGTTCTCCATTAGAGAAATAATAATGGACTTATGCAATATTTTTCCCTTTGTGACTGACTAATTTCACTCAGCATAAAGTCCTTAAGGTTCATACATGTTATGTGTTGGTTTGCAGTTTCATTGTTATTCTTCAAGGTTATTATTGTTGTTAAGTACCGTAGATTCAGCTCTGACTCATAGTGACCTGTACAGGGTTTCTGAGACTGTAAATCTTTATGGGAGCAGAAAGCCTCATCTTTCTCCCACAGAACATCTGGTAGTTTTGAACTGCCGACCTTGAGGTTAGCAGCCCAATTCGTAACCACTACACTACCAGAGCTCCTTATTCTTCAAGGTAGCATAATTTAATTTAATTTAATTTCTTAGCACTATTCACAATAGCAAAAAGATGGAGATAGCCTAAGTGCCCATCAGTGGAAGAATAGATAAACAAACTTTGGTTCATACACACAATGGAATATTATGCTACATTGAAGAATAATAAGGAAGCTACAAGGCACCGCGTAACATGGATGAACCTTAAGGACATTATGCTCAGTAAAATTAGTCAGTCACAAAAAGACAAATAACACATAAGACCATTATTGTAAAAGCTTAAAGAAAGATACCCATACTAAAATGAAAAATATATATATATTTATTTTTTTTGGTGGTTACCAGAGGTGGGAGAGGGATGGTAGAGCACAGGTTAGGGGATAGTCACATCATAGCCTGAGTGTTGGTGAAGGAAATATACAAAGAAGGGGAAGGCAATACATAACAAAAGGGAGGGTAATACATAAGAAGAGGGAGGGGCATGCAAGAACAAGAAAGATATTTTAAGTAGATTTGCATGGACTAAATGGAACAGAGGTAAACAATGATGTGTGCTCAACCTTGTAAAACAGGGCTCTGTGATATGAGAATTGAGGCATAGTCTGAATGGGTAAAAGAGGGTAAATAATGTTAAGATGCTTGATTATTTTTTGTATACTGGCTTCCCTTTAACTACTGTAAAATAGACACTTGAGTGGGATAGAAAGGAATATCAGGAAACATAATTAGAGAAAGTTTGTAAGCCTGTCTTCAGCCGATAACTGACTGGAATACCAAAAAGGGGTTCAAGAACTTGCCCAGTGATATAGGCTTCTTGCAGAGCCTTGGTAGTGTATAGACCTTAGGTAAAATCCTGAGCCCCATCCAGAAACTTCTAAAGTGGGATATTCCCACTTGAAGAAAATGCAGACTAGCCTGGAGTGGCTAGAAAAACAGAACATATTTCTTGAAGGAAGACCAGCAGGAAAAAAATAACCCCAACAGACTATGGCTATTACAAGAATAAGCAAGCTTTTCGCTGGGAAGAGTTCAAGGCAAGCAATCAAGTCCCTTCAGGACATACCCCCTCCCAAGACTGAAACTCAAAGGGAACACAGGAGCAGGCATGTAAGCTCGCTGGTAACTGTGATGATTTACTTGTGAGTGGAAGTGGGATAAAGACAATAAAGAACACATGAACTGAGTTGGACCATGTTCCATAGACTCCTGTTGACCTGGAGATGAGAGAGAGAAGAGGAAGGGCTAGTTGGTTTGAAGTTTGGGGAGACCTGGGAACTCCTGAGCCCATGGACACTTATCTAGCAATTGGGGGCTAGAGTAGATAGGAGAGCGTCCAGCTGATATGAAGTGGGGGGAAGAGTACAAGTATGTCCAAACATACAGACAATACCCATTTGACCTAGCTTGAATGACTTGATGATTAGAACTCAACTAGAGGAAGATAAAGAAGTTTGATACAGGAAGCAAGTGTATATTGCTACAATTTGATGAACCTGACCTTTACTTATGGATGTAGTACCTGAAAATAACAACTGAGAGGGAAGGAGTTTTCTCATCAAGGATTAAGCCTATCTCCTCAGTACACAGGGTTGACAGAGACAGGCAAGTTGGACATTGGATACCTAAAATGGTGTGTGTGTGTGTAGGGGGTAAGAATAAAGACATGTAGTGGCTGGCTTACAAGTTTTCATGAGTGAGTTTAATTTCAGAGCCAGCGGGGAAAGGTTGAATACACAATGAATAGTTGTCATCTTGTCTAGGTGGGTCTGGTGAAAGGAGATAGGGATAGCATTCTTTTGATTCAATAGTAAGTAACTGTTATGAAGATGAATTATGATTATCACAAGTGTAAAGGTAGAAGTTGTAAAACAAAAAGTGGATAGTAGTTAATCTTACATTCCAGGAACAGAGGACCTAGGACCATCAAGAGAGAAGAACATGACCTTGAAGATTAACAAGGAAGCTGCAAGCCACTGCATAATATGAATGAATTTTGAGAACACTATGCTGAGTGAAATTGTTGTTGTTAAGTGCCGTGGAGTCGGTTCCTACTCACAGAGAACCTGTACAGGGTTTCCAAGGCTGTAAATCTTTATGGGAGCAGAAGGCCTCATCTTTCTCACGCGGAACTATTGGTAGTTTCGAACTGCTGACCTTGTGGTTCACAACCCGATTCGTAATCACTATGCTACCAGAGCTCCTTAGTCAGTCACAAAAGTACAAATATTGCATAAGACCATTACTGTAAAAGTTTAAGAAAAGATACCCATATTAAAAGGAAAAAAAAAAATCTTTGTTGGTTATGGGGATATGGGAGACGGAGCATGGAGGGGAGGCATGTTAGAGCACAGGATAGGGGATAGACACACCATAGTTCAAATGTTGGGAGGACAATACATAAGAAGGGGAAGGGGAATGGAAGAACGAGGTAGATAGGAGAACACTGAGGCAGGTTTACATTGGCTGAATTGGATAGAGATAAATAGTGATGTATGCTCAACCTTGGAAAAACAGATTTCTGTGATACAGGAGTCAAGGCATAGTCTGAAGAGGGGAAATAATATTATGGTGTTTGACTGGCTTAGGAATATTGGTTTCCTTTGCCTACTATTTTAAAATAGACACGTGAATGGGATAGAAAGAAATATCAGGAAACATGATTACAAAAAGTTTGTAAGCCTGTCTTCAGCCTATAACTGATCGGAATACCTAAATGGGATTCTAGAACTTGCCCAGTGAAATAGGCTTCTTGTGGAGCCTCTGTAGTGTATAGGACCCTTAGGTAGAATCCTGAGGACCATCTAGAATCATCTGAGGTGGGACATTCTCACTGGAAGGACAAGCACACCAGCCTAGAACAACTAAAGCAATAGAAGATACTTCTTGAAAGAAAATTGAGCAGGAAGAATCCAAAACAAAAATGGCAGTCTGATGGGCTGCTACAAGAAAAAGCAAGTTGTTTGCCAGGGAGCCATCAAGGCAAGCAATCAAGTCTCTTTAGGATAAACCCCCCTTCAAGATTGAAACTCAAAGGGAACACATGAATAGGCATGTAAGTTTTCTGGAGAGCATGTTGCTTTACTGGTGAGTGGAAGAGGGGGAAAGGCAGCAATGAAGATATGGGCCAAGTTTGACCATGTTCCACCAATTTCCTGCTGACCTGGAGATAAGAGAGAGAAGAGAAAGGGCTGGTTGGTCCAAAATTTGGTGAGCCCTGGGGATTTCTGAGCCCATGAACAAGGACATAGCCACAGCAGGGTAGAGCTGATAGTGAAGCAACCAGCTGATATGAAGTGAGAGGAGATGCACAAGAAAGCCCAAACTTGCAGATAGTACCGATTTGACCTAGCCTAAATGGCTTGATAATCAGAACTCGGCTAGAAGAAAAAAAATACATTTTTTGATCAAAGAAATAAGTGCAAATTGCTACAGTTTGATGAACTTGACCAATTATTTATGGATGTAGTAGCTCAAAATACCAACTGAAACTTTCAGTTTGGGGGAGGGAAAGCAGAGACAGATGGTGAAAGCTCCTTTACTAAAGCCCAAAAAAAGCAAAAAAGAGTAGTCCACAGAGAAGCTGTGGAGTTTTGGATCTTGTTTAAGGTTCCAGGCACGTTTCCTGTGCCTACCTGTGGAGAAACCTGCCTGTGAAAACAAAATACAGTGATTTCTGAATCTGATCCCCACGGCCAGAGGTCCTGAGATCAGAAGGCAGGGTCACAGCCAAGCAGAGGCAGTGACTCAGAGCTAGAAGCTGCAGAGCTGCACTTCTGGAGGCAGAGGTGTGAGCAATTTTTCATCTTTCTCTTTTCATTTTTCACGAATCTTTCCTCTTCACTCCAATCGCGCCCCAATGCCCAGCCCAGACACTTTCAGGGGGGCAGGAGCATACCCCCAAAAGGATCCAGTATCACATCCACAATTTTCCCATGGCACAGAGAGGAAACCAACAAGCTGCTTCTTATGACATCTGACTCTGGGACCCAGCCCCAAAGTTGACCAGGGCAGGACCCATTATCCCTGCCTGCACAGCAAAGGCCAGTAGACAGACAATCACAATTCTATCTTTGTTTTTGATTGGTGGTTTCTGTCTCTGCTTTTATATTGTTTCTGTCTTTGGTCCTTTTGGTGTCATTCTTTTCCCCCCAAAATTTACAGGAATGAATTCAGAAGACCTGTGAGGCTAACCAAAGATTAAAATATTAACAATGTCAAAGAATGGAAAAAATATAGGAACAGAGATCCAGGTGGAGAGGAGTAACATTAGATTACAGGATACAATAGACTGCCTTAAAAGCAGGGAAAACTTAATACACTATAGGGTAACCCCAAAGAAAATTAATACTCCACAACTTACCATGAAAATGAAGATCCAAGCAGAACAAGGAAACATTAAAACTAAGAAGAAACTGACAAGAAATAGCACAAAAACGTAAAATTTAGCACAAGAAGGCATGAAAAACAAAGGAACAAACAGCACTACCAAAAAATTAATATGACAACAGTTAATCCATACCTATCAATAATTACACTAAATACCAATGGATTAAATGCACCAGTGAAGAGACAGAGTGTGGCAGAATGGACAAGAAAACAATACCCTTCAATATGCTGCCTGCAAGAGACAAACCTTACACACAAAGACAAAAACAGACTAAAAGTTAAGGATGGAAAAAAATATAACAAGTTCCAAGCAATAAAAAAAAAAAGGAGTGGCAATACTAATCTCTGATAAAATAAACTTTAAGGTAAAAACCAGCATAAGAGATAAAGAAGGATACTATCTAATGATTAAAGGGTCAATTGAGCAAGATGACATAATCATAATTAACATCTACACTCCAAATGAAAGAGCACCACAATATATAAAGCAAACATAAGACACTTCTTGTAAGAAAGACCATCAGGAAAAATCAAAAACAATAACAGCAGTCCAACTGACTACTACAAGAACAAGTAAGTTGTTCCCCATGGAGCCATCAAGTCAAGTCATCAGGTCCCCTCAAGGCAAACCCCCTTCCAAGACTGAAACTCAAATGGAATACACTAGCAGGCATATGGTCCTGCTGCTGACCACGTTGGTCACCAATAGGGAGAGGTAGGGGGAAAACAACAATGAAGTTGTGAACTAAGTCCGACCACATTCAATAGACTCCTGTTAACCTGGATTGTGACCTGGTTAACCAGCAGTATGAAGAGACCTAGGGATTTCTGGACCCAGGGGCAGGGACATGGCCCCAGAGGACTAGAATGGAGTGTGAAGCATCCAGCTGATATGAAGTGAGGGGAGATGCACAAGAACACCCACACTTGCAGATAGTACCCATTTGACCTGGCATCAATGGCTGGATGATCAGAACACCACTAGAGGAAGAAAGAAGAGGAAAACAAAAAAAAAAAAAGAGTAACCCACTACAAGTGGATGAACTTTATCTACACTGTGGATGCAGTATGACAAAGGAGCGGACAAATCTTTACAGTGAGGATCATTTCCACCCCCTCAGTGCACAGAGTCTACAGGGATGGAGAACTTAAGTCTACAGGGATGGCTATCCAAAACGGGAGGACTACAAATGCAAGAAGTGACTGGATTACAAGCTCTTAATAGGGAGCCTAGATCCAGAGGATACAGGGAAATGTAGAATCTCCACTGAATTGTTTCCAACCTGCCTGGAAGGAAGTTCACAACTCATTCACATCACCAAGATGGCTCATTTTATACCCAGCAGGAAGGCAAAATTGAACAAGCCCCTCATTAGATTTTCAAACTTTTACAACCACAAATAACCCTATAAACAATCACAACTGAATCATACAATTCTATCAGTATCTTACCCAAGCTTCTCTTATCCAGACCCATCAGGATAAAGACATAGCTGTTGTTGCTAAGTGCCATTGAGTCAGTTCCACCTCATAGCTAGCCCATATATGGTCTCCAATGTTCCAAATCTTTGACATGAATAGAAAGCCCCACCGTTATCCCACAGAGCAGCTGGTGGGCTCAAATCACCAACCTTGTTATTAGCAGTTCTACAGAGCCACTATGTTCTCCAAAGACGTAGTTAGAAGAAAAATATTAAATAATTCACTGTACTGCATTTCATTGCATATTTTATCAAGACAGATATAATAAGCATTTCCATACTTTCAATAGTTCACTGAGGTTATTAATGGTATTTGATTGTTCAATCAAAAAATGATAAAACATATAACAAAAATCAAGTGTGATTTCGAAAATGACCTCTAGTGGACATAAAAAGACCCATTTTTAGTTCTGATAAGCAGGGAATGGAGTCCTGGTGTGACGCTGTAGGATAAACACTGGACTGCCACTGGATAACCACAAGGTTGACAGTTCAAATCCACTAGCTGTTCCTTGGAAACCCTACAGAGGGTTGCAAAGAGCCATAACCATGAAATTTGTTGAAGTATGCTTTTTTTGTGTTGCTATGTGCCATTAAGTTGGTTCTGACTCATAGCAACCCCTTATTCGGTTTCCAAGGAGTGGCTGGTGAATTTGAACTGCTGACCTTGTTTGTCCTAGGGGCTCAGAACCATAATCTCAGGAGACACCATGGTTAATTAGCATGACATAGCCCACATTTTTTTATACAGAAACTGTACCAAAAAGAATAAGCCAGCATTCAACCATTTCAGGAGGCAGCATATGATCAAGAAGAATGATACTCAAGGAAAAATTCAAGTTGCACTCAAGGCATTGGTGGAAAACAAGATTCCAGGAATCCATGGAATATCAATTGAAGTGTTTCAACAAATGAATGCAATGCTGAAAACACACACTGATCTATTCCAAGAAATTTGGAAGCAAACTAATTTACCAGGATAACCAAATGGAAGAGAACCACATTTGTGCCCATTCTAAAGAGAAGCAACCCAATAAAATGATACAATTATGGAACAATACCATTAACATTACATGCAAGTAAAACTTTGTTGAAGATAAGTTTAAACTGGCGTAAGCAGTACATTGACCAAAAACAGCTAGAAGTTCAAGCCAGTTCAGAAGACGACTTGGAAAGGGTAATATCATTATTGATGTTAGGTACATCTTGTCTGAAAACAGAGAATATTTTAAAAAGAATTGATGCATTTGAATTAATTTGGTGAAGGATATTAAATATATACCATGAAAAGCCATTAGAGTTATGGTGGTGCTATAGGATAAGCACTGAATTGTTAACTGCAAAGTTGGCAGTTCAAATCCAAGCAGTTGCTCCCCAGGAAAAAGAGGTATTTCTACTCTGCACATACTTGATTACCATGAATCAGAAGCTACTTGACAGTAACTGAGAAACTAACAACAGCAGTCCTGAAATCTAGTCTGCTTAAACCACCATTAAAACAAACAACATAATCAACAAAAACAATGCTCTATATCCTACTTTTATGAGTATCCACTGCAATTTAAAAGCTCATCGGCCACCATCTAAGGTGAATCTCCCTGTGAGGAAGAAAGAAGAGAGATGTAAATTGAAAATACTTGGAAATCAATTAATCCGATGGACTAATGGAACATGTGAACATCAGTTTCCATGACCCTGAGACCAGAACTTGATGATGCCTGAGTACCACTAATAACTGTTTTGAAAGACATCACATAAGAAGGTTCTGGATAGAGTGGGAGAAAATTTAGAACAAATCTCAAAATTATTTTAATTTTTTTTTTCAAAAAGACCATGCTTATTGTTCAGAAAGAGAGTGGAGGAACTCAAGCATATGGCCCTGGATCACCCTTCAGATCTGGAACTGAACTCACCTTCATGGCTCAATTTTCAACCAAGCAGTAGATAAGTATATATGGGGAGGGGGAACAACAACACTAGTGAGGTAATCACCCTGTAGAATGGTCAACCATTCAAGATCAAACAGACAACTTTTATCTAAGGACAAAATTCAGAAGGGTTGGGAAAGAAGGTAAAATGAGGGAAACCCTCCAAGAGATGGATTGACAAAACAGCCACAACAGTAGACTCAAACATGCCAATGATTATAAAGATGGTACAGGTCCAGGTAACTTTCCCTTCTGTTATACGTGGGATCACCAAGAGTCAGAGCCCACTCACAGCATCTAGCATCAGAGCAGCTATCCTGAACAACTTCTAGTCTGACCCTATGGATTAATTGGGGCTCTGCTTGCTTTATGGAATCCAAAAAAGCCTAAAGTCCTTCTCACTAGGAGTTTTTGTTAAATACACATAACTGCACTGGTGTTTTCCATGAACTTTTTTTTTTTTTTTCACACCTATTGCAGTTGATTTTTTTCTCAGATATGCTCAGGATTGCCTGATTTGCAATAGCCATTGATATCTTTATGGTTAATCTGAAGCAAAATGCTTTAAATCAATTTTACACCAAGCCAACTTTACAAAGCGTTTACACAGATGGTATCTTATCATCAATAAAAATGATGCACAACCTCTTTAGGAGTTAAAAAACAAGCAATTCCCAGAAATCACCTTTACTATAGAATGTGAAACATATTTCAGAGATAGTTCTTTTAACTCTAGAGATTTAAAGCAACACATTCACAACCACTTAATATGGAAAAAACTGAAGGCCAGTATTTGACACTTGCTCTATACATATCTTGTTTTCACAAAAATAGGGAAAGTAATCTGTCATGTAAGTCAGCAGATGCATTGTTTGATGCATTATGCACTTCAAAGAGAAAGCACAACTTTTAAATCAATGGTTAAAGTATATTTGGAAAACAATAGCTCTCATTCATAAATAATAAAACAAACTGTTAAAGAGTATCCAATAATTACTTAGGCCAAGCAGCATCAAACATAATGGGAAGAAGGATGTCATGTCTAAAGAATGAAAATACAATGAGTTATCTGGCTGACATAAGTCAAAAAGTAATCAAACTTAGGTTCTTCAATAATAATATTAATAATAATACAAGTAGGAAATGTATTTTGGATAAACATTAGTACATTTAAATAAACACATCTAATTAAAATTGTCAGTAAATTTTAATGGGATTTAGGAAGAACAAACAAGATGGCGGATCAGGTGGATGTGTAGTACAGAGCTCCGCCAACAACAACACAGAATACCCGAAAAAGCAGGCTCAGGGGATGGTCCCAGAACATTGAACCATATATAAAGGAATACTTATAAGGTTGGAAGGCTCACAGCTGGGGGAATTTGTAGCAGAAGCAAGA
Source organism: Chrysochloris asiatica (assembly GCF_000296735.1). Taxonomy (NCBI): domain Eukaryota; kingdom Metazoa; phylum Chordata; class Mammalia; order Afrosoricida; family Chrysochloridae; genus Chrysochloris; species Chrysochloris asiatica. The sequence continues at coordinate 1,505,973 of NW_006408762.1, read as the reverse complement.
AATCTATTGCTTTCTAGTCCGGGACGCTCAGCTGCTCCAGGAGCTGCCATCTTGGGTGATACAACGTGGGGGAAGGATCGGAGAGGCCACAGACGCCTGGCAGAACCGCTGAGATAAAGATATGGACATTACTTTCTTTTGGTATCTGTTCATTGGTCCCTTGTGGTCTGCGCACATCCATTCTGGTGACTATAGTGGTGCTTGAACTACTGGGCTCCCCAGCCTCACCCTCGGAGGGTTCCACTATGCAATCACACAGATCTCCTTGAAATTTAAAGAGACAGTTTCCAATTAAAATCAAACGGCCACAGCCGGCCATGAACTGTTTCCAACTAGAAAAAAAGCCTGAATGGGGATTGTGGAGTGAAACAAGCAGACAAAAGAGGAAATAGGTCGAAAATTAAATCCTAAACTGCATCATAAAAACCAACAGTGGTATCTTCAAACATTTCAGGAAGAGGAATGAAAAGGGAAGCCCGTTTCCTGATCACATTACCTGGAGGAATTCAGAAAGCATAAAAAATACCAAAATACATACCCATCTAAGCATTAAGTCCACAGATAACCCCTGAAGATGCCCAAAAAACAGAAGCAGATGACCATATCTGCACATGTCCAAAAACGAGATAAAGTGACTAAGGCAAATGAGATGGAAGTAGACCTACACGCCATACTGGAAGATGGGCAGGATTTGGAAATGCCTGAGAAGGAATTCCTAAGAATGATTATAAAAGGTATCAAAACACTATAAAATGCAGTTGAGAAAAATAAGGAAGAAGTCAGGAAAGTGCTAAGGAACAATCAAATAAGATAGATAGAGCTTTGGAAACAATTCAAAACCTACAGAAAGAGGTCCAAA
>NW_006408762.1:1493891-1502930 GCF_000296735.1 Chrysochloris asiatica | reverse complement strand
CAGGAGCAGACTTGCAGAATGTGCCCTTTGGAGATGTAAATTATTATATATGCCTGAGTGGGTTTTTTTGTTTGTGTGTTTTTTAAAAAGCTAAAGTGGATAGAGAGAAATACTTTTAACTGATGGTTTATGGGGGAGATTATAGTCAATGCAATGAAACAAGTTATATGAATTATTGAATATGAAACTGATGATGTGCCCCGTAAGCTTTCACTCAATTCACAATAAAAACCTTAATTAAAAAAAAAAAAATGGCAATGGGATTTAATCATATCCAAGAAGACAGTTCTGTAATCGGTTATTAAAGTAACTAAGATCATTACAGCAGATTGAAATTTTGATTTACGGATCTGTTTTTCTCACTAGACTGTTAGCCACTTGAAGTCCTAAAGCTTGTCTCATTCATTTGAGAGTCTCATCACCAAGCATAAGACTTAATAAAAAGCATCTCATGAGTTTGTTGCATAAATGATAATAAACATGTATTAAATATAACTAGATTGCAAAGGGAGAGCTAGGTATAGGTTACAGGTACTTATAAAACATCTTGAATTATTAATTCCCTTAATCTCAACCTATGCTGGAGAATTTGCCACTTTAATACCTCTAATTTAAAGTATATTAATAACCCTAAAGGAAGGTGAAGCTACAGGAACTTATAAAACATCTTGAATTATTAATTCCCTTAATCTCAACCTATACTGGAGAATTTACCACTTTAATACCTCTAATTTAAAGTATATTAATAACCCTAAAGGAAGGTGAAGCACAGCGTAGAGAATAGGCACAGGATAGTTTGGGTGCTACGGGGAAGGCAATACACAAGAATGGGGAGAAGAATGGAAGAACAAGGTAGATGGGAGAACAGTTAGGCAGGTTTGCATGGACAAAGTGGAACAGAGGTAAATAGTGATGTATGCACAACCTTGTAACAACAGAGCTCTGGGATACAGGGATTGAGACATGGTTGTAATGGGTAAAAGAGGGGAATAACATTGAGATGCTTCACTGTCTTTTGAATCTTGGTTTCTCTTGCCTACCATTGTAAAATACATACTTGAGGGAGGGAGAAAAGAATAGCCAGAAACATCACCATAGAAAGCTTGTAAGTCCGTCTTCCGTCTATAACTGATTGGAATACCTTAAAGGGGGCTAGAAGTTGCCCAGTGAACGATGCTTCCTGCGGAGCCTTGCCACTGCACAAAACCATAGGTGGAATCCTGAAGCCCATCCATAATCTTCTGAGGTGGGAAATTTCCACTTGAAAGGACAAGCAGACCAACCTGGAGTGGCTACAAGAACAGAAGATATTTCTTGAAAGAAAGACCAGCAGGAAAAGTCAAAACCAATAACAGCAGTCCCATTGGCTACTACAAGAACACGCAAGTTGTTAACCCTGGAGCCATTAAGGCAAGTGGCCGGGTCCTCTCAGGGCAAACTCCCTTCCTAGATTAAGACTCAAGGGGAATATATGAGCAGGCATGTGGTCAGGCTGGTGACCATGTTGGTCACTGAGAAGGGGAAGTGGGGAGAAAACAGCAATGAAATTGTGAGCTAAGTCTGACCACATTCAATAGACTCCTGTGAAGCCAGGTTGAGACCTGGTTGGCCAGCAGCATGGCAAGACCTGGGGACCCTGGGCCCAAAGATAGTAACATGGCCACAGAGGACTACAGCAGAGAGTGAAGTGTCCAGCTGATATGAAGTGAGGGGAGATGCACAAGAACACCCATACTTACAGATAGTACCCACTTGACCTGGCATCAATTGCTGGATGATCAGAACTTGACTAGAAGAAGAAAGAAGAGGAAAAAAAGAATAATCTGCCACAATTTGATGAACTTGACCCTATACTTATGATGTAGTAGCTCAAAATAGGGAATGAATCTTTATAGGGAGGATCATTCCCACCCCCTCAGTATGCAGGGTTGACAAAGATGGGCAATTCAGACACTGGCTACCCAAAAGGTGGGGGGGGGGGGAGCTACAAAGGCAAGAAATGACTGGCTTACAAGCTTTCAAGAGGGAGCCTAGTTTCAGAAGGTGCGGGGGAAGGAAGAATCTCCACTGAATGGTTTCTAATCTGCATGGATGGGGCTGATGAAAGGAGATAGGGATAAGACTCTTGTGGTACAACAGTGAATAATTGCTACCAGGACTGACTGTGAGGATAGGAAATGTAAAGGTAGACGTTTTGTAACAAAAGGAGGAGAGTGGTTGATTTTGCAGTTCAGGAGCAGAGGTCCCTGGGACCATCAAGGGCAAAGAGTGGAGTCTGAGACCCTACCCAGAGAAGCAGTGACACCAGAGATGGTGGCAGAGATGATGACAGGCAGTGATAATGGCATGGAGAGATGGAGTGGCTGGAGACTCTAGACTCAAGGAAGGAGAGGGGCTGTGTGGCTGGCGGCCAGGGGGCAGGCTTGCAGGGTGTATGCTTTGGTTGTTTGATGTATGGAGGGGATTGTAGTAATCATTGCAATGAAACATAAATTTTTACAATAAAAACTTTAAAAAAAATAATAACCCTAGCAATTTATTTTAAGCAACAACAGCATAATTTATGCAACTGAGTAAAAATAATTTCACCATTGTCTTTAAGAAAAGTGCCATAGGATTGGCTAATACATTTACATGCTTTTGATAAAATGCCACTTGACAACTAGTTTTTCAGATGCTTCCCTGTGAATTAGTTACCTGGGAGTTCAACAGGAGATTTAATCAGCTTCAAATGGTAAATGATAGATGAGGAGAAATTGTATAAGAGGTTAATATTAGTTTACTAACAACTCATGGTGACCAAATGTATACAAACTAGGACTGGAACATAGGGTTTTCAAAACTGTGACTTTTCAGAAGCAGATTGCCAGGCTTGTCTTCTTAGTACCTCTTTCTTGTTGTTGTGAAGTCCGTAGAATCGGTTCCAGCCCATAGCAACCCTGCACAGGGTTTCCGAGGAGCAGCTGGTGAGCTTGAACTGCTGACCTTGCAGTTCAAACGGGCTTGCAGTCTGAGGCATTAACCCAAATCATCACATCAGGACTCCTCGTGATGGTGATGTGCTGTGGAGTCGGTTCTGACTCACAGCGAATGTGTACAGGGTTTCCAAGGCTGTAAATCTTTACAGAAGCAGAAAGTCTTATCTTTCTCCTGCGGAACAGCTGGTAGTTTTGAACTGCGGGCCTTGAGGTTCACAGCCGTATTCGTAACCACTACACTACCAGAACAGGTTCAAATTGCCAACCTTTTGGCTAGTAGTCAAATGCTTAACTATTTGTACCAAATGAATACAAAGAAATATGCCAAAGGTAACATATGTAAATTAAAGGTCAAAATATATGACATTTTAAAATCATAATTCGTATTCATTAATTTCTCATTATCTGACCTTGCAACTCCTGCTAACTATACTGTAGAAACACATGTTCAGAAGAAAACTTCTTTAACTTCCAATGTAAATGTAGCTTGATGGGAAAAAAGTGCCTGTCAATAACTACTGCTGAGGAATCTACATTTGTTGCTCTCTTAAGTCTACATATTTTTCGATAAAAAGAAGTAAAATTTTGAATCAACTGTTCTTGTTAAGTGAAGTCAAGTCAGTTCTGATTCATAGTAACCTTGTATAGGGTTTCTGAGGGAGGGCTGGTGAGTTTGGATCACTGACTTGTGGTTCAAGCCAACCTTGAGGTTGAGTGCTTATTCTATGATATCACAGCAGGACTATATATTGTTTCATTAAAAACAAAAATATATCTTTGAATAAATTTATCATGATTTATTTATCAAACTTTATTCAACTTTGTGGGTCTAACAAGTTTTGGGGGCATTAATGTATGCATGTTTTTGTCCTCAAAGCATAATGTTTAAGGGACAGAACATGTGTAATAAATTATCTTTAAGATACTGAAGGGTTTCATGATGCTTGAAAAACTCAATGAAAACCCTAGCTGTGTTATTACTGTAACCATAAACCACACCAACTCCTTTGACTTTGAGTTTATTACAACTCATAGTGACCCTATAGTGTTTTATTGGGTGCAATCTTCTACATCATGACAATGGGATTTGTTTTGTTTTAATATTTACAGAGTAGATTTCTAGGCCTTTCTTTCACTCATTGCTAGGTGGGTTCAAATCATCAACTTTTAGATTACTAGTGGAGAACAAATCATTACACCAAATAGGTACAGAAAAAGTTTTGAAATGGTGACATGAGAGCAATGGCCATAGAGCCCTTAGCTTAACCATGATGAAAAACATATGGTTTGATTGAATAAACATAGTTTGCTAATCTAGTATCGTAAAGGGCATAGTAAACAGATATCTCTATATCAATACCACTAGCAAACTTTATTAGAAAACATTTTCCAGTATGTCCGATAGAAAACCTTCACTTGCTAGTCATCTACTTTCAGAAATCAAAAGGTAAGGAATAAGAAGGTGAAATAAACAATATTTCTCATTGCTAAATGAGATTTTCTATTTCAAAGTTATCATTAACTTAGCAGTGAATGTGTCAACATCATTGTCTCTTATATTAAAATCTTTAGAATTTCAATTGTTGGTTGAGCTCAGAGACATAAATTCTAATCTGAGCTCTATAGTTTGGAGTACCAAACTTCAATGTATTGGTTATTGACTTAATCATATTGTTGTTTTTAAGTGCCATCTAGTCAGTTCTGATTAATACTGACCCTGTATATGGTTTCCAAGACTGGTGAGTTTGAACTGCCAACCTTGCATTTCAAATTGACATTGTGGTCTAGTGCTTAACCTCCAGTGCCATAGACACTCCAGACACCCCAGTCACCAGACACTCCAGTTATAGACAGCACCAAACAAGGCTTCTAAATTGCATACTAATTCAAAAGCATTGAATAAATGGAAGCAGTGACTGCCAAAAACGAGAAGAAGAGGAAAAAAAGAAGTGGAAAACTGTTCAGTCTGTGATGATAGAGAGACTAAATGTGAAAAAATAAATTTATAACTACATCTAACAGGATTGTAAAACTAAAGACCTTAGAATGGTGTATTTAATGCATATTGAAATAAGCCTGCTTTCCACTTTCCTTCTATTTAGAATAAAATATATTTTCAAAACCTCAACTTACTTTACTTAAAATGTCACTATCTATTATTTCACATATATTAGGAATAGTGCATAGAACTTAAATAGATATTGATCATTTTATTTCAGAACATCTGTGTACACACCAAGTAGAAATATATCTGTTTCTTAGAGATACAGTTGTTGAATTTGATTCTGTAAGGTACGATAATGTTAAGTATGAAGGTTTAGAACATTTTTATATGACTTTTAGAGTTTCACATAAGGGGTGAGAAAAAAATTATACAATGTGATCATATAGTCTCCCCAATCCTTAACATCATCACTTGTGATTAAAACCAGAAGAAAAGAAAGAAAGAAAAAAAAGTAGATAAATGGAATTTAAGTTGGACAGTTCAGTCAATAGAGACCTTGTTAAAAAAAAAACAAAAAAAAACAAACTTCTAACTATTCAAAGCATCAGAGTTTGAAATATCTTGAGTAAAAAAGAAAAAGTAAAATTTAATCTATTTGTGAATGATATATTATCCAGAGAAAATCCCAAAGAATCCACAAGAAAATTTCTAGAGCTAATACAAGAATTTAGCAAAGTTTCAAGGTACAAGTTCAACAAACAAAAATCAGTTGGATTTTTATGTACCAGTAATGAGAAATCTGAAAGTGAATTTAGGGAAACAATTACATTAATAGTAGTATGTAAGCAAAAAAAAAAAAAAATACATAGGAATAAATCTAAATAGGGATGTGAATGATTCACACAATGAAAACTAAAAAACACTGTTGAAAACAATTAAGAAGACTTAAATAAATGAAAAGATGTTCCACGTTCATGGATTGAAAGACTTAATATTGTTAAGATGTCATTACTATACAAACCAGTCTATAGATGCAACACAATCCCAATCAAAATTCCAACAGTCTTCTTTGCAGAAATATAAAATTCATTACTAAACTTTATAGAAAGTGACAAGATGTTCCAAATACCTAAAGAGTTGAAAGAACAAGGTAAAAGGACTTATACTTCCTCATTTTAACCATACTATATTTTTTGTTATAAGTGCTGCTGAATCAGTTCTTTCTCATAGCAACCCTATATAGGTTTTCCAAGGCTATAAATCTTTGTGGGAGCAAAAGGACTCATCCTTGGCCCCAAATCATACTATACAGCTACACTAATCAAAATAGTCTAGTAATTGTATAACAATAGACACACAGACCAATGGAAGTGTCCAGAATTAAGCCCAAGGTTTATTTTGACAAGGGCACTAAGTTCATTCAATGGATAAAAAGAGTCTCTTCAATAAATGTTATTGGGAAAAATGCATTTCCACAGGCAAAACTATGAAGTCAGATTCATGCTTCACATCATAAACAAATTCAGAAAGGATTCATAAGCTAAATGTACAAACTAAAACCTAAAATTCATAGATGAACAAGCAGGGGCAAGGATGCTAGTGTTAGCTTTTAACAATGGATTAACAAATATAATAAAAGCAAAAACAGCAAAAGACAAAATAAATGAGACCTCATAAAAATGTTCACAAACCAAATATATATATCCCAAAAGAATCTAATAACCAAAATGCACATAAAATGTCAACACCTTAACAACAAAAGGATGATTTAATTCTAATATGAACACAGGACTCGGAAAATTTTTCACCAGAAAAGACTTCAAAATGGCCACCACTGTTGTTGTTCGGATTCATAGTGACTCTGTAAATGGTTTCCTGGAGCAACAGGTAATTTTGAACCACTGATCTTCAAATCAACCTTCAAACCTACATTATCCTGCAGCGCCACACCAGAACTCTGAAATAGCCATTAAACTTATAAAAAGATGCTCAGTGTCACTAGCCATGAGAAAGACACAGATCAAAACCACAATAAAATACCATTTCATTACCACTAGGATGACCAACAACAAAAAAAATGAAAATAGAACTACCATATGAACCAACAATTCCACCTTTAGATATACATCCAAAATCCTCAAAAGTAGGGACGCCCAGACTTGTTACACACCAATATTCATTGCAGTACTATTCACAACAGTCAAAAGGTGATGTTAATTATCTATTGCTACTATAACAAAAACACCACAAGTACATGGTTTTAACAAACAAGAATTTGTTCTCTCAGTTTAGAACTTTAGAAGTCCAAATTCTGCGCGCTTGTTTAAGCTGTTTTATTTCTCAAAAGAGATTGAGTTAAGATACAACCTAATCCTGAAGACTGTATCTTGTCTCAACAGCATAACTGCCTCTATTCTGCCTACATAACATCCTATAGGCTTGGATTCACAATACATAGGATAATTATATTAGATCACAACATGAAGGATTATTGCTTAATACTAAGAATTTATGGATTAGAGCCATGGAGGGTAGATGAACCCCTTAAACTACTTCCCTGAGATATTATTTGAAACTTGGACTGAAAATACCCATCTGAATATAGCACATTACTAATGAATCTTCCTCCAATGTTGATGGCACATTCTTCTTCAAATAATCCAGTTTCTCAGATTATTTGCACAGGGTACAGATTAAATACGGTGAAAGAAGATAATCGAGGCACACACATTTCCTGATTTTATAACAGTCAGTGTCCCCCTTGTTCTGTTAGAACGACTATTTCTTGGACTATGTGCAGATTTCTTATGAGCACAATAAAGTGTTCCAAAGTCCTCATTCTCTGAAATGTTGCCCAAAGCTTGTCATGATCCACACAGTTGAAAGCCTTTATATAATCAATGTTGTTGTTGTTAAGTGCTGTCTAGTCGGTTCAAACCATAGTGACCCTATATAGGGTTTCCAAGGAGCAGCTAGTGAGCTTGAACCACCAATCTTGTAGTTCAAATGGCTTTTCAGTCTGGCGCATTAACCTGCAGAGCAAGGTAAACATCTTTCTAGTGTTCTCTGCTTTCAGTCAAGATCCATTTGACATAAACAATAAGATCCCTGGTTGTATATTGTCTAAATCTACCTTGAATCTATGGCAGTTCCCTGTCAATGTACTGTTACAGCTGTTTTTGAATTATCTTAACAAAATTTTACTTTCATGTGATATTAATGATATTGTCCGGTGATTTCCCTATTCCATTGGGTCACCTCTATTTAGAATGGGCACAAATATGAATGTCTTCCAATCAGTTGGCCAAGTAGCTGTCTTCCAAATTTCTTGGCATAGATGAGTAAGTGACCCCAGGGCTGGGTAAGCTTATTCAAAGATTTCAATTTTGGACTTCCGACTCTTCTCTGACCAGGAACCATAGATAGGAGAGGCTCCGGGGAAAAACTGGTGGTATTAAACAAAGGAAACTTCCGTCTGGCCAACAGACAGCCTTCAAGCAAACATAAGACCTTGTGTATCAACATTCTAAACTCAATTTTTTTTTTTTAATTTAAGGTTTTTATAGTGGATTGAATGAAAGTTTACAGGGCACATCATCAGTTTCACATTCAACAATTCATATAACTTGTTGCATTACATTGATTATAATCCCATCCATATACCATGAGTTAAAAGTATTTCTCTTTATCCACTTCGGCTTTTTTGAAAAAACACACAAACAAAAAAACCCACTCAGACATATATAATAAATTACATCTCCAAAGACACATTCTGCAAGTCTGCTCCTGGCCACAAGCTCTTAATCCTTCTCTTCTTAGTTGATGAATCTAGAGACCTCAACCGCTCCCCTTCTCCATGCCCCCATCTCTGCCTCCATCTCTGGTGCTGCTGCTTCTCTGGATAAGGTCCCACTTTCTGCTTGTGCTTTTCTCTCTTGATGGTCCTAGGGTCCTCTGTTTCTGGACTGTAAGATTAATCGCTCCCCTTTTTTTTGTTACAAAACTTCTACCTTTACAATTGTGACAGTCACGATTAGTCATGATAACAGTTATTCACTATTGAATCTTACGAATCTTATCCCCATCTCCTTTCACCAGACCCATCTAGACAAGATG
>NW_006408762.1:1492525-1492985 GCF_000296735.1 Chrysochloris asiatica | reverse complement strand
CTCCCAGATCCTCTGTTCTTATAATTTTATTCTGTTTTTGACTTTCATTTGTCAACTGAGTTGAGGTTGATGCTGCCATGTACATCACTCTGTAGTTGTTATGTGTTCTTGCTGGTTCTCAGTCCACAGAACTTCCTTTAGGATGCTTTTCATAGCAGGGCTGGCTTTGGCAAAATCCGTTATCTTCTGCCTATCCTGGAATGTTTTGATTACACCATTGTATTTGATTGACAGCTTTGCTGGGTAGAGGATTCTTGGGTAGCAGTTTTTTTTCTATCAGGGTTTTATATATATCTCCCCATTGCCTTCTTGCCTACGTGATTTCTGTTGAGAAATCAGAGCTTAATCTGATTTGCTTGCCTTTATATGTTATATTTCTCTTTTCTCTAGCTCCTTTCAAGATGCTGTCTTTATCTTTGATTTTGGAGAGCTTGATTATTATATGTCTTGGTGATTGTCT
>NW_006408762.1:1486713-1491099 GCF_000296735.1 Chrysochloris asiatica | reverse complement strand
CCAGCTGTGAGCCTTCCAACCTTCTAAGTATTCCTTTATATGTGGTTCAGAGTTCTGGGACCATCCCCTGAGCCTGCTTGGTCGGGTATTCTGTGTTGTCGTTGGCGGAGCTCTCTGCTATACGTCCACCTGATCTGCCATCTTGTTTGTCCTCCCTGAACTAGATTTTTTAAAAGATCAAATTGCTGAGGAATTACAGGGATTCTGAGCTTTCGCCCACCTGCAGTCGGCTCCCACTCTGGTGACTGCCACCGCCCCCTGCAGCACTCACAGGGCGGGGCTGGAGCCAGCCCGTTCAGAAAGTGGGCACTTTCAGTGGAGAGGAAGCATAAACAAACATAGCTGAACAAAGCCGCAGGTGCCAACATAGTTCCTCCCCCCCAAAGTGGTCTCCTTGAACTAGTGAGGGATATCAGTGCAGATATCAAACAACTCAGGGTACCCACGGTACTGAGAGACACCGAGAAGCATTTTTGACATCATCAGACACAGACACCACCTGCCTGCAGCCACTACACTCCCGCCCTCCACTGCCTCGGCCTAGGCCTGCCCTCTGCCCAGCCACTGAGGGCCAAGCCCGCCCAAGGCCCAGGCCCGCCCACCCCAAATCGCCTGTCAGAGGACCAAACCGCCTGCTGCCTGGCCACTGAGGCCCAGGCCCAACCGAGGCCCAAACTGTCCACCGCCTATCCCCTGATCATATTATTAATAATTATAATAAAATAAGAATAAATGCCCAATAAGTAGCAATTAACATTATCCAAATACGTCCAAAAGCAGAAGAGAGCAGGTGATGCAAATGAGCTGGAGACAGAAAAAGGCTTTATGGAGGAGGAGGAGCGGGTTCTAGATATGCATGAGAGGGAATTCAGAAGCCTGATATGGAAACAAATTCAAATACTCCAAAAAAGGGTAGAGGAAAATAAGTAAGAAGTAAGGAGAGTACTGCAGGAACAATCTAAAAGGATTGACACAGCATTGGAAACAATTCAAAACCTGCAAAAGGATGTCAAGGTGATCTATGACAAGATATCAGAAATACCACAATAGACTGAAAGGGAAAGGAGCAGACTGGAAGAGATGGAAGTCAGAACTAGAGAACTGGAAAACAAATCTCTCAATACTGCCAAGATAGAAGAGCAAGCATCTAAAAGGATAAAACAATCCGAATAGAGTCTAAGATCCATGTTGGATAACATGAAGAGGAATAATGTAAGAATTGTTGGCATTCCAGAACAAGAAGAATCAAAGAAATCCACAGAGGAGATAGTTGAAGAGCTTCTGGGAGAAAACTTTCCTAACATCTTGAAAGACGAGAAGATAAACATTCAAGAAGCCCAAGGTACCCCAGCAAGGATAGACACCAAAAGAAAGTCTCCAAGACATATAATAATCAAACTCTCCAAAATCAAAGACAAGGAAAGAATACTAAAAACAGCCGGGGAGAAGAGAAGTATAACTTATGAAAGAAAGCAAATTAGATTAAGTGCTGACTATTCAGAACAAACCATGAAGGCAAGAAGGCAATAGGGAGACATATACAAAACCCTGCAAGAAATAAAAACTGTGAACCAAGAATCGTCTATCCAGCAAAACTATCAATCAAATATGATGGTGGGATCAAGACATTCCAGGATAAACAGAATCTGAGGGATTTTATCAAAACTAACCCAGGACTTCAAAACGTCCTAAAGGGAGTTCTGAGGATGGAGAAACAACAAGAACAGACAACAAACAGAGATTGACAGTAATGGCAACACCACCTGGAACACAGCCAACAGAAAGCAGAATCCAGAACAGAACAAGACTTACATCAACAAACTCAAGGGAGCCCAGAGATCAACTGAAAGACATAAACATATCAATGTTAAAGAAGGGACAAACGCAGCAACAGAAACCCAAGTGGTAAGGATGCCAGGTAAATTACAGGTTGCAATAGAATATCCTAAATGCATAGAAAAGTTAGTAGACTGCAAGGTAACTCCAAAGAAATTTAACACTCCACAACATATCATAAAAAAAAAAAAAAAAAAAAAAAAAAAAAAAAAAAAAAACAAACAGAACAAGCGAACAGAGAAGCTAGGAAGAAACTGACTAGAATCAACTCAAAAAACACAAACCCAATTTAAGAAGGAAAGCAGAACCAAAGAATGAACAACACCGCCAAAAAAGTAACATAATGACAGCAATCAATTTACACTTATCAATAATTACATTGAATGTCAATGGATTGAATGCACCAGTAAAAAGACAAAGAGTGGCACCAGTAAAGAGACAAAAATGCCTGCAAGAGACACACCTTACATACAAAGACAAAAACAGACTAAGAATCAAAGAATGGGAAAAAAATATACCAAGCCAACAGCAGGAATAAACAAGCAGGAGTGGCTATACTAATCTTCAACAAAGTAGACTTTAAGATGAAAACTAGCATAAGAGACAAAGAAGTACACTATCTCATGATCAAAGGGTCAATTGAGCAAGACGACATAACCATAATAAACATATATGCTCCCAATGATAGATCACCAAGATACATGAAGCAAACCTTAATGGAATTGAAGAAAGAAATAGATAAATTCACAATTATAGTAGGAGATTTCAACACACCACTCTCGAAAAAGGATAGAACAACCAGAAAGAAACTTGACAATGCTACAGAGGAACTTAACAACACAATCAATCAACTCGACCTCATATATGTATACAGAGCATTGTATCCAACAGCGACACAATACACATTCTTCTCCAGTGTGCATGGAACATTTTCAAGAATTGACCATGTGTTAGGTCACAAAGCAAGCCTCCATAAATTCAGAACCATCAAAATTCTACAGAGCATCTTCTCAGACCACAACGCTATAAAACTAGAAATCAACAATGAGAAGACCAAAACTATAAAGTCAAATACAAGAAAACTGGACAACACTCTGCTGAAAACCGACTGGGTAAAAGAAGAAATTAAACGTGAATTCACAAAGTTCCTAGAAACAAACAAGAATGAAAATACAACATACCAAAATCTTTGGGAAACGGTGAAAGCAGTCCTGAGAGGTCAATTTATTGCAATGAATGCACACATCCAAAAAGAGGAAAGAGCCAAAATCAACACATTAACACAACACCTTCAACAACTAGAAGCAGACCAACAGAGGGAATCTACAGTCAACAAAAGAAGGGAAATAATAAAGATAAGAGCAGAAATAAATGAGATAGAAAACCGAAAAACTATAGAAAGAATCAACATGACAAGAAGCTGGTTCTTTGAAAGGATTAAGAAAATTGACAAACCATTGGCAAAACTAACTAAAGAAAAGAGAGAGAGGACACAATTTAATCACAATAGAAATCACTTAGGTGAAGTCACAACAGAACCAAAGGAAATAAAAAAGATAACATAATACTACAAAGAGCTGTACTCCAACAAATTCGAAAATTTGGATGAGATGGATGGATACATTTCTAGAAAAACACGACCTACCTAAACTTACTCAGACTGAAGTAGAAAATCTGAACAAACCAATAACAAAAGAAGAAATTGACAGATCATCAAGAAACTCCCAACCAACAAAAGCCCAGGCCCAGATGGCTTCACGGCTGAGTTCTACCAAACATTCAGAGAAGAATTGTCACCAATTCTACTCAAATTATTCCAAACATAGAAGAGGATGGAAAACTCCCTAATACTTTTTATGAAGCAAGCATAACCCTCATACCAAAACCAGGGAAGGACATCACTAAGAAAGAGAATTATACACCAATATCCCTCATGAACATAGATGCAAAAATTCTCAACAAAATACTAGCCAACAGAATCCAACAGCACATCAAAAATATAATATATCGTGTCCAAGTGGGCTTCATAAAAGGGATGAAAGGATGGTTCAACATCAGGAAAACGATCAGCATAATCCATCATATACAGTAGAAAAAGGAAAAGAACCACATGATCATATCAATTGATGCAGAAAAGACATTTGACAAAATCCAACATCCATTCCTGTTAAAAACACTCAACAAAATACGAATTGAAGGGAAATTCCTCAACACAATCAAGAGCATATATTCAAAATGAAGAGCCTACATCACGCTCAATGGAGAGAAACTGAAAGCCTTCCCCCTGCAAACAGGAGCCAGAAAAGGATGCCCTTTTTCACCGCTTCTATTCAATATTGTGCTGGAAGTTTTAGCCAGAGCTATACAGCATGATAAAGAAATTAAAGCATCCAAATTGGCAAAGAGGAAGTAAAACTCTCCCTATTTGCAGATGATAAGATCATTGTACCAGAAAGAAATGGTTAATGTTCAACCATTTCAAGAGATACCATATGAACAAGAGCCAATGATACTCAGAGAGGAAGTCCAAAATGCATTGAAAGAAGTGGC
>NW_006408762.1:1484827-1485307 GCF_000296735.1 Chrysochloris asiatica | reverse complement strand
TTATACAAAGAAAATTACAAAACACTACTACAAGAAACCCAAAGAGACCTACAGAAGTGGAAGAACATACCATGTTCCTGGATAGGAAGACTCAACATTGTGAAAATGTCAATACTACCAAGAGCAATTTACAATTACATTGCAATTCCAATCCAGGTTCCAACAACATTCTTTAAAGAGATGGAAAGGACAATTACTAATTTTATATGGAAAGGAAAGAGACCTAGGATAAACAAAGCACTGCTTAAAAGGAAAAATAAGCTTGGAGGTCTCTCACTCCCCAATTTCAAACTTTACTACATGGCTACAGTGGTCAAAACAGCCTGGTACTGGTACAATGCAATAGACATTGATCAATGGAACAGAATCAATAATCCAGATATCAACCTAACGACTTACAGCCAAATGATCTTCGACAAAGTGCCTAGGCATGGGGAAGTGACAGTCTCTTCAACAAATGTTGTTGGTAGTACTGGAAAG
>NW_006408762.1:1479854-1484303 GCF_000296735.1 Chrysochloris asiatica | reverse complement strand
AAGAAATGTTCACGATCACTAGCCATTAGAGAGATGCAAATCAAAACAACAATGAGATATCATCTCACACCAGCAATAACAGCAAAGATCAAAAATATTGAGGACAATAAATGCTGGCAAGGATGTGGAGAGACTGGGACACTACTGCATTGCTGGTGGACTGCAAAATGGTCCAACCTCTCTAGAAAGCAATATGGCACCTCCTCAGAAGGTTGAAAATAGAAATACCATTCGATCCAGCAATTCCTCTACTTGGTATTTACCCACAAGAAAAACGAGCCACAACACAGGAAGATCTATGCACACCAATGTTCATAGCTGCACTATTTACAATAGCAAAAAGATGGCGACAGCCAAAGTGCCCATCAACTGAAGAATGGATAAACAAACTGTGGTACATACACACAATGGAGTACTTTGCTACCTTGAAAAATAACAAGGAAGCTGCAGGCTACTTCCTAACATGGATGAACCTTAAGAAAATTTTGTTGAGTGAAATTAGTCGATTACAAAAGGAAAAATACTGCATAGGACCATTACTGTAAAAGACTAAGAAAAAGAACCCATACTATTCCACTAAAGTGGATTCTTAGCAGGTTGCTAGGGCGTAGGGGTAGAGTTAAGGATGGGAGGGGAAAGTGGAGCACAAGGCAGGGAATAGACACAGGATAGTTTGGGTGTTGGGGAGGGGGGCAATATACAAGTAGGGAGAGGGGAATGTAAGAACAAAGCAGACGGGAGAACAAGTAGACAGGTAGGAATGAGCTAAATGGGACAGAGGTAAAAAATAATGTAGGTACAGCCTTGGAACAACAGGGCTCTGGGATACAGAGACTGGGACATGGTTGGAATGGGGAAAAGGGGGGAATAATGTTAAGATGCTTGGCTGACTTTTGAACCTTGGTTTTCCATGCATTATATTATAAAACAGACACGGGAGAGTAGAGAAAGGAATAACCATAAATATCACCATAGAAAGCTTGTAAGTCCGTCTTCTGCCTAAAACTGATTGAAATACCTAAAATGGGGCTACAATGTGTCCAGTAAAGAAGGTTTCCTGAGGAGCCTCTGCAATGCATAAGACTATAGATGGAAGCCTGAACCACATCCAGACCTTAAGAGACGGGAAACTGTCCTCTTGAAAGGATAAGCAGACCAGCCTGGAACAGCCAGAAAACCAGAAGACAAGCAAGTTGCTTGCCCAGGAGACATCAAGGCAAGTGGTTGATTCCTCTCAGTGCAAATCCTCTTCCAAGACCAAGATGCAATAGAAATACACGCTCTGATTAGCAACTACGCACGTCACCCATAAAGAGAAGTGACCGAAGAACATCAATGAAGTGGCAAGCTAAGCCCTACATCATTCGGCAGACTACTGGGAACCGGGGTGGAGCCTTGGTAGGCCAGCAGCAGGGCAAGACCTGGAAACTCATGGGCTCAGAGTCAGAGACACAGCCACAGAGGACTAGAGTGGGGAGCAAAGTGATCATCTGATAAGAAGATGGTCGACAGACACAAGAATACTCACACTTGCAGATGATACCCACTTGACCTGGCTTCAATGATTGGATGAGCAGAGCTCAACCAGAAGAAGAAAACATAGGAGGGAAAAAAAAATTGTGTCTTCTGATACAACTTGATAAACTTGACCTGCACCTATAAATGCAGTACCTCAAAAGAGGAAACAAATCCCTACTCCAAGAATTACTCCCACCCCCTCTGCACAAAGAGTAGATAGGCATGGGCAACTTGAACACTGGCTACCCAAAATGGGGGGAAGGATACAAAGGTAAGAACTGACTGGCTTACAAGCTTTCAAGAGGGTACCTAGATCAACAGGGCAGGGAGGATGGTAGAGTCTCCAGTGAGTAGTATCCAACCTGTCTAGGAAGGGCTGATGAAAAGAAATGCAGATGGGTGTCTTGTGATGCAAGGGCTAATAATTGTTATCAGAACTGGTTGTGAAGATGGGAAATGTAAAGGTGGATATTTTATAGCAAGAAGGGGAATGATTAACCTTTCAGTCTAGGAACGGAGGGCCCTGGGATCATCACTGGAGAAGAGCGGAGATCGGGACCCCACCCAGAGAAGCAGTGAGGCCTGAGATGGAGACAGAGAGGATGACATGAAGAGATGGAGTAGCTGAGGACTTGAGATCCAGGGAGGGAAGGGGGCTGTGTGCTGAGAACTCTGGGGGGAGGGAGGGCTTGCGGGGCATACCCTTTGTTTGGGTGATGATGCATGCATGGGATGGTAACTATGGCAAGAATGAATGTAAAACTAATGTTCCCCCATGTAAACTATCACACAATAGTTGTATAAAGTTGGCATGGGGGGAAAACCACTGATGAGATATACAAGACATGTCATTTGAGAATCCTGAGTATTCCTGGGATATCCACAAGATTTTTTATGATTCTTGCCTCTCTCATTTACTCTTTAACTGTTTCAAATTTTCCTTTTCTTTGAGAGTTAATTCACTTTCAATTTTCTACCTTCCACATGAAAAACTTCCATAGGCTACTTCCTTACCAATGTGATGCACAAGAGTTTACTGTATACATACTTAACATCGATCCCACTTAGTGGTACTTAACTTTTTGTTGTTGGGTGCTGTAAAACTGATTTGGACTCATAGTGACACGATGTTTAACTTGTTGTTGTTAAGTGTCATGGATTCATAGTGACCCTGTACATGGTTTCCAAGGCTGTAAACTTTGCAGAAGAAGACTCATCTTTTTCTTGTGGCGCAGAAGGTGAACTCAAACTACTGAACTAGTGGTTTGCAGTCCAGTCCTTTTCCTATAGAGCCACGGCACTAACTTTATTGTTGTTGTTGTTAAGTGCCGTCGAGTTGGTTCCAACCCATTGTGACCCAGTCTGTGACTAACTCCTGGTGTGGCACTGGAGGTTAAGCACTAGACCACAATGTCAGTTTGAAATGCAAGGTTGGCGGTTCAAACTCACCAGCCTTGGAAACCCTATGAGGTCAGTATGAATCAGAACTGACTAGATGGAACATAAAAACAACAACAATATGACTATCTCAGTGAACAATACAATGAAGTTTGGCACTCCAAACTGTAGAGCTCAGATTAGAATTTATGTCTCTGAGCTCACCCAACAAATGAAATTCTAAAGATTTTCATGTAAGAAACAATGATGTTGACACATTCACTGCTAAATTAATGATAACTTTGAAATAGAAAATCTCATTTAGCAATGAGAAGCAGCTGGTGGGTTTGAACCACCAACCTTATGGTTTGGCATTTAGTGCTTATCCTATAGCATCACGCCATTTTAATTTTTTTAAAAGCTTTTATTGTGTATTGAGTGAGTGAAGGCTTACAGGGTAGGTCATCATTTTTACATTCAGCAAATCATTGCAATGATTACAATCTCCTCCATGAACCCCAGCCAAAAGCATTTACCTGTATTACCTGGGTTTTTTAATTGATGTACACATAACACATTGTGAATACACATTCAAGTGTCCAAAGGGCACATTTTGCAACCCAGCCTCCTGCCTGAAGGTACACTGCTTTTCTAAGTTCAAGAACCTATAGTCCACTGCCTCTCTCTCTCTCTATGCCATCGCCTCTACCATGGTTGTCACCGTTTTTCTGGTTAGGACCCCTCTCTCCTCTCATGCTCTTCCTTCTTGATGATCCTAGGGTCCCCTGTTCCTGAATGACAGATTAAGTCATTTCAGGTGCAACTCCCCCATTTTAGTTGCACCTCTTCTACATTCACAGTTGTGACAATCACCATTAGCCGGAAACAATTACTTACAATTGAATCATAAAATCTTATCCCCCTCATCACCAAACCCATCTGGGCTGGAAGAAAACTATTCAGTAGGATTTCTGTCTTACTCCCCTCCTTCTGGCACCAAGCACCCTCATGAACGAGTGTAAGCCAGCAACTTTGTGCCTTTATAGCCCCCAATTTTAGTATCTGAATTCCGAGTTGCCTGTGCCTATCAATCCAGTGTACTGAGGAGATATTCATAAGCAACCTCTTTTTTTTTTTTTTAAAGGTTTTTTTATTGTGAATTGAGTGAAAGTTTACAGGGCATATCATCATTTTACATTCAACAAACCACATATCTTGTTTCATTACAATGATTATACTCCCCTCCATGTACCATCAGTTAACAGTATTTCTCTCTATCCACTTTGGCTTTTTAAAAACAAAACAAAACAAAAACCCACTCAGGCATATATAATAGTTTACATCTCCAAAGGGCACATTCTGCAAGTTTGTTCCTGGCCACCATCTCTTAGTCCCTCTCTTCTTAGTCCATGAATCTAGAGTCCTCAGCCACTCCCCTTCTCCATGCCCCCATCTCTGGCACTGCTGCTTCTCTGGATAAGGTCCCGCTTTCTGCTTGTGCTTTCCTCTCTTGATGGTCCTAGGGTCCTCTGTTTCTGGACTGTAAGATTAACC
>NW_006408762.1:1478052-1479086 GCF_000296735.1 Chrysochloris asiatica | reverse complement strand
GTATGCATCACTATTTACCTCTGTCCCACTAGGCCATGCAAACCTGTCTCAGTCTCAGTGTTCCCCTATTTTGTTTTTCCGCCTTCTCCCCACTTGTTGTATTGCCCTCCACAACACCCAAACTAAACCCCCCACCCCAACCCCATTGTGGTTACCTTATATTTCATTAGTTCTAGCCTCCGTTTAGGACAGTCTATTTTATCCAGTAATCTACCTGACCTTCCCACCACCTGGGTCTCTGTTCCTCTGTGTTTACCTTCTTTCACATTATAATGTTTTGATCATAGACTGACCTCCCAGATAGTCTGTTCTGATAATTTTATTCTGTTCTTGATTTTTCCATTTGTCGATTAAGTTCAGGGTGATGCTGCCAAGTACGTCGTTCTGTAGTTGTCTGTTCTTGTTGGTTCTCAGTCCACAGAACTTCCTTTAGGATGTTTTTCATGGCAGGGTTGGCTTTGGCAAAATCCCTTAGCTTCTGCCTATCCTGGAATGTTTTGATTGCACCATCATATCTGATTGACAGCTTTGCTGGGTAGAGGACTCTTGGGTGGCAGTTTTTTTCTTTCAGGGTTTTATATACGCCTCTCCATTGCCTTCTTGCCTGCATAGTTTCTGCTGAGAAATCTGAGCTTAATCTGATTTGCTTGCCTTTATATGTTATATTTCTCTGTTCTCTAGCTGCTTTCAAGATCCTGTCCTTATCTCTAATTTTGGAGAGCTTGATTATTATATGTCTTGGTGATTGTCTTTTAGGGTCTATCCATCCTGGAGTTCATTGAGCTTCTTGAATGCGTATCTTTTCAGTTTTCTTCCAGAAGCACTTCAACTATCTCCTCTGTGGACTTGTGTGATTGTTCCTCTTCTGGAATGCCAATAATTCTTAAGTTATTCCTTTTCATGTTGTCCAACATGAATTTTAGGCTTTTTTCAGATTTTTTTTTATCCTCTTTTGTATTTGCTCTTCTATCTCAGTAGTGTTGAGAGATTTATCTTCTAGCTCACTAGTTCTGGCTTCTATCTCTTCAATTCTA
>NW_006408762.1:1470599-1477158 GCF_000296735.1 Chrysochloris asiatica | reverse complement strand
GCGTCTGTGGCCGCTGCGATTCTTCCCCTGCTTGGCCCCACACAAGATGGCGGCTCCCAGAACAGTTGAGCGTTCCGAACCAGACAGCAATGGATTTCTTACTTCTACCACAAACTCCCACAGCTGTAAGTCTTACAACTTTCTAAATATTCCTTTATATGTGGTTCAGAGTTCTGGGACCATCCTCTGAGCCTGCTTGGTCCTGTTTTCTGTGTTGTTGCTAGCGGAGTTCCTCAGTGCACTTCACCCGATCCACCATCTTCTTTGTTCCCATATGCAACCTCTTGAAATGACTAAATATCAACCATTTCTTTTTGGTCCAGTGACTACGTATTCCATCCACCTTCTTTTGATGCTTTTTGCATCATTCAATATTTTACCCATAGAATTCTTCAATATTAAAAGCAAGCTTGAATTTTTTTCTTCAGTTCTCTCAATTTAAGAAATGCTGAGTATGTTCTTCCTTTTTGGTTTTCTAACTCCAGTTCTTTGCATATTTAATTATAATACTTGGCTTTGTCTTCTAGAGCTGACCTGTCAAATATTCTGTTCAGATCTTTTACTTCCTCATTTCTTCCATTTGCTTTAG
The DNA here is from genome assembly GCF_000296735.1 of Chrysochloris asiatica. Classification (NCBI taxonomy): domain Eukaryota; kingdom Metazoa; phylum Chordata; class Mammalia; order Afrosoricida; family Chrysochloridae; genus Chrysochloris; species Chrysochloris asiatica. Next base: position 1,476,569 of record NW_006408762.1, on the reverse strand, counting down.
CATTTCTACACTGGAGAGCAAGTTTTATTTAGTCTTTTGCTTCTTTTTTCTCTTCTTAATGACCCTTTACTTTCTTCCTGTATGATGTTCTTCATGTCATCCCACAACTCTTCTGGTCTTCAGTCATTAGTGTCTAATGCATCAAACCTGTTTTTGAGATGATCTCTGAATTCAAGTGGGATATGTTCGAAGTCATATTTTGAGTCTCATGGACTTGTTTTAATTTTCTTCAGCTTCAGCCTAAACTTGCATATGGCCAATTGATGGTCTATTCCACTGTCTGTCCCTGGCCTTGTTTTAGAAGAAGATATGGAGCTTTTCTACTGTGACTGCCCACAGATGTAGTCAATTTGACTTATGTGTATTCTATCTGGTGTGGTCCAGGTGTATAGTCATCTTTTATGTTGTTTAAAAAAGTATTTGCAATGAATAAGTCATTGGTCTTGCAAAATTCTATAGTTAGATGTACTTCATCATTTATGACATATATATTTTTCTGTTTCAACTGAATCTCAAGAACCATGAAAGAAAAAATTCAAAACCCTGTAAAATCAGCATTTGCTATTATATAAACAGAATAGTCTATATTTTATTCTGAAAAAAATTAAACACATAAAATAGGTTTCGTTTAAGACAATTCTGTTGGACTCTTAGCAAAGTATGGAAATTAAAAATAAGACAAATGTATTATGTGTTTAGGGTCTCTATGAGCTGATAATGACTCGATGAAACTTAACAACAAAAAAATTATGTGTTTACATCTGTGGACCCAGTTGGGGACCTGGTTGGCAAGCAGTGCGAGGAGACCCGAGGACTCCTGGGCCCAGAGTCAGTGACATGGCCACGGAGGACTCAAGTGGAGAATGGAGCTGCCGGCTGATGGGAAGAGAGGGCATGTGCACAAGAACACCCACACTTGCAGATGACACCCACGTGACCAGGACTGGATGACTGGATGATCAGAATTCAACCAGGAGAAGAAAGTAGGGAGGGCGGGGGGAAAGAAGACTGAGCTGATCCAAGCCGATGAACTTAACCTATGCATATGAATGCAGTGACACAAAAGAGGTAACAAATCCTTACAGCAAGAAGCATTCCCACCCCCTCCACACACAGAGTAGACAGAGAGGGGCAACTTGGACATTGGATACCCAAATGGGGAGGGAGGGACTACAAAGGCAAGAAGTAACTGGCTTACAAGCTTTCAAGAGGGAACCTAGACCTAGAGGACATGGAGGAAGGCAGAATCACCAGTGAGTACTATCCAATTTGTCTAGGTGGAGCTGATGAAATGAAATACAGATGGGTTACATGCGATACTGTAGTGAATAATGGTTATCAAGACGGATTGTGAGTGTTGGAAATGCAAGGGTAGATGTTTTGTAGCAAGGAAGAGAAAGATTATTTCTCCAGTCTAGGAGCGGAGGTCTCTGGGACCACCAATGGATAAGAGCCGAGAACGGGACCCCACCCAGAGAACTAGGGATGCCTGAGATGGAGACAGAGATGATGACATGGAGGGATGAAGCGGCTGGGGACTTTGGATCCAGAGAGTGAAAGGAACTGTGGGCCGAAGACTGAGGAGGGAGGGGGGAGTGTAGAGCACGGGCTTCTAGGATATGCCCTTTGGTTGGAAGACGATGCATGGAGGGGATTGGAACCATGGCAATGTAATGATATACGATGGAATGAATATGGAACTGAGGTTCTCTCATGTAAACTATCATATAACTCACAATAAAACATAAAAAAAAAAATAAATAAAAATAAATTATGTGTTTACAGAAAATGAAATAAGCTATCATTGTGCTAGGTATTGAATCAATACAGAAGAAATGTGCATTTGATTAATATAAACTATCAATTCAGTCATGAATATGTTACATATGTATAGAAATAGGTGGTCAGACACAGAAGTTTAAAGAGAGATGGTGTAACAGTTGATTCTGATTTTTTTTTGTTAAGGGCCATGGAGTTGGCTCTAATTCATAGCAACCATGTATAGGGTTTTCAAGGAGCAGCTGGTGGGTTTAAACAGCTGACTTTGTGGTTCGCAGTCCAGTGCGGATTCTACAACACCACACCAGCAGTCCATTCTGTATGTAGCCAGTGAAAGTTCTTTGGAAATTGACAAAAGAGTTTTATTTTAATTGAAAGAGAAAGACAATATTCATATTGCTGCTGGGAATGTATATTAAGAAAATACAGTCAATTGCTATTACTAAGAGCAGTGTCACTGAGTCAGTTTCAACTCAAAGTGACCATAGGGTTTCCAAGGAGCAGTTGGTGAGTTTGAACCATCTACCTTGTTGGTTCAAACTGACCTTGCACTCTTACACTTATCCTACAGTGTCACACCAGGACTCTACTGTAGCCAATAGGGGTTGATTATTCCATCAATTTAGTATGAGCTACAATAATATCTAAAGAGGGTAACCAATTTAAGGTTGTTAATTTGTTTCTAAGTGTCACTAAGTTGGTTCCAACTCATTGCCAACCTGTATAGGGTACTCAAGAAGTGGCTGGTGTGTTTGAACCACTGACCTTGTAGTTAACTGTCCAGTGCTTATCCTATAGCACCACACCATGACCCTACATCAAGAGTGGTGGTGGTTGTGGTTATGTGCCACTGAGACAGTTCCGACTTATAGCAACCTTATATAAGGTTTCTGAGACTGTAAATCTTTGTGGGAGTAGAAACCCTCGTCTTTCTTCCACAGAGTAATTAGTAGATTCGAACTGCTGATGATGTGGTTAGCAGCCCAGCTATTAATCCACTATGCTACCAGAGCGCTCCTTTAAGTTAAGGCTGGTAGGTGTTCTTACATTTTTTTTTTTTATTATTATTGACAAGTATCATTTTTATACTTTGAAAGAGTCTAAAAGTTCAGATATTTCAAATTTGTGAGGGAATAAACGAGAGGCTAGAAAGGAACTCATAAATATATGGAGTTATAAAGACAGCTTCTATTTTAGGATGGTAGGACTTACAGTAATCTACTGATAACTCATGGCTGAAAATTGGTAAAGAAATTTAAAGATGTTTTAAAAGGTTTAGACAGTCATTCAAGGTACGGGATAGAAAATTAATGAAAAGGGAATAAAAAGACTTTTGAACAATACCTACAGCCCAACTGAAGCTTAATGTCATTAATTTGGAAAAAGTGAAATCTTCTGTAAAATTTTCTGCTTTTTTTCCCCAAACAGTACTCAGTGTCCTATGGGTGCTTACAATCTGTAAGAATAATCTACAGTTGGAGACTGGCACTGTAAACAGAATGAAAAGCTAAGGATGGCAATGATGAGATAGGGAGATAAATGTAGCCAGGAAGAAATTTTATAAAGCAGGTAAATGGAGAGACACTGAGTAATTGGAACACCTAATAAAGAAAAATCTCAAGTTAACTAGGTAAGATAATATAAAGCAAACACTTTCTTAAGTTATCATATAAAGGGAAACTATGTTAAAAATAAATTCACATGAATGTAAGATCCAGGAATATACATATATGCATAGAAGAACCATAGAATCAATAAAAATAGTATTCAAAGAAGACAAAATGGGTATTTATTTATGATAATTACTGTAACTAACAGTCATAACACCGAATGTGAGATGCAAGCATAAATCTGTGAATGAGTATGGGAAAGGAATTTTTTTAAAAATCAAAGCAGAAGTGTTCTTCAAATTATCTGTCACTTTTTGCCACTGACCAAATTTACAGTCATTACAAAGTGAGTTGGAAAAAAAGGATCGATTCTGAAGCAAAATAAGAAGACATTAAGACACCCCCCCAAAAAAGATGTAACAGTATAATTTTAATATAATGTTTTTAGAGGGCATATCTGTGGATCAAATATAGGACATATATAGACAGATTTCCTTGTAGATGGTAATGCTAAATTAGAAGTCTTGCTGTGATTTAATTTTCTCACATTCTAACATTAGACAAAATGTTTGATAAGAAAACCAGCTTAGTATAGAAGATATGGCACTCATAATTATCACAGATTTAGGCTCATGCATTTGCTAAATCATAGCATTTCAAAAAGTATTATATGAAAATAATTTATTAACTAAAAGCAAAACATGTAGGTATATCTCTTCCAAAGAATGCAATTAAAATTAGGTGAATTTGGAGGTAAATATTATTTCAATGTACTATTCCATATGCAAACTCCTAAAATATGAGAAGGAAAAACACTATTTTTTCTGAAAAAAGAATTTCCAAACATTTCTAGATCGCTAAATACAAAAGGAGAGCCAAATGGGCACTTTAATATATGTTCACTCCAACATTCTCATTGTTCCCTTTTTCTTCATGCAGTCTTGAAATACATGATTACCCAAATGACAGGATTCTGGAAACAGGCCAGTGGCAGAAAATGATTATTGTAGGTATTATTACTATACTGAGAGATACTCTTTCTGTTACCCACTAATCTAGTCTAAAAAAAGTTACTTTGTAAATTCACCTACGGCAAATATGAAGAATTAAGGTACACATTCTATGGAGATTCTCAGTCAGTTCTATCTTCCATTTTCAGTTTTAGAACTTTGATGAACACTCTCTTTAACAAAGTTAGCCATTGGCTCAAACACTGAGAGCAATTTTAGTCTCAGGCTTAGCCAAAAAGGAAAAGGTAAACTTTAAAAAAAAATGTCTACAGGAAAATTTTCAGGTTAGTGCTAATTAATGGGAAGTCAATAGATTTAATCTACAAACTAGATTGTGCTTATGTAAATGTTTTTTTAAACAAATTAGCCAACTTGAAAAACTTTTACTCTCTTTTAATTGAAAACAAATTTTGTTTATACTAATGTATTCAAACACAGGTAGCTATGTGTTGAAATATGTTCTTTTCCCCAAAATTAACTATTAGCCAACTGTAGATCAATTTCGTTAATGAACGAATGGAAAAAAAAAAAAAAAAAGAAAAATATTCAATCATTTCAAGAAGAAGAATCCAATCATGAAGTGATGATCCCAACCAAAAAAAAAAAAAGGAATGAATGAACCGTGGAGTGTGGCATTTGCTTTTATTCTGTTTTCCACTAGCTTCTTTGTGAAATGTACTGTCCCAGGGAAAAGTAGAATACATTGTCGACTTCTATTAACTTAAACTTCCTATTTGGAATCTATAAATAGATTTTGTTTGGAGAACCCTCTGAAATCATCTAAATTTAAACTGGAGCAATCATTAAGACATTCTCTACTTTTGATGTTTTATTACCAAGGTGTTCCATTTTTAGGTAAAACAATGTACTGTCTTTCTTTCTCACAAAGGTGGGATCTTATGTTTTTCAGCTACCTTGAATGGAACTGAACATGAAAGTTGTATTTCATAATTCAATTTTTTAAAACCCTAAATAGGTAAAATTCAGGAGTTCAAGAAATCAATTCAACAATGTATGGAAACATTTGTAATAAATCAGTTAATGAATATTCTGATGCTCAATATATTTCAAGTTTATAGCTTCTTGAATTTAATATCAAAATACCCTTCAAAATGTCTACATAAAAGAAATGAACCAAAAACAAAGGGCATCAGAAGACAGAATTAATCTCCATGGTATATACTAACAACACTGTTATCAGGCTAAGTATGAAATGTGTAAATATTAGTGAAGACACACTAAAAGAAGGATTATTTGATGGTTACCAGAGGTGAGAAGGAACAAGGGTGCAGTTCAGTGGACAGAGGGTAAACGCCTGTTAACATGGATGAAGGAGAAGGCAATATGCAATAAGAAGTGTTGCTGTTGTTAAATGCTATCGAGTCGTTCCAACCCATACCGACCTGTATGAGGTTTCCAAGGAGCAGCTAGTGAGTTTGAACCTTGGGGTCAAGTGGATATCCTAAAATGCCACACCAGGAATCCACAATAACAGGTAGGTTTAGTAAAAAAAAAAAAAAAAAAAATGATGAAGGCACAGGGAGGACTGTTAAATTCAACAGAGGTAAAAA
>NW_006408762.1:1463549-1465219 GCF_000296735.1 Chrysochloris asiatica | reverse complement strand
TTTATATATATATAGGTTTGGCAGAAGAGGTTTGGTCATGGGTATTACCTTTGTTGTAAATATATCCATGAATGTGGTAGATCTTAAAGAGGGAAAAGTTAACAAAACTTCTTAAACATAACCAGGTAATGATTTGCTGGTCCTGGAGCCCAGGACCATTGTCTCAGGGGACACTATAGTCAATTGACATAATCTGCAAAGACAATATTTTACATACTGCTTTGGTGAGTAGAAATTGGAGTCATTAAAGCTCATGAGCTAAAGTGCATCTGTATTGGCTCACCTAGTCCAGAGGAAAGAAGAGTGATGAAACTTGAGCATGGGAACATCAGTCTCCTTGATCTTGAGACCAGAAACACTAAATGGTACCCAGATACTACTACAAAGTACTGTGAAAGGTCACTTTATAAGTCCTGGATTGTTGTTGTTGTTATGTATCGTCCAGTCAGTTCTGACTCATACAGACCCTGTATAGGGTTTCTGAGGAGCAGCAGGTGGATGTGAACCGTCTATCTTGTGATCAGCAGTCGGATGCTTATCCTACAGCATAACACCGTAGAGTGGGAGAAAATGTAGAACAAAACTCAGAATTGTAAAAAAGTAACAAAAAGATCAGAATTACTGGTCAGATAGAGACTGGTGGAAGCCAGAGATTATGGCCCATGACCCAATTTTCAGCCTAGCAATAGATAAGACTATAGGGGGAACAACATTAGTGAAGTACACATACCATAGAATGGGCAACAATTTGAAATAAAAAAGGCAACATTTACCCATGGACAGAGTTCAGAAAGGTTGGATAAGAAGAAGGAATAGAAACAAGAAACACAGAGAAGAAGTGGGATATGTGAAGTTACATTGAGGGGATTGCAATTAACAAAATGAAAGGAAGTGTGCATGATTTGTTGAATGCAAACCTGATGATCTGCTTGGTAAACCTTCACTCAATTCATAATAAAAAAGTTAAAATTAGAAAAAGAAATTAGCAAAATAGCTTTACTATGAGGCTACAGCACCATCATAGTTAGCAAATAAAACTAAAAGAAAAAAGAAAGACACTTTTCAGAAATACCTTTGGTACCCTACAACATAAAATATATTTAATGTTTCCTCTAAATTCAACCAATTATTTTAGATAAAAATAAATATTTTAAAATGCAAGTTTTTCTTTTCTTTGTAAAAAGGGTGTTCTGAGACAGATTTCCTGGGATTAAAACTCCCCTCTGTTCTACTAAAGAATTCTGTAAACTTAATAAAGTCATTTAAGCTCTCTGTGCCATGGTTTTCTTATTTGTAAAATAGCTTAAGAGGCTGTTGCGAAGTTTAAATATATGCATACTGTTTTTGGAACAGAGAAGCACAATATTATGTTTATTGTTAAGTGACATCGAGTCAATTCCTACTCATAGCCATCAACTGTATAGGGTTTCCAAGTAGCAGCTGGTGAGATTGATCTGCCAACCTGGTGGCTCAAACAACCCTGCAGTCCAGTGCTTATTATATAGTGCCACATCAGTACTCCATAATGTAGTAAAGAAGATACCTATCAAAGTTTATACCTAACTATGTTGTTTGTTGTTGTTGTTGTTGTTAAGTGCCATCGAGTCGGGTCCGACCCATAGCGACCCTGTACAGGGTTTCCGAGGGTGTAAATCTTTACGGGAGTAGAA
>NW_006408762.1:1446581-1462254 GCF_000296735.1 Chrysochloris asiatica | reverse complement strand
ATATATATATATATATCCTGTGTGGCACTGTAGGATAAGCACTAGACCTCAATGTCAGTATGAACTGTAAGATTCGAAGTTCAACCTCACCAGCTACTCCTTAGAAGCCCTATACAAGGTCACTAGGAATCAGAACTGACTCAATGGTCCTTAACAACAATATATTGCTGTTGCTGTGTTGAGTGCCATTGAGTCTGGTCTGACTCCTAGGGACTCTGTATAGGGATTTGAGGAGTGACTGGTAGGTCTGAAACCCCCACCTTGTAGCTAGCAGTAACAGTGCTTATCACACACGACACATACTCATTTGTGTGGCACTATAGGATAATCGCAGGACTGCTAGATCAGTTTGACCCTCAAGGTTGGAGGTTCATACTCACTCATCAGTCACTCCTTGGAAACCCTATACTGGGTCACTATTAATCTGAACCAACTCGTTGGCATTTAAAAAGGACAATATTACATATATATATATATACTTAACATAGTACACAGCATTAGTGGCCAGTGACATTTTATTTAACTTACTTCAGTTCTTTCCTCCTCTTAACTGGAGAACTCTTCTATGACCTTTGGTTTCTGAGAATCTGATTTTCAGGCAAGCATTTGAAAACTCTCAGAAAGAAGTACTGACTTAAAAATCTCTGATTGGCTTATTTTCATTTATCTTTTAAACATTAATGAAAATTTGTGTTGCCATTCTAGTTAGATCCCATTTTCAGATAATTCTTACCCTTAATAAAAACATCCAAGATTAACAGACTACTTCCTGGATTAGTCCAGACTACCCTTTGGCAAGATCCTTTTCAAAAGATAATGACGCATTCTCAAGCAAGAATAGTATTATTCACTCCATTAAACTCATTCAACATACTGTAATGGGGATAGAATTTAAGGCTACCAGAATTTAATATCCAAAGCATCTTTCACCAGAAGCTAGTAAATGAAACTCATTTCTTTCAACCTCAAAACATGATGAGGAAACCATGCATAAAAGTTAGGGTGGGTGGGGGGGGAAAGCAGTAATACATGATTAACTTTATATTTTGAAAATAGTGCAATTTAATTAATGAAGAATTTAGAATTTAACTTATGTTAGATATGTTGTAGTCTTATTTTTTTAACAAATAGTAGTAAACTAAATTTTTTCATGAAAGCTAGACAGTTCATATATGTTTGAGCTGAATTTAAACTTTTCACATTGGAAGATGACATTCTAAAACCCAATTTCTCTGAGAACATCATTTTGCCAATTAACCATATTTAGTTTAGTTACAGTGTTCTTTCCTGGGACTTTATTAGGGATCTTGATGGTTCATATTAAATAGCTTTTGCTGACACTACTAAACTGTGAAGTGACACCAAAATAGTCCTTTTTTATAGCTAAAAATTAATCATAAAATAACTGTACTGCTGGAACATTCACAAAGTGATACTGTCAGCAGTAATGTTGTTTTGGCACAGTGGGAAAAGAAAGTGCTGGTGAAAAATAAAATAAAATCATACTTGAAAATTGCTTCTAAGACTGTTTAGTGATACAAAATATGGACACAGCTCAGCTTGAAGCTTTTTTAAAGAAGAACCATAATGTAAGTCATCTTAAATACAGTTTTAACTTTGTAGAGTAACTACTGTAGATTCAGAAATTTAAGAAAAAATATATCACGTTTTATTAAATCAATTACTTTTGAAATTTGAACTCTTACCTTTCCTGCTTTTTTTCCCTCAGATTTCCACTGATTTGGGATAAAATGGAGGCAAGGGAAAGCAAAACAAAACAAAATGAGCTCCAATTTGGTTATTTCAAATATATTTCTTTTAAAGTATATCCATATTTCCAGTGCCATTGTATACAAATTATTTCCTGTGCTGGAGTTGAGTTAAATTCCAACATTCTTCAGTGGTTTCAGAAATGGGATATAACAACAAGGTGACTCTCTCTAAACAATATGAGGAACCATATCAAAAAAAAAAAAAATTAGAATCAATACATTATTACATGCTTGGTTCACATAGGTATTGGCCAAGAAAAGGAACCTTTTCAATTTGATGTTTTCTTATATCAAATTGAAAGGGTTCCTTTTAAATTCATTTTTAAATGAGGGCCTTTATTTCAAGCATGAACATATTTCTTAACAAAAGAAAGAACTAGATGGCTTGCAAATTCATTAATTTAGAGTTGCTGCTGTTATTAAGTGCCATTGAGTTGGTTCCAACTCATAGCAACCCTTTATAGGGTCACCGAGGAGCAGTTGGTGTGTTTGAACTGCCGACCTGTGGCTTGCAGTCCAAGGCTGATCCAACAGCGCCACATCAGGAATACTGATTTAGAGTAAACATAAGAAATATTGATATGGCATTGAGGTACTATCAATAAATGTTAGAACAATAATTATGGTGGTTTTAGGTGTATCTTAATTCAATGTATGCAATCAAATAAATTTAAAGCTATCCTGGTAAAGTCCTTTTGCTCACTTTTATTTACAACTTCTTCTTATTTCCCCATCCACCCTCAGAAATTAGGTTAAATTTTAATTTTTAAGACTCCAGAAACATTTCTGCCACTTGACATTTTTTGACTCATTTTCCTTTGTATAGGAAAGTTGTTAAGTACCATCAAGTGAGTTCCAATTTATAGTGACCCTGTATAAGATTTCCAAGGAGCTGCTGATGGATTTGATCTGTTGACCTTAGGGTTAGCAGTCCAGTGCTTATCCTACAGTGCCACAGCAGGACTCCTTGTGTATGATGGGTATACCATGTGTTTACATTTCTTTCTAATGTTTCTCTCTTAAAAGTACTTTCTACCCAGATATTTTCTCCATTTCCTGTCCTCTCTGGCTGGCTGACTATGTACTCTGGAGTTGGTTCCAACTCATCAAACACAGTATAGGGTTTCCAAGGATGTAAATCTTTACAGAAGCAGAAAGACCCATCTTTCTGCTGCAGAGTGCCTGGTGACCTCAAACTGCTGACCTTGTGGTTAAAAGCCTAACACCATCAGGGTTCCCTACTGTCATCTCTAAGACTAAGCCAAAATATGAAACTTCTCAAGTACAAATAATGATAGGAAATTGGTGATGGGGATATGGGTGACTCTGAAAGAAAGGCTAATACAAAAAGAGATGCATTTAATATAATAAGAGGATGAATGCTCTATATTTTTTATTCAACGGCTTATTCTCAGACTAAGAAGTTGTTTTTTGTTTTTTTTTTTCTTTTTTCCTGTCATTTAAAAATAGCTTGACTCTCCAAACGTGGAATAATGGTAAGTGTCAGATATAGGCACAATTCTATTATCCTAGAAAATCAAAGTGTACTTTTTGTCCTTCAATTTTGGGCATTTATTTTCAGCCTAAGATATTCATATTGTCTGTCTTCATTGATCAAATTCAATCTTCAATGGCTCACTGTTAGAATTCAATTTGTCTGTAAAGGCATAGCCTGAGGGTAATGCTTTAAATAATCTCTTCCAAGAAAGTGTCCTTAGATCTTTAATTCCTTCAGCAATCAGTATTCTGGTTGTCCATCTCACTTTATTATAAATGATAACACTTAAATAACAAATTTAAACATTTGTACTTAATAAAATAAATGAACTCAAGAACATTAAAAAAAGACCATAGTTAAGAATATAGCATTAAAGTAATTGTCTGTTTTGTTGTTGCTGTTAAATGCCATTTAGCTAGTTCTGACACACAGTGACCCTGTATAAGGTTTCTGAGGAGCATCTCATGGGTTTCTGAACCACTAACCTTGCAGTTAGCAATCCATGGTTTATCTTACAGTGCCACACTGGGACTTCACTCTCTGTTTTACACAGCTAAAATGGATCATTTTATGTCCACTAAAGGTCGTTTTCAAAAACACAATAGATGTTACATTTTTTACCATTTTATCATTGAGAAATCTAATACTATTAAATCCACAGCGAACTATTAAAGGTAAATATTCGTAACATCTATCTTGAAAATTAGTGAATTGCTACAAAGTCAATAATCTTACTAAGATTTAAAGCTAATCCACATTTTGAAGTGAGGACAACTTCTATCTTCATTCAATAATAATAATAAAATGCCTAGATATATGTGTATATTTACATAAAAGAGTCCTGGTGTGGTGCTGTGAGTTAATGCAATGGATTGCAAAGTCGCTTTAAACCACAAAGTAAGCAGTTCAAACTCACCAACTGCTCCTTGGAAACATGTACAGGGTCACTGTTGGAACCAACTTTAAGGCACTTAACAACAACAACATTTACATAAATGACATATTTTAATAAGAGCCTTGTCTCCTTGTCTATGCTGTACTATTTTATCCTACTTTGAGAAAAAATTTAAACTGATCATGTGGAGACTATTATAATGGTGTTATTTGCATTTATCAACACAACATAGACACAATACAATCTGTCACACCATGAGTGAGTTCTATTATAAGACGAGTAGACAACCATTAGAATTAACAAAAAACCCCAAAATATATTGATAGGCATGCAAATTAAATTGGCAAATAGGTGCCAGATTTGATGCTAGAACCTTTTTTTTTGTAACTCAATGCTGGAAGAGGAAACAGCATTCTAAAAGCAATTTCAGCTTTAATAGAGGAATGGGTTTCTAGTTCCCTAGGTTAATACCAGCCCCCAAATCACCAGCATTCATTTTTTTTTCAAATCTATTTTTCAAGCTGTTATACATAGCTAAGTGTAATGGTTACGAATTGGGTTGCGAACCTCACGGTCAGCAGTTCGAAACTACCAGCTGTTCCATGGGAGAAAAATGAGGCTTTCTGTTCCCGTAAAGATTTACAGCCTCGGAAACCCTGTACAGGGTCGCTATGAGTCGGAACCAACTCCACTGCACATAACAACAACAACAAGTAAAAAAAGTATTGCTGAAAAATTACAGAAACCTTAAACAAAAATATAAAAATAGGCTATTTTTGACATATTCTCTATGTAAGTCAATTCGCTTCTGAAGACAATGCAACCCTTTCCTGCTCTTTGATTTGGTGTTATTATCAAGTGCTTTTGAATCACATCGACCCTGAACAGGGTTTCATAGGTTGTAAATCTTTACAGAAGCAGAAAGCCTCATCTTTCTCCCACAGAGTGACTAGTGGGATCAAAGTTTAGACCTTGTGGTTAAAATTTCAATGTTCATCTTACAGTGCTACCAGCTCTTTGGTTTACACCAAATCAAAACAGCTGTTTTGAGATATTCATGAAACTCAATCTTGTTCTTTTTAAATATGATTTGAGTTCAGGAAACAAAGGAAAGTCTGAAGGGGCAATACCAAGACTGTAGAAAGGATAGGGTAAGGTTTCCTAGACATTGATACCCTTGTTGAATAAGCAGGTGCATTGATATGATAGGAAAAAAATTCCTCAACATAAATTTCCTGGTCTTTTTCTCACCAATGCAGTTTTCAATTTTCTTGAAATTTCTTCCAAATAAGCCCCTGAGTTATTCCTGTGTCCTTTGAGAAAAATCTATCAAGATTACCCCTTCAGAATAATTACTATTGTTAAGTGTCTTCAAGTCGTTTACTGTGCATAGCCACCCTGGCTGGTGAGGTTGAACCACCCACCTTGCGGTTTCAAATGGACCTTGAGGTTTCAAACCGACCTTGTAATCCAGTGCATTAACCCACAGCACCCCACCAGGACTCCACTCACAGAAACCTTGTATAGGGTTTCCGAGGAGCACCTGGTGAGTTTGAACAGCCGACCTTGCAACTCAAACTGATCTTGTAGTCCAGTGCATTAACCAGCAGCACCACACCAGGACTTAGAATTTTTTTTTTTTTTTTTTTTTTTTTAAAGTCACGGCAATCTTCCAAGTTAGCCCTTCTGCCTAGAATTTCACTGGTATTCCAGAACACTTAATTGTACTTCTGAGAAATCTTTATCTGGACCAAGAAGCAGTTGTTCGAACAGAGCATGGGAACATTGAATGCTTTAAAAATAGGAAAGGTGTGCGACAAGGTTGTGTTCTTTCACCATACTTATTCAACCTCTATGCTGAGCAAATAATACGAGAAGCTGGGTTCTATGAAGAAAAATGTGGCATCAGGATTGGAGGAAGACTCATTAACAACCTGCGATATGCAGATGATACAACCTTGCTTGCTGAAAGTAAAAAGGACTTAAAACATTTACTGATGAAGATCAAAGAGCACAGCCTTCGATATGGATTACATCTCAATGTCAAGAAAACAAAAATCCTTGTCACTAGACCAATAAACAACATTCTTATCAATGGAGAAAAGATTGAAGTTGTCAAGGACTTCATTCTTCTTGGATCAACTATCAACATTCGCTGAAGCAGCAGTCAAGAGATCAGAGGATGTATTGTATTAGACAAATCTGCTGCACAGGAACTTTTTAAAGTGTTGAAGAGCAAAGATGTCAGCTTGAAGACTAAGGTATGCCTGACCCAAGCCATGGTATTTTCAATAACCTCATATGGATGCGAAAGCTGGACAGTGAATAAGGATCATAGAAGAATTGATGCCTTTGAATTGTGGTGTTGGAGGAGAATACTGAAAGTGCCATGGACTGCCAAAAGAACCAATAGATCTGTTTTGGAAGAAGCAGCCAGAGTGCTCATTGGAGGCTAAGATGGCTAAACTTTATCTCTCATAGTTTGGACATATAGTCAGGAGGGAACAGTCACTGGAGAAGGATGTCATGCTGGGTAAGATGGGGGGTCAGAGAAAAAGAGGAAGGCCCCCAACGAGATGGATCAGCCAGGTGGCATCACTGATGGCGTCAAATGTGGCAACGGTAGTGAGGTTGGCCCAGGATCGGACATTGTTTCGTTCTGCTGTGCATGGGGTCACTATGAGTCGGTTCCAACTTGATGGCACCTGACAACAACAACAACAACACCCTAAAGAGGCAAAGACAAGTGTTTTATTAAAAAGCACTCATCTGCAGCCATCCACCAATTGCAGAAATCCTTGAAAGACATTTTGTTTGAAATAAACTAGAACGCTAGTAGCAATACTTTTTTGACTTACCCTCATTATTGTGTAACAGGTGAATGAAACAGGAAAGGAAATTTGTATCCCTGTGTGTCCGTATGTTTTTTTTTTTTTTTTCAGCATAGGAAAACTAGAAGCTTGTGAAATCAGTTTTCTAATGAGCCCTATAGGATAAGAATTAGACAGGTAACATCAAGGTCAGCAATTCAAACACACCTGCCACTCTTGGAAACCTGTACAGGGTGGTTACTATGAGTTGGAACTGACTAGAGGGAATACAACAACAACAATGCTATATTGATGCAGTAAAATGGCGGCTCATGCTGCCTGACAAGAGAATAGCCAATTAATAAGAAACATGGTGTAGTAAAGCAAACAAGGCATGTCCTCCAAAGACAACATGCCCAAAAAGAAAGGCAAAAGACGATTTATCCGGATTTGGGTCAAGGGGTGGAGATTCAAAGAATGTAAGGAATTTCTTTATTGTTCTGTGCATCTCAAGTTGTGTGGTTCCTCCAAGGAATTTCAGGAACGACTTTAATCCTGTAATAGCCTAGGGGTGGGGTTAACTACTGATTAACCTAAAGAAAAGTATAGAAACCAAGTTTAGCATTAATGATCCTTACAAGATGGAGTCCTTTAACTAGTTGTGGCTTCAATATCATGTGGAATATATCCCAAATCTGTCCTTAAAAATTAAGCTTACTGATTCTATACTGAGAAAACAATTCACAATTTTAAGACAAATTAATTGTTACTTGGTCTAAATCTCTAAATAAGCAAAATGACCTGGTTTATTTCATTCTGTTATCTGGCACATAGGACAACATATTAAAAAAATACATATTCTGCTATCAACTTAGAGTGATATAGTCCTTAAAAGAAATATACTGGTCTATCTAATCATCATCATCAATGTGACCTAGAAGAAAATATCCATAAAATTATCATAATGAAGAAAATAAATTTTATTTGGCATATGCAGAAAATAACAAAGAAAGGTGGGAAATGGGCAGACATGCCATCAGAACAATGTCTACTCAAGTCCTAAGAACATTACAAAAACAACAGTTTCTATTGTTGTCAAGTGCCATCAAGTTAGTTCCAAATCATAACCATTCTGCACATGGTTTCCAAGGAACAGCAGGTGAATTTGAACCATCGGCCTTGCAATTCAAACTGATTTTGAGTGCTTATCCTAGAGCGCCACAAGAGAAATTCATAAAGCAACAACAGTATATATACGCATATTTATAAATAAAAAAAATTGATTGAAGCTTCATTTTCCCATTGTTGTTCTTGTTAAGTGACTTCCAGTGAGCTCTGATTCAATAACAATGCATGGGGTTTCCTAGGAATAGCTGGTGGGTTCAAACTGATCTTGAGTGCTTACCCTACATCCCCATACCAGAAATCCATTGATACGCTAAAAACCACTGAATCATTTGTGATTGTTTTTCAAAAGATCATTTATATTAACTAGAATAGAAGGATTCTTCCTGTCAAAAAACAAGATTGTTTCCTCAGTATACTGAGTTGATTGCTGTTGTTGTTTGTTGTTAGGTGTCATCTAGTCAGTACAAACTCATACCCATTTTATGCACAACAGAAGGAAACACTGCCCTGTCCTGAGCCAACCTCATAATCATTGCTATGCTTGAGCTCATTGCTGTTGCCACTGTACCAATCTAATTCCTTAGGGGTCTCCCTCTTTTTCTCCAATCCTCCACTTTACCAAACATGATGTCCTTCTCCAGGAACTGGTCCCTCCTGATAATAAGTATGAATTATGAGAGATGAAGCCTACCCACACTGGCTTCCAAAGAGCACTCTGGATGTACTTCTTCAAACACAGAACTGTTAATTATTTTGTCAGTCCTTGGCATTTTCAATATTCTCCGCAAACACCATAACTGAAAGGCATCAATTATTCTACAGTCTTCCTTATTCACAGTCCAACTTTTGCATGCATATGAGGTTATTGAAAATACCATGGTTTGGGTCAGGCACACCTAGGCCTCAAATTGACATCTTTGCTCATCAACACTTTAAAAGGTCTTGTGCAGCAGATTTGCCTAATGCAATACTATATTTGATTTCTTGACTACTGCATCCATTAAGTGTTGGTTGATCTAAGCAAAATGAAGTCTTTGACAGCTTCAATCTTTTCTCCATTTATGTTGGACATTGTTTATTTGTTCAGTGGTGAGGATTTTTTTCTTTATATTGAGGTACAACCCATACCAAAGGCTATGATCTTTGATCTTCATCAGTAAGTATTTTAAGTCCTCTTCACTTTCACCAAGCAGGGTTGTGTCATCACAGATTGTTAATGAGTCTTCCTCCAATCCTGATGCCACATTTGTCTTCATATACTCCCAACTTCACACATTATTTGCTCAGCATACAGACTGAATAAGTATGGTGAAAGAATACAACCCTGGCATACTTCTTTCCTAATTTTAAACCATTGGGTGTCCCCTTATGCTGTTCCAACAACTGCCTCGTGCTCTATGTACAGGTTCCTCATGAGCACAATTAAGTGTTCCAGAATACTCATACTTCACAATCTAGTACATAGTTTGTCATGATCCATACAATCAAAAGCCTTTGTATAGTCAATAAAGCACAGGAAATCATATTTCTATTATTCTCTGCTTTTAGCCAAGATCCATCTGATCCCAGCAACCCTATCCCTCGTTTCTCATCCTCTTCAGAATCCTGCTTGAATCTTTGAAGTTCTTTGTCAATGTATGGTTGCAGCCATTTTTGCATCATCTTTACAAAAACGCTACTTGCATGTGGTATCAATGACATTGTCTGGTGATTATTGCATTCCATTGGGTCACCTCTTGGAAAGAGCACAAATACAGATCTCTAACAGTCAATTGGCTAGGTAGTTTTCTTGCAAATTCCTGGGCATAGGTGAGTGACTGCCTCCAGTGCTGCATCAGTTTCTTCAAAGATTTCAATTTGTATTCCATCTATGTCTAGTTCCTTTTACTTTGACAATGCCTTGAAAGCACCTCAGACTTCTTCCTTCAGGATCATCGGCTGTTAATCATATGCTATCTCTTGAAATGGTTAAATATCGACATTTTGGTACAGTGTATCTGTATATTCTTTTCATCTTTTTGTGATATTTTCTGCATCATGCAATATTTTGACAATAGTATCCTTAAACAACATTGTGAAGTATGAGTATTCTGGAACACTTAATTGTGCTCATGAGAAATCTGTACCTGGACCAAGAGGCAGTTATTTGAACAGAACATGGGGATACTGAATGGTTTAAAATTAAGAAAGGTGTTCAACAAGGTTGTATTCTTTCACCATACTTATTCAACCTGTATGCTGAGCAAATAATACGAGAAGCTGGGTTATATGAAGAAAAACGTGGCATCAGGATTGGAGGAAGACTTAGTAACAACCTGCGATATGCAGATGATACATCCTTGATTGCTGAAATTGAAGAGGACTTAACATATTTACTGATGAAGATGATCTCGATGTAAAGTAAACAAAAATCCTCACCACTGGACCAATAAACAACATTCTTCACAAAAGAGAAAAGATTGAAGTTGTCAAGGACTTCATTCTTCTTGGATCAACTATCAACCCTCACAGAAGCAGCAGTCAAGAAATCAAAGGACGTATTGCATTAGGCAAATTTGCTGCACAAGACCTTTTGAAAGTGTTGAAGATCAAAGATATCAGCATGAAGACTAAGGTGTACCTGACCCAAGCCATGGTGTTTTCAATAACCTCATATTCATGTGAAAGCTGGACAGTGAATAAGGAAGACCATAGAAGAATTGATGCTTTTGAGTTATGGTGTTGGAGGAGAATATTGAAAGTGCCATGGGCTGCCAAAAGACCCAATAGATCCATTTTGGAAGAAGTGCAGCCAGATTGCTCCTTGGAGGCCAAGATGGCCAAACTTCATCTCTCATACTTTGGACATATTGTCAGGAGGGACCAGTTGATGGAGAAGGAGCTCATGTTTGGTAAGGTGGAGGATCAGAGAAATAGAGGGAAGACCCCCAACGACATGGACTGGCCAAGTGGCAACATCGATGGACTCAAGCATGGCAAAAGTAGTGAAGTTGGCCCAGGATCGGGCAGTGTTTTGTTCTGCTGTGCATAAGGTCGCTATGAGTCGGTACTGACTCGATGGCAACTAACAACTACAAAAACATCCTTAAATACCAAAAGTAGTCAAGGTTTGAATTTTTTCTGCAGCTCCCTCAGTCTGAGAAATGCTGAACCTATTATTCCCTTTTGGTTTTCTAACTCCAGGTCTTTGCACATTTCATTGTAATATTTGACTTTGTCTTATGGAGTTGACCTTTGAAACTTTCTGTTTAACTTTTGTACCTCTTTACTTTTTCCATTTGCTTTAGGACCTCTATGCTGGAGAGCAAGTTTCAGAGTCTCTTCTGATGTCCATTTTGGTATTTTCCTTCTTTCTTGTCTTTTTAATGTCCTTTTGCTTTCTTCCTATATGATGTTTTTGATGTCATCCCACAACTCTTCTGGCCTTCGTTTTTAGTATTTAATGCATTAAGTGATGTTCTTCAAATGATCTCTATATTCAGGGGGTACATATTCAAGGTCATATTTTGGCTCTCGTGGTTTTGTTTTAATTTTCTTGAGCTTCAGCCTGAACTTGCATATCAGCAATGGATGGTCTGTTCCACAGTATGCCCCAGGCCTTGTTACAGCTAACAATATGGAGCTTTTCAAACATCTCTTACCATATATGTAGTCAATTTGATTTCTGTGCATTCTATCTGGTGAGTTCTATATGTATAGTCATCTTTGATGTTGTTTAAAAAAGGTATTTGAAATGAAAAAGTCATTGGTCTTGAGAAATTATATCATGCAATCTCCAGCATTGTTTCTATCACCAAGGCCATATTTTCCAACCACTGATCTTTCCTTTTTGTTTCCAACCTTTTACATTCCAATCACCAGTAATTATCAATACATATTAATTGCATGTTTGATCAATTTCAGACTGACAATTTAATACAGTTCTTCAATTTCATCATCACTGTCTTTACTGATTTCTATGTAAATTTGAATAAGAGAAGTATTACCAGACTTCCTTGTAGGCTTATGGATATTATCCTATCACAGACAGTGTTGTACTTCAAGACATACGTTAATGTTATTTTTGGTGATGAATGTGATGCCATTCCTCTTCAATTTGTCATTCCCAGCATAGTAAAACATGTGATGGTCAGATTCAAAATGGCCAATACCAGTTCATTTCAGCTCACTAATGGCTAGGATATCAATGTTAATGTGTTCCATTTCATTGTTGTCAGTTTCCAATTTTCCTAGAATCATACTTCATACATTCCATGTTCCAATTATTAATGGATGTTTACAGCTGTTTCTGTTAAAATGAACAAAATGTTATGCTTCATCAGCAAATGAAGTTTCTGAGGGTTTTACTTCGTTCGTATCATCATGGTCAACTCTATTTTGAGGAAACAGCTCTTCTCCAGTTACATTCTGACATTCTGAGTGCCTTCCAATCTGAAGAGCTCATTTTTAGGCACTATATCTGACAATATTCTGGTGTTCTTCATCATGTTTCAATAGTCAAAATTCTGGTGCTGATAGTGTTCAACTGCTATTTACAAGGTTTTCAGGGACTAAATATTCGGAAGCAGTTTGTCTCTCCTTCTTCCTAATCTGTCTTTGTATGGAAGCTCAGCTGAAACCTGTCCATGCTGGGAGACCCTGATGGTATTTAAAATATCCATGGCATAACTTCGAGAATCACAGCAATATGCAAGTCAGCAGAGTAAGACAAACTGACAAATGAGTACTGAATTGATAGGGATAGTTAATTTTGACACTGACTATCAGAAATAAGGGCAGTATATCTGATTGGAATATCTAAAAGGGGTTCTAGAACTTGCCCAATGAAATAGGCTTCTTGTGGAGCCTTTGCACTGTATAGGACCTTAAGTGGAATCCTGAGCCCCATCCAGAACGTTCTGAGGTGGGACATTCCCACTTGGAAGGACAAGCAGATCAGCCTGGAACAGCCAGAAGAACAGAAGATACTTCTTGAAAGAAAGACCAACAAGAAAAATCAAAAACAAAAATGCCAGTCTGATCGGATACAGCAAGAACAAGCAAGTTGTTCATCAAGGAGCCGTCAAGGCAAGCAATTTAGTCCCTTCAGGACAAACCCCCCTATAAACTGAAACTCAAAGGAAATTCAAAGGGAACTGAAACTCAAAGGGAGCAGGCATGTAAGATTTCTGGCAACTACATTGGTCTAACTTGTGAGTGGAAGTTGGGGAAAGGCACCAATGAAGATATGGGCTGATTTTAACCATGTTCCATAGACTCCTGTTGACCTGGTGATGAGAGAGAAGAGGAAGGGCTGGTTGGTCTGAAATATGGTGAGACCTGGGGACTTTTGAGCCCACGGACAAGGACCTAGCCACAGGGGGCTAGAGCTGAGAGTGAAGCTTCCAGCTGATATGAAGATGCACAAGAATGCATAAATTTGCACATACAACCCATTTGACCTAGCTTCTATGGCTTAATGATCAGAACTCAATTAGAGGAATATAGAGCAATTTGATAAAGGAAACAAATGTGAATTGTGACAATTTGATTAACTTGACCTATACTTATAGATGTAATAGCTCCAAATACCAACTGAGGCAGAAGGAGTCTTCACATCAAGGATCAAACCTATCCTTCTGTACACAGGGTTGATAGGGATTGGCAACCTAAGACATTGGCTACTTAAAATTGGCAGGAAGGACTATAAAGGGAAAAAGTGGCTGGCTTACAAGTTTTCAAGAAGGAGTTTAGTTTCAGAGTGTACATATGGGAAGTAGAATCACCACTGAATAGTTTTCCTCTTGTCTAGAAGGGTCTGGTATAAGGAAATGGGGATAGGATTAATTTGACTCAATATAGTGAGTAATTGTTATCATGACTAATTGTGATTGTCATAAGTGTAAAGGTTGTGTAACAAAAAAGGGGGGAGTAGTAAATCTTACATTCCAGGAACAGAGAACCCTAAGAACATCAAGAGAAAAGATAATGAGTAGAATATGGAACACTAACCAGAGAAGCAGCAACACCAGAGATGGAGGCAAAGGTGATGGCATGGAGAAATAGAAATTGAGCAGCTGAGGACTCCAGTCTTATAGAAATAGTAAGGCTGTGTGTTGCCAGTCAAGAGGATGGCTTTCATAATGCATCCATTGTTTGTTTAAACAATTATATATTCCTGCATAGTTTTCTTTTTTTTTGTACATCAAACAAATAAATTTTCTAAAAGAGGGGGTGTTCTTGACAAAATAAAAAAAATCTATGATGGTTTGGGGAGAAGGAAAACATGATCCATGGGCTATAGGGTAGACACGCATTGACATAGGTGATGGGACAGGTAATAAACAACCAGAGGGAGGTTAACAGAAAAATGATGGGATGGTGGGAGACACAGGGAAGAATGAGGTGGTTAACGTGAATAGAGGTAAATGTTGTTAACTGTTGGTACATGGAGGGGATTACAACCATGTAACAAAGCAAAGTACATGATTTTTTAAATGAAAATTGATGATCTGCCCTATAAACCTTCACTCAATTCACAACAGACAGACCTGAAAACTGAACTGATGTGGAAAGGAAAATGGGATTATACCTACAAATATATGTAGGTTTTACAGAGGATATTTCTACATATGTATCTACATATGCTGTAAATATATCGATGAATGCAGTAGAGGATACAGGGGCAAAGTTATAAAAATTTCTTTCCCAAACAAAACACCTTGAGGGAGTGAGTTGTTGGGGCTGGGGATCAAGACCACAGTCTTGAGGGACATCAAAGTCAGTTGGTGCTAAGTATTTCACAAAGAAAATGTTCTGTGCCCTATTTTGGTGACAAATGACAGAGGTTTTAAAAGCTTGTGAAATTGCATCTAAGATACAACTATTGGTCTCTCCCTTCTGGAGCAATAAAGAATGAAGAAAAGTAAAGGCACATGGAAACAATTAAATCAAAGGACTAATGGACTGCACAAACCTCAGCCTCCATGACACTGAGACCAGAAGAACTAGATGATGCCCATCTACTACTGCCTATCACACTAGACAGTCCTGGATAGAGTAGGAGAGAAATGTGGAAAAAAACTCAAAATCATAAAAAAACAATTGCAAACTTTATATGTAAAGGAAAGAGACCCAGGATAAGCAAAGCACTGCTTAAGAAGAAGAAAACCGTTGGAAACCTCTCTCTGCCTGTCTTCAAAATTTATTACACGACTATAGTGATCAAAACAGCTTGGTACTGGTACAATGAAAGATACATTGATCAATGGAACAAAATCAAGGATCCAGAAATGAACCCATCCACATACAGCCAACTTATTTTTAACAAAGTACCTAAATATATTGCATGAGGAGGTGATAGTCTCTTCAACAGATGCTGCTGGAAGAACTGGACAGCGATATGCAAAAGATTGAAACAAGACCTTCACCTCATGCCTTATACAAAAACCAACTCAGCATGGATTAAAGGCCTAAATGTGAATCCCAGAATTATGAAGGCTATCAAAGAAAAAATAAGGACAAATGTGAGGGCACTAATTCGGGGAATATACAGACTACAAAACATTTTGAAAATTACACAAACAAAAGT
>NW_006408762.1:1439005-1444916 GCF_000296735.1 Chrysochloris asiatica | reverse complement strand
ACAAAGTCAACAAGTGACTGGCTTACAAGTTTTCAAGAGGGAACCTAGATCCAGAGGGCAAGGAGGAAGATAGAATCTCCACTGAGTAGCATCCAATCTGTCTTGGCAGGGCTGATGAAAGGAGATGTGTATAGGTCTCTTGTGATACAATAGTGAATAATTGTTATCAGGAGCAATTGTGAGGGTTGGAAATGTAAAGGTAGACATTTTGTAGCAAAAGGAGGGGAGGGATTGACTTTGCAGTCTAGGAGCAGAGGTCGCTGGAACCATCAAGGGAGAAGAGCAGAGAGTGAGGAACTCCCCAGAGAAGCAGTGATGCCAGAGATAGAGCAGCTGGGGACTTTAGACTCAGAGAGGGAGAGGAGCTGTGTGCTGATGACTGGGTGGCAGGCTTGCAGGGTATACCCTTTGGTTGGTTGATGATGCCTGGAGGGAATTGTAAACATGGCAATGAAACAATATACAATAGGATGAATGTAAATAAAGCTAATGTTCTCCCATGTAACCATGACAATGAAACAATACACGTTAGGATGAATGTAAAGCTAATGTTCTCCCATATAAACTATCACATAATTCACAATAAAACATTTTTAAAATACACCCTCAAAATCATAAAAAAGACTAGACTTATTGGTCAGATAGAGAATTGTGGAACCCCTGAGACTATAGCCCTTAGTTACTCTTCAGACCTGGAACTAAACTCATGTTCATGGTTCAATTCCCAAACAACAGATAGGACTATAAGGTGAATAATAACATTAGGGAGGTGCACACTCCTTAAATAAATCAATCATTCCAGCTTG
This sequence comes from Chrysochloris asiatica, assembly GCF_000296735.1. Classification (NCBI taxonomy): domain Eukaryota; kingdom Metazoa; phylum Chordata; class Mammalia; order Afrosoricida; family Chrysochloridae; genus Chrysochloris; species Chrysochloris asiatica. The sequence continues at coordinate 1,444,110 of NW_006408762.1, read as the reverse complement.
AAAAGGCAGCATATGCCCAAGGACAAAGTTCAGAATGCAGCGAGGGTTACGAAAGAAGGAAGAATGGAGATGGGAAACCCAGGATAGAAATAAGATGAGTGATATTAAATTGGGGTGAGTGCAATCAATGGGATGAAACAAATGTGTAGGTATTATTTAATGGAAAACTGATTTGCTTTGTAAACCTTCAACCAATTTGTAATTAAAAGTTAATTTTCATTAATTTTTACTACTGAGTATTATTCCACTGCATAGTTATACCACAATTTGTTTAACATTTGACCTGTTTATACACATAATGCTGTCTTTGGTTGTTACATATTAAAAATAAAGTGGCTAAGAACATTTGTGTGCAAGTTTTATTATGGATGTATGCTTTCATTTGTTTTGTATAACTATCTTGGAGTGTAATACCCATTATTTATGATGTGTTTCAGACGCTGTGATACAGCCACCACCAAAAACCTGTGACTTATATGTAATAAACTTCATCATGTCTCATCTAACAATTTAAGTGTAAGTATAATAAGGTAGGAGTCCTGGTATGGTGCTGTGGGTTAATGAGCCAGACTGCAAATCCATTTGAACTGCAAGGTCAGTAGATCAAGCTCACCAGAGGCTCTTTAGAAACCCTATACTGATCGCTATGGGTTGTAACCAACTCGAAGGCACTTAACAACAACAACATAATAAGGTACTGATATTCTAACCACAGGAGTCTTGGTGTGGCACTGTAGGCTAATGCATCAGACTGCAAAGTCATTTGAACTGCAAGGTCCTTGGTTCAAGCTTGCCAGCTGCTCCTTGGAAACACTATACAGGGTCGCTATGGGCCAGAATTGACTTGACGGCAATTAACAGCAATTCTAACCACATATTAGAACTCCTTTCTTGCTTTTGTTGACTATTTCTGGAGTTTGACTATTCTCTGTCTATTCCAAGGGAACTCATATTCATTACTATCTCAGAAACAGGGAAAAAGAAAGAGGGGAAAGTGAAGACACATATTAGTATTTTTACCCATCATTTCCATTCACATACCCTGACTAGAACACAATCATGTAGTCATCCTGAAAGGGTGGTGGTAAAATGTACATGTTATTATAGACTCAATGTCTCCAGCTAAAAGTAATGAGTCCTATTTTGGGAGGAAACATTTATATTCTCTGAAAACTATAAGGTAAACTTTATCTTCTAAAAGGAAACTTTAATAAGATTATTATTAATTGAAATGATTAACATGCTTGTTCCTACATTACTTTGGTTTTGCATACTCATCCATAATTCTTTGTTTTTGACTATTCTTCTCTGTGTGTCTATGTAGCTAAGGAGCTCTGGTAGCGTAGTGGTTACAAATCGAGCTGCGAGCCGCAAGGTCAGCAGTTCGAAACTATCAGCTGTTCCGTGGGAGAAAGATGAGGCATTCTGCTCCCGTAAAGATTTACAGCCTCGGAAACCCCGTACAGGGTCGCTACGAGTTGGAACCGACTCCATGGCACACAATAACAACAACAAATGTGGCTATTATTAATGGCAATTTATTTTTAACCAATTAACTTTTAAAGTAAAGCCTATATATTTCTGTCTATAAAAAAACAAACAGTAAAATAACAAAAAAAATCTATATACTGATGTTCAAAATTAGTTAGATTAATCAAATTATGTCAGATGGGCTATTTCCTGTGATTAAAATAGCAGGCAGCAAATTGCCACGTTCATTCATTCCAGAAGGTTAAACACTTACTCATTTTCTGATACAAGTTTATTGGACAAATTTATCTATAATTAAATATATATTTAAATTATAAAATCCTTTTTGTTAAAATGAATGCCATTTTAAGAAATCGAGAACATTGTCTGTCAGTGTTAAGACATGAAAGGGCAATGGAGAAAGAGATAGGATATAATGAAATAATGACATTGCAGTTTCAGGACAATCAGTGGAGAAATTAAGAGTATTGGATTGACTATACTTGAAGTTGTTTTATAGACTCTGTATCTTGGAATTATAACCTTCTGACATTATATAGTGTCGCTGAATGAGACTCACATTAAAAGACAAAATGTTTTATTCAAAACTGATACTATATTAGATCTAATAAAAGCTAAACAAGAACTAAATATTAAAAATATTACATACAAGAAGAATATAGATGATGCCTAATCCCATTTTGTCAGAAGCCAGAGTTGAGTTGCAACTTGTTGCTGCGTAATGCTTTTGGCTGATTCAAAACCTTACTCTTGCCCTGAAATATTTTTATACTTTGACAGTAACAATAACTATGTGACACATCTGCTTTCTGAAAATACGGCATGCCAGTTGAACCAATGTTTCATTTTTGTTTGAATTTTGCATATGTTGTTGTTAAGTGCCATTGAGTCAGTTCCGACCCATAGCGATCCTGTACAGGGTTTCTGAGGAGCAGCTGGTGAGTTTGAACTACCAACTTTATAGTTCAAATGGTTTTGCAGTCTGGTGCATTAACCCACAGTACTGCCTTTTTGTTGATTCTTTGTTTTTTGGTCCCGTGAGACTATGGTTCTGTGCCTTAAGATGTTTGATAATAACTAAGAAGTTTTCATCACTTTGCCCAAAGTATACTCCACCACATTCATAGTTGTGTTTGCAAGAAAGTAAATACCCATGTACAAATACCTTCTTTCAAATTTTTATATGTTTGTTCTTTACCAATTCAGTCTATGTCTCAGTCCATGTATCAATCAATGCGCAGAACACTGTTGTTTCATGGTGGTGTATATATCACTATTTATATCTATCCCCCTCAAGAAGAAAATACTTGAGGTTTAGCAGCCTCCCTCAAGATGGAGAGCACATTCCTCCCTTCTTCAGGCCAGGAAAGTTTCCAATGAGGATAGTTTTCTTAGGGCCCTCTCAACCATGCTAGCAAGTCCTTTAATAAGCCATGAAAGTATTCAGGCTCTTCTGTCAGTTGTGCATACCCCCTCTTGAAAAATACAATAATGAGTCAAAAAATTATCTGCACAATGGTTATATTAAAATGTCCATCCATATCCACCATTGATGACACACTGGTTATTCACGTGAAATGATTCTTTGGAAGTGAATTATGTAGCAAATCATTTGTAAATCAGCTATGGCTCTGCCTATGAAATAATCCATGGCAGACTGAATTTTTTGAAAAGTTTGTGTGATATAGGTACCATCTTGGAAGATCTTAAAAAGAAGTGTTTGGACATATACAAACAAAATTTGGACTAATACTCAAAGGAAAGTTAAAGTTTCTTTAAAAAACTGTGATTGTAGATAGGGACGGGCAACTTAGAAACTGACTAACTAAAATGAGGGGGCCATAAATGCACGAAGTGACTGGCTTACAGTTTCAAGAGGGAGTTTAGTTTAAGAGTGTATGGGGGAGAACAAACAAGATGGTGGATGGGGTATAAGTGCAGTGAGGAGCTCCATCAGCAACAACACAGACTACCAGACTAAGCAGACCCAGGGGATGGTGCCAGAATTCTGAACCATATATAAAGGAATATTTAGAAGGTTGGAAGGCTACCAGCTAGGGGAATTTGTAGCAGAAGCGAGAAATCAATTGCTTTCTAATCCAAGATGCTCAGTTGCTCCCAGAGCCACCATCTTGGGAAAGACCAAGCAGGGAAAGGATCAGAGCAGCCACGGATGCCTGACAGAACTGCGGAGATAAAGGTGTGGACACACTTTTATTTTTGTATCTATTCATTGGTCTCTCAGTGGCTGCATACCCCCATTCAGGTGACTAGAGGAAGTGCAGGAGTGAGTGGGTACTCCACCCCACCCCCAGAGGGTTCTATATACAGAGATCTCTATGAAATTAAAGTGACAGTTTCCACTTAAAACCAAAAGGCAGTGCAAACCGGCCACAGCTGGCCACGAGCTGTTTATCACTAGAAAAAAGACATAAACGGGGATTGTAGAGTGGGACAGGAAGATTAAAAAGGAAATACCCTGAAAATTAAATCCTGAGTTACATCACAGCAACCAACATCTTGAAATTTCTCAGGAAGAACAGTGAAAAGGGAAACCCATCTCCTGATGATATCTTCCTGGAAGCAATCAGAAAGCATAAAAAAATACCAAAACACACATCCATCTAAGTATTAAGGCCATAGATAACTGCTGAATATGCCCCCAAAACAAAAACAGATGAACATATCAGCACATGTCCATAAACGAGATAAAGTGTCTGAGGCAAATGAGATGGAAGTAGACCATACTGGAAGATGGGCAGGCTTTGGAAATGCCTGAGAAGGAATTCAGAAAAATGATTATAAAATGTATCAAAACACTATGCAATGGTGTTGAGAAAAATAAGGAAGAAGTCAGGAAAGCACTACAGGAACAATCAAATAAGATAGATACAGCATTGGAAACAATTCAGAACCTACAGAAAGAGGTCTAAATGATTAATAATAGAATATTGGAAATGGACAATACACTGAAACGGCAAAGGAGTAGAAATGAAGACATAAAAGCCAGAATTAGGGGGCTAAAAGTTAAAGATCTCAACACTACTAAGATAGAAGAGCAAGAAGAAAAATGGATTAAAAAATCTGAAGAAGGCCTAAGATTCATGTTGGACAACATGAAGAGGAATAACTTAAGAATTATCTGCATTCTGGAACAGGAAGTATCACACAAGTCCACATAGGATATAGTTGAAGAGCTTCTGGAAGAAAATTTCTCTAACATCCTGAAAAGCAAAAAGATTCAAGAAGCTCAATGAACCCCAGGAGGGATAGACGCAAAAAGACAATCACCAAGACATATAATAAAAAAGCTCTCAAAAATCAAAGATAAGGACAAAATCCTGAAAGCATGTAGGGAAAAGAGAAGTGTAACATATAAAGGTAAGCAAATCAGATTAAGCTTGGATCTCTCAACAGAAACCATGCAGGCAAGAAGGCAATGGGGAGACATATATAAAAACCTGAAAGAAAAATAACAGTTACCAAGAATCCTCTACCCAGCAAAGCTGTCAATCAAATGTGATAGTGTAATCAAAACATTCCAGAATAAAAAATAAAAAAAAAAGTAAGGGATTTTGCAAAAGCCAACCCTGCAATGAAAAACATCCTAAAGG
>NW_006408762.1:1437211-1438262 GCF_000296735.1 Chrysochloris asiatica | reverse complement strand
AAAGCCTCATCTTTCTCCCGCGGAGCAGCTGGTAGTTTCGAACCACTGACCTTAAGGTTCGCAGCCCGATTCGTAACCACTACGCTACCAGAATACCTGAAAGGGGTTCTAGAACTTTCCCAGTGAAATAGGCCTCTTACAAAGCCTTTGCAGAGTATAGGACCTTAGGTGGAATCCTATGTCCCATTCAGAACCTTATGAAGTGTGACATTCCCACAAGCAAGGACAAGCCGATCAGCCTGAAACAGCTAGAGCAACAGAAGATACATCTTCAAAGAAAGGTCATCAGGAAAAACACAAAACAATGTCAGCATGACTAGCTACTACAAGAATAAGCAAGCTGTTCACCAGGAAGCCATCAAGGTAAACAATCAAGTTCCTTCAGGACAAACTCCCCTCTAAAATTGAAACTCAAAGGTAACACATGAACAGGCATGTAAGCTTGCTGGCAACCACACTGGTCTACTGGTGAGTGGAAGAGGCAGAAAGACAGCAATGAAGAAATAGGCTGAGTTCAACCACAGTCCATTGACTCTCGTTGCCCTGGAGATGAGAGAGAGAAGAGGAAGGGCTGGTTGGTCCAAAGTGTTGGACACTTGAGCCTGGGGACACTTGAGCCCAGGGACAAGAACATAGCCACAGAGGACTACAGCTGAGAGTGAAGCATCCAGCTGATATGAAGGAGGGGAGATGCACAAAAACATCCAAACGTGCAGGCATTACCCATTTGACCTAGCCTCGATGGCTTGATAATCAGAACTCGATTAGAGGAAGATTACAAAAAAAAAAAAAAAAAAGAAAAGAAAAAAAAAATTTTTTGATAAAGGAAACAAGGGTAAAATTGCCACAGTCTGATGAACCTGACCTATACTCATGGAGGTAGTAACTCTAAATACTAACAGAGAGGGAAGGAGTCTTTACATCAAGTATCAATGCTATCACCTCTGTACACAGGGTAGATAACGATGGGCAACTTAGATATTGGCTACCTAAAATGAGGGGGGGGCGATAAAGGCACAAAGTGACTGGCTTACAAGGTTTCAAGAGGGAG
>NW_006408762.1:1433646-1436768 GCF_000296735.1 Chrysochloris asiatica | reverse complement strand
AGAATGTGCCCTTTAGAGGTGTAAATTATTATATATGCCAGAGTGGTTTTTTTGTTAAAAAAATGCTAAAATGAATAGAGAGAAATATTGTTAACTGATGGTACATGGAGGGGATTATAATCATTGTAATGACACAAAGTGTATGATTTGTTGAATGTAAAAGTGATGATCTGCCCTTTAAATTTTCACTCAATACTCAATAAAAACTTTAAAAAATAAAAAAGAGTAATGGGGAACATAGAGTCTCCATTGAATAGTTTGCATCTTGTCTAGATGGGTCTGGTGAAAAGAGAACTTGAATAGGTAGATATTATGTTAAGTTTATATTTACAATAATAAACAATAGTAGCTCAGTTAAAACCAGTGAATACTAGAAGGAAATTTACTTGTGCTTTATTACTATGCAAAGACATTCAATGGTGTGGAACATAACAAACTATGGATAGCATTGAGAAGAATGGGCATTCAAGAACACTCAATTTTGTTCACAAGGAAACTGTACATAAACTAAGAGGCAATTGTTCAAACAAAAAAAGGGGATACTGAATGATTTAAAATGAGAAATAGTGTGTGTCCACATACAACATGTATGCTGAGCAAATAATTTGAGAACCTGCATTGTATAAGAAGAACTTGGCATCAAGATTGTAGGAAAAGTCACTAGCAACATTTGGTATGCAGATGACACCATCTTCCTTACATCAACTGGATGGCACCCAACAACAGCAACTGAGAGTAATGTGTCCAAATCTCCAACAATAAATTAGATATTGAATAATATTTAGAATAAACACAAAAAATAGATGAACTGTATACAAGTGAATCTCATAAAACTCATGTAAAAATTCTATTATCTTTTAATGCAATTTTTCCACAAAATTTTGAAGTCCTCTTGTATAAATCTCAATAGTACTTTTTGTTGGCTGAATTATTATCTATGCTAATGAAATAACATTGGGTTGTATTGCTACAAACTATCCATTTGCATTGATATTAATGATGATGTCAAGTTGCTTCTGAACAGAATAATACACTGTCCTGCACTATCCTCACCATTGTTGTCATATTTAAGTGCATTGTTGCTGCCAGTGCGTCAATCCATACCATTGAGCGTCTTCTTTTTCAATGACAGTCCACTTTATCAAGCCTTATGTTCTTCTCCAGTGACTGATACATCCTGACAACAAGAGATGGAAGTTTTGCCATCCTCACTTCTAAGGAGCATTCTGGCTGCAATCTTCCAACACAGATTTGTTTGTTCTTCTGGCAGTCCATGATACTTTCATTACTCTTCACCAACACCAAATTTCAAATGCATCAATTCTACAATTCTTCTGGTGAGGTCCATGTGTCTTTTATGTTGTTTAAAAAAGGTATTTGCAATGAATATGTCATTGGTCTTGCAAAATTCTGTCATGCAATCTCCAGCATCGATTCTATCACCAAGGACATATTTTCCAACTACTAATCCTTCCTCTTTCTTTCCAACCTTTGCATTCCAATCATTTTTTAATCACCAGTAATTATCAACACACTTCGATTGCATATTTGATCAATTTCAGACTGAAGAAATTTGTAGAATTCTGCAATTGCATCATCATTTTAGTAGTTGGTATGTAAATTTGAATAATAGTGGTAATAATGGAATTTCCATTTAAGATCATGGATATTATCTTTTCAAAGACAGCATTGTACTTCAAGATAAATCTTGAAATGTTCTTTTGGACAATAAAATGTGACACCATTCCTCTTGAATCTGTCGTTTCCTGAATAGCAAACTGTATGATTGTATGATTTAAAATGGCCAACAGGGGACTTTCAGTTTGGTGGCCGGTGAAGCAGAGACAGGTAGGGGAGGCTCTTCGGCAGAAGTGCAGATAGACCAGAGAAGGCACTTCCTGGAACAGCGCCACAATTTTGGATCTTGTACAAGGTGCCAGGCGCCAGGTTCCAGCACCCACCGGTGGAGAAATCTGACTGTGAAAAGGAAAATATGGCAATTGCTGCATCAATCTGGACACGGGGCACTCCCAGCGACCCCTCCGTCTGGGGGGAAATCAGAGGGTGGCTGATCTTGTAGTCCAGGAGTGGAGGACCATGGGACCATCAGGGGAGAAGAGAGTTGTGCAGGACCCTTTCCAGAGAAGCAGTGATGCCAGAGATAGAGAAATAGATGATGATGTGAAGAGATAGAGCAGCGGGGGACTCTGGACTCTGGGAGGGAAAGGGTCTGTGTGTTGATGGCCAGGGGGCAGGCTTGCAGGGTGTAACCTTTGGCTGTTTGATGATGCATGCAGGGAATTGTAATCATTACAATAAAACAAAATAAGGTAGGACAAATATAGCTAATGTTCTCCCATGTAAACTATCACATAATTCACAATAAAAGCTTTAAAAAAAAGAGGATGAGGAATGAAGGACATCATTGTTGAAGTCAGATGGATCTTGGCTAAAAGCAGAGAATACCAGAAAGATGTTTACTTGTACTTTATTGACTATGTAAAGACATTCACCTGTGTGGATCATAACAAACTACGGATAACATTGCACATAACAAACTATGGATAACATTGCAGAGAACACTTAATTGTGTCATAAGGAATCTGTAAATAGATCAAGAAGCAGTCGTTCAATCAGAAAAAGGGGACACTGAATGATTTAAGATCAAGAAAGGTGTGTGCCAGAGTTCTATCCTTTCACCATATTTAATCTCTGAGCAAATAATCTGAGAAATTGGATTATTTGAAGAGGAATATGGCATCAGGATTAGAAGAAAATTCATTAACAACATGAGATATGCAGATGGCACAGCCTTTTTTGATGGACGTGAAGAGGACTTGAAGTACTTACTGTTAAAGATCAAAGAAGTCAGCATTCAGTATGGATTGCAACTCAATGTAAAGAATACAGAAATTATCATAATTTGCTAATAAATAACATCGTAAGTAGAAAAAAGATAGAAGTTATTAAAGACTTCATTTTTCTTGGACCTAAAATCACCACTCATAAAAGACATATTGCATTAGGCAAATCTGCTGCAAAAGGTCTCTTTAAGTGTCAGAGCAAGAATATCACTTTGAAGACTAAAATGCACCTGACCCAAACCATGTTTTTTTTTTTTT
>NW_006408762.1:1432216-1433218 GCF_000296735.1 Chrysochloris asiatica | reverse complement strand
TGGAGATTCTGCCTTCCTCCATGCTCCCTAGCACTAGGTTGCCTTTTGAAAGCTTGTAAGCCAGTCACTTCTTGCCTTTGTAGTCACCCCCACCCCATTTGAGTATCCTATGTCCCAGTTGCCCATCTCCGTCCACTCTGTGTATGGAGGGGGTGGGAATGTTTCTTACTGTAAGGATTTGTTCCTTCTTTTGAGTTGCTGCTCCATAGGTATAGGTCAAGTTCATCAGATTGCATCAGCTCACTCTCCCCCCGCCACTTCTTTCTTCTCCTGGATGAGCTCTGATCATTCAGTCATCCGGTCCAGGTCACGTGAGTATCATCGGCAAGTGTGGGCGCTCCTGTGCTCATGCCTTCTCTTCCTGTTAGCTGGTGGCTCCGCTCTCCTCTTGAGTCCTCCGTGGCCACTCCACTGACTCTGGGCCCAAGAGTCCCCAGGCCTCCTCCCACTGCTTGCCAACCAGGTCCCCAAATGGGTCCACAGAAGTCCACTGAACATTGTAGGGCTTAGCTTGCCGCTTCATTGTTGCTTTTACCCCCTTCCCCCCATCGGTGATGTGTGTGGTCACCAGTCAGAGCATGCATTTCTGTTGAGTCTTAGTATTGGAGGGGGTTTGTGTTGAGAGGACCTGACCACTTGCCTTGATGTTTCCTAGGGTAGCATTTTGTTTGTTCTTGTAGTAACAGTCCATCTGCTTCCATTTTTCCTGCAGGTCTTTCTTACAAGAGGTATCTTTGATTCTTATAGCCGCTCCAGGCTAGTCTGCTCGTCCTTTCAGTGGAGATTTCTCATCTCTGTAGATCTGGATGTGGTTCCGTTTTCTACCTACAGTTTCTTCTTGCTCCGCAAGAAGCCTCGTTCACTGGGTACGCTGTAGCGCCATTTTAGGTATTCTAATCAGTCATAGGCAGAAGACGGACTTACAAGCCTTCTAGTGTGGTGTTTCTGACTATTCCTTTCTTTGCCTCTCCAGTGCCTACTATATTATAATGCAAGGGAAAT
>NW_006408762.1:1421721-1426755 GCF_000296735.1 Chrysochloris asiatica | reverse complement strand
TGCTGTATCTATCTTGTTTGATTGTTCCTGTAGCGCTTTTCTGACTTCTTCCTTATTTTTCTCAACTCCATTGTAAAGTGTTTTGAAACATTTTGTAATCATTTTTCTGAATTCTTTCTCAGGCATTTCCAGGGCCTGCCCTCCTTCCAGCATGGAGAGAAGGTCTACTTTTGGTACATTTGTCTCAGATATTTTATCTTTTTTCTGGACATGTGTCGATATGGTCATCTGCTTTTGCTTCTTGGACATGTTTAATGTTTATCTGTCTCCCTGATAATTAATTATGTACTTTGGTAATTTTTTATTTTTTCTGATTGCTTCCAGGAAGATGTGATCAGGATGTGGTCTTCCAGTTTCACTCTTCTATGTGACAGCCAAACAACACCAGTCGTGTGGAAAACAAAGCCAAAATCAAAATAAAAAACAAAAACGGAGTTTTCCGATAGCAGAAGGGAGGCTATGTGACCACCAGGCAACTGCAATTGGGTAGAAAACAAAATCAAAGCTGAAGTTAAAAACAAAAGTGATAATGAGATAAAAACAAAGCAAGACAAAAACAACAACAAAAAAGAAAGGAAAAAAAAAAAAAAAAGGAGAAAGAATTCAGCACCAGAAAAAAAAAAAATGAGATTAAATAAGGCAACCTCTAGTCACACACACATAAAGAAAAAATGAAAAAACAAAAACAAAAAAAAACCTGTATAGGGTTTCTAAGGAGCAGCTGGTGGGTGCGAACCACCGACCTTGCATTTCAAAAGGCTCTGCAGTCTGGTCCCTTAACCAGCACAGCAAAAAAAAAAAAAAAAAAAAAAAAAGACCCTGTATAAGGTTTCTAAGGAGCAGCTGGTGGGCACAAACCACCAACCTTGCAGTTCAAAAGGCTCTGCAGTCTTGTCCCTTAACCCACAGAGCCATAGCAGGATTGCCTTTTTTCTGGTGGTAAAAACCACCTCAAAGCGTCTCCTTTTGTGCTGGCTGTGACTTGATGGGCAGGCCTGAGGCTCGGAGGTTGGGCAGAGGGCTAGCCTAGGCATAGGGGGTGTAGGGCAGGATTAATGGCTGTCGGCAATGAGGCCCACACCCCTCACGAAGGACAGTGCCAGCCCCTGTGGCCCCGCTGGCTCTCTGGGTGTGCCTGCCCTCAGAACTTGTCTGCTCAAGCCCTTTGCTCCAAGCTCCGCAGTGGGCAGGATGCTGTCCCAGAGAAGGAGCTGAGTGCATATCAAAGATGCCCACAACTCCCTAGAAGCTTGACCCTTTAAAAAAAGCAAGTCCACAGTGTTGGGGACTAAAGTCTTATTTTTGCCCAAGGCCGTTTGTCTACCAGGCAGGGGTCTCTGTGCGACACTGTCCACCCTCTGCCGGAGCCCACGCACCTGTGTTGCCCAGTCAGGGAAGCGCCGGAAGTCGAAGCAAACCATGGTATTTTTAAACACTTTATATGCATGTGACAGTTGAACCATGAATAAGGAACAGCATAGAAGAAACAATGCATTTGAATTATTGTTTTGGAGAAGAATAATGAAAGTACTATGGACTGCCAGAAATAAACCAATCTGTCTTGGAAGAAGTACAGACAGAATTTTCCTTAGAAGGCAGGATCAAGAAACTTCACTTCTTATTCTTTGGACATGTTGCCAGGATGGACCCGTTCCTGGAAAAGGACACACTGCTAAAGTGGAAGATCATTGAAACAGAGGAAGACTTCCGAGTACATGGATTGACACAGTGACAGCAATATTGGATTCACTCAAATATAACAATTTTGAAGATGGCATAGCACTGATTTGTTCTGTGGTCCATAGGATGTTTATGAGTTGTAACCTACTCTAAGGCACCTAACAATACATAAGGCACCATGAGAGGAAAATGACCATATGAAGGGGCTTCTAAAAGCTCAGGTAAAATAGCTCTGGATAGAATCAGAGCTTCAACAGTAAAGGATGGTGCAGTCATAGAGGGCAATTGAAAACAATTAACTAATGAGACTATGTACAACAAAGATGTGGTCAAAATTAAGGAAATATAATGGTTATAAATTTGGGGTTTTGGAAGTAGGGAGTGTTGGAAAACTTGAAAAATAGAAGGGAAAATTGTTGAGGTCCTATGTTGGGGTCCCACCTCGACAAGGAAGTGTGGGTGTCATGAAGAAGGGAGATCTATCAGCGAAAGTGATAGAGAAAGAGAGAGACGAAATATATACAAAAAAGACAGACACACAGATATGATGCAAGCTGGCAGGTAGACAGATCTGCAAACATATTGCCTAGCATTGCCCAGCATTGCATGCAGAAGTCACTTTACCTCAGCCTTTAATCTCTTTTTTAGGGAGGGATTTGTTACAAAGGAAGGATGTAATTCACTCAGGGAGGATGTCACAAAGGGATGATGTGATTAAGACAGGATACGGTACTGAAATGTGATTAATAATCCAAAACAGGACATAATGATTCACAGGAACAACTTTTAAGATATTTTCATAGTTTTTTTCTTAACAATCTAACATTTTTATTTTTACAGAAAATAAAGGTTCAATCAAGTTGTTATATATTAACTTTTAGGCTTAAATGATCTAAAGTAGCAACGTGTGGTTTCTTAGGATACATAACATAAAGTAAGGTTCCTGAAAGGAGCCAAGCTGTCTCTGTACACTTTGCAAACTTTTGTTTGTGAGCAAGATCTCAGGCACCGGGCTTCATTTATCTATACCTAAAATGCTACATTGTTCTTAATATTCCTATATACTTTCAGGAGGAAGGAGAGCATCTGGGTTAAACTGATTATATTTAGAGGTGGCTTAATGGGGCTGCCACTGATCAACCCAGGGTCTGCGTATGCTGTCCCCAGCATATTCTCCCTCTTTGTTTTAATTGGAGGGTGTGAACGTCGACTGTGAGGGCCGAAATATAGCATAGCAATGATAAAAGAAAACACAAATCCACTTATACAATGAATAACATTAAACTGAGATTTTAAACATGATATTTTGTATCTTATTTACCATAAACAATATTGCTTCCTCTAAAGCATTTATTCTATTTTGTAAACCTTTATCTATTTGCTCTTGGACTATAAGAACAAGACTAACATTTCTAGAAAGTTGATTTACATGAGAGGCAGTATGAGCTGATTATACAAGGGAGGCAGTGGAAAGGGCAAGAGAAGCAACTTTTCCTATTAATACAGTAATTCCTAAAATGAGAGTAGCAACAAAACACGTGGCACACTTTAGGGCCAAAGCAGCATGATGAATGGCCTTAATTCCGGTAACATTAACAGGTAATAAAACACGGTGGTTGATGAACAATACAATTGGAAAGAAAACAATTAGAGCAAAAAACATAAGAAACACTATGAGGGTTTTTATACATTTCAAACAAACTTTTAGAACCTGTATAAATTATGGAAAAAGGTGCTGCCGCGCAAGCAGTAACAGGGTTAGTAGAAGTCAGCAGTTGTCCCTGAGTCACAATGGTGGTTTCAGCATCGTGGGTGAATGCCTTAATCTGTCCCCAGGTTGAAGCAGTCAGTCGTCGTGGAGTAGTCAGTGGCATACTTGCTAGTTTCTGTAGAGGCAGACGTTGGAGGAGAGAAATCAAAAGTCCGGCTTTTGGAGCCTGTGGGTGCTGGTGGAGACACACCCTCAGCTGGCACGGAGGGTGGGAAGTGGCCGTCTTCTTGCTATAGGGTCAAATTAGTTGGTCTGGAATCTCTAGTGTCCTGTGAAAAGACTGTCTTTGCCCCTTTGTTAGTAACACATCATGTAGGCTATAAGAATCAGAACGCAGATAAAAGGAGGTTTATAACAGCAATCAACTCAGTGCTGAAGTTTCCGGCGATCAGTAAAAGACTTTTGGCAGAAACTGCATCAGCAGGGTTAGGAGAGGAAGAAGCAGACAAATGAATCCATTCTAAAGGTCCCTGCACTTGCTAAATGACCCCGGTAGGTGTCAGTAATATCAAGAGAACAATAAGATCAGGTTTTTCCTGACCCTTTTCCTGGGGACAGTCCCGACGAAAATGTCCGGGCTGTCCACATGAAAAGCAAGTGCCATCGGAGCGTTCTCCTCCCTGCTTTAACCGAGGGGAAAGAAAAGAAGAGATTACCCTGCCAATGGGCCTGTTTCATAGCTGCTTGTAGGCAGGAACGCCGTGGCACAGAGTCACTTTTTTTCCCCTTTAAGCCGTGGTCGGCAGTGATTATAAAACCAATCTGGCTCTTTATAACCAGCGGCTTCCTCCTTTATAGTAATCTCATCTTCAGGACTCATTTTCTCAAAATGGGGACTAGAAGAGTCGGACTCCTCTTGCACATCAGCTAAGTCCACTATGTACTTATGGGCTGGTGTTTGTTAGCAAGTTTTTTCAGTTTCGTTTCATTTAGGAGCGATGAAGACTCATCACAAACCCAAAAATCATTCTCAGACCCATCAAGCAAATCCGTTTCGGCATGAGTAAAATCTTGTTTAATAATATACCAATAAGTGATAGCATTTTCAGGAACAGGATCATTGCTGTCATCTCCATGATCTATAAGCCAAACTTTCATGTCACGCCCTACTTTTTACCAATCTGATTCATCTAACGTACCATTCTCAGGTAACCAGGGACTAATCATCTGAATAAACTTTAAAAAATCAGACAAGTTTCCTTCATCAAAATGAATTCCCTTTTTCTGCAGAAGTTTCTTAAGAATTTTGAGATATACAGAATAAGGACTGGTTTCTATCTGACCCATCCTCTTCAATTCCTTCCTGTTACTTCCCAGCCCTACTGTTTGAGGTGATCGTGAATTCCCAGAACAGTGTCCTCACCAGACCGAGCTCAATTATTTACCCTAATCTTCATGCCCCACGTTGGGCACCACGCATGTCGAGGTCCTATGTCGGGGTCTCACCTCGACAAGGAAGTGTGGGTGTCATGAAGAAGGGAGATCTGGTGGTGAAAGTGATAGAGAAAGAGAGAGACGAAATATATACATAAAAGACAGACACACAGATATGATGCAAGCTGGCAGGTAGACAGATCTGCAAA
>NW_006408762.1:1419199-1421170 GCF_000296735.1 Chrysochloris asiatica | reverse complement strand
GAAAGCCTCATCTTTCTCCCGCAGAGTGGCTGGTAGTTTCGAACCGCTGACCTTAAGGTTCGCAGCCCGATTCGTAACCACTACGAGAGGTGGCTTAATGGAGCTGCCACTGATCAACCCAGGGTCTGTGTATGATGTCCCCAACAGAAAATGATTGAGTCTGTTGGCATTGTAGTCATGGGGTGACAGAAAATTGCATGACTAGAGTCCCAAACCAATGTGTCTACCACTTCTTTAAGCCACAGGTCCTTCATCTGTAAAGTCAGTTGTATTATGGATTGATTGAGATTGAGTATGTGACTGTATCCAGTACAATTCTTGGTACAGAGCTGGTATCTAATAAAAACTTATTTGCTCATTAAAAAAAAAAAAAAAAGGCCAATACCAGTCCCATTCAGCTAATATCTAGGATATAAATCTTTACTTACTCCATTTCATTTTTGAAAACTTAAAACAATTTTCATATTTTGAACATTCCACATTCCAATTTTTAATGGATGCTTACAGTTTTATCTCCTCATTTAGCGTTTTGTTCCATCAGTATATGAAGGTCCTGCTTTGATACATTCACATTGTTAAGGTAAATTATACTCTGAGGATGATGAGGAGCTCATCTTTCAGCACTATATTAGAGAATATTCCATTGCTAGTCATAGGTTTTCAAATGCCAACCATTCAGAAGTGGCTCCTCCTTCTTCCGAGTTTTTCTTAGTCTGGAAGCTCTTCTGAAATCTGTCCACCATGGGTGATCTTGCTGGTATTTAAAATACAAATGACAAAGCTTGAAGCATAACAGCAACATGCAAGTCACCCAGTGGGACAAAGTGATAAATGAATGGTATAAATTAATGTTAGGTGGCTATAATTGTATTTATATAGGTGATTTATCAAATTAACTTTACCTAAAAAATTTGCAAGTGTATTCATAACTATTTGGATATTCAAGTGGAGACACAATGGTTAATACCTGCTAACTAAAAAGCTGGTAGGTTTGAATCCAGAGTAGTTCTGTAAAATAAAGACTTGGTAATCATCTCCAGTATGTTTTACATTCTGGAAAACACTATAGGGCAGTTCTACTCTTTTGCAAGAAGTATTTATATGTTGAAAACTGATTCACTGGTTCCCAACAACAATACTGCAAACTTGGTTGTTTTTATACATGTAAGTAACATAATTTGAAGGCTTGAGTAGTAATCAGTTTATTTTTCTATAATTTGGATAATCAACTTAGTGAGGTTGGTCCAGGATTGGGCAGTGTTTTGTTCTGCTTTGTATAGGGTTGCTATGAGTCGGTACCAACTCGATGGCACCTAACAACAACAACAACTTAATTATACAATTGCCAGTTTTTCAAATTTGACGTTTTACTTCTATGTTTAGTTGCTATCTGGTTAATTCATATGAGCATATTTAAAGAGAATATTCCCTACACTGATAAAGGGTCCAGGATCTGCAATCCAGCTCTCCTTCGGTATAGAAAGAACTACCCACTGTGACAAAGCTGAAAAATTTACAGTCCAGAATTAATTCTTGTCTTTTAAACCATTTCTAAGTCATTCATTCACTTATTCATTCATTCACAAGACAATCACTAAAGTGATTGTCAAGATACACATAGTCATCTTTGCCCTTATGGAGCTCATAGTCTCCAGAAAGGACTAAAGAGAAGAGTATAGATAATTACTATATGTGTGGTGCCAAATTAATTTGGCAGCTTTTTTGTCATTAATGTTGTTGTTGCTAAGTACTGTCGAGTCGGTTCTGACTCACAGCAACCCTGTATAGGGTTTCTGAGGCACAGCTGGTGGGTTTGAATTCCCAACCTTGTGGTTTGCAGTCCAGTACACCACACCAGGAGACCTCTTCATTAAAGTTGTTGTTGTTAAGTGCTATTGAGTCAGTTCTCACTCATAGCAACCTATATAGGGTTTCCAAGGAGTGGCTCAAAAGTTTGAACCACCAGCCTTG
>NW_006408762.1:1413756-1419099 GCF_000296735.1 Chrysochloris asiatica | reverse complement strand
TATCTCAGCCAATAATTTCTAATTAGTTATAGTTTTAGGTGAAATATAAAGGTAATATTAACTAAAGGTACAACTTATTATATACTGCAGCTCAACTCCAAATACCTATAATGCCACCAGACTTCTATAACACAAAACTAAAAGCACTCTTCCTGAATGATCCATGAAGTCTTAAATTATCAAAGTTTACATTAAAACTGCATAAGAAAAGGTCTGAGCTCTTTATGAAAAATGATTTAATTCCCTCAGAGACTCATCTGCCTCAGGTATCTTCCCATTATTTACCTCTTAGACCATTTAAAATATTTTAAACTTTCACACTTTCTACTTCTCTGTGAATCTATCATGTAGAATTTCATTTTTTTTTTCCAATTTGACACATTGAAGTTATTTTCAGTTTCCAAGACAATGGTTCCATTTGTCTTTCCAGCTGAATATATTTTAAGCAGAGCTCCATATTCTACACATTTAAATTTTTAATTGGTTTATTTGTTATTTACATTTTGTAATGAGAGCTGTAATACTTTGAGAATTACAACTACAGCATTTTATGACAAATATTTATCGAGCACCTACTATATAATAGGAATAGTACTGTCTGACTCAATACCTAACACCACCATTTACTACTTGTATTACCTTGGTCAAGTTGGTTAACTATCCTAACTAATCTGTGCTTGAGTCTTCCCATCTGTAAAATATTGAAATATTTTATGTATGAAGTGTATGTATGATAAAGTGTCTATGAGGGTTAAATGCATGACTACAGTAAAATTCCTAACACACTACTAGGCATTTAGTAAACACTCAGTAAAGGAGCTATGGCAGCACTGTGGGTTAGGTGCTGGGTTGGCAACCACAAGATAGGCAGTTCAAAGACAGAGCTGTCTGCTCTCTAAAAAAATTTAGAGTCTTGGAAATACTATATAGGGTTTCTAACAGTCGGAATCAACTTGATGGTAGTGGGTTTGGTTTGGGATCTCTTATTGTTATAACGTCAATATTTTAACCCTGTGAAACCTTGAGAACACAGTGATAACAAGAAAGAAGCTTATAAATCGGAGTAAATTAACTATTAAAAATGCTTTGTTGTTGCTGTTGTTAAGTGCCATTGAGTCAGTTCCAACTCAAAGTGACCCTGTATAGCGTTTCCGAGGAGCAGATGATGAAATTGAATCACTGACCTGACCTTGTGGTTCAAACAGACCTTGCAGTCCAGTGCTTATTAATAAATTGCTAATAGAAGGAAAAATGTCTTGAGTGACAGTAAAGTTTGTGAGTGGGGAAACTTTTGCTTTGGGATCCCAAGTGAATCGATACATGAATTATAGAAAACTATAATACTGAGCTACTTTGCCTGCAGCATATTGAGTTCCAGTTTAAAAAAAAAAAAATCATTTTATTCATTTAGTGACTATGGTTCAAAATTTAAAAGCTAATTTTATAAAAAGCTTTAAACATTTATACATCTCCAGAGCCACACAACTTAATGCATGACCCTTAATGACACATTAATAGTGAAACAGAGGTTTCTATTCTGGATTCATGGAATCAGACTCTTGGCCTAGATGATGAACTCTTTATCATATTCATTCTAATTGTGCCTCATCTTGAAATGATTAGGTCTATTGTTAGAAAGAAGCCTTCTCAGCATTAAGGATGTAATGATTAATAGAAAAGCCTTAGTTGAGTCATAGATCCAAATTATTAAGTGATTAAAGAAACTGTAATTACTAGTCTTTATTCACATTCATTACCAAACTAGGATTTAATAATTGTAAGCAAAGAACAGCAGAATGCATAATATTTTATAACTAGTTCTGTGAACACAGAAAATCTTTAAAACTGGCTACAAGAACTGCCCTGGAACAAAGGTAAACCTAGATCAGAAATAAACTATTACTTGGTTTAATTTGAAATGAAGAATAAAACTTACTCCAAGGGGCATCATGAGTTTTGTTTTTTCTTTGTCTTTCACTGTTGTGGCAAACTTAGCTATTTTTCTTTTTCTCCAAAAGAGAGGAAAATAAATTCCTGTCAGTCAAGGCTACAAATCTCCAAGAGCTCTATTCTAATAGCATCTATGTTGTTCCTAGGTGACTTACTACTCTGATTATTTTGTTATCCATGAAAATAAGTTGTAGCATATTTAATTTTCTATTACCAGAAATATTCTATTATTTACTTAAATAAGGTATGGTTAAACTGAGTAGAATTTAATATAGGTGGCTTTCTACGAAACCAGTTAAATATTTAAAGATAAGTCAAAATATAGTAAAATCACAGAAACCTTTGTTAAGCAAAAGTATCAAAATGTAAAGCTATTATTTCTCGATATGTCCTCCTTCTAGGTCTATACACGTCTGAAGGCAATGTTTTCATCTCTCTAACCTTCCCCAAATGTTAGATTTACATCAGATCAAAATGGCAGTTTTAACATTCTTGATAGATTCAAATCATGTTACTTTTAAATAATCTTTGTGTTTGGGAACAAAAGAAGTTTGAAGGAGCAAGATGATTACTGCCAGATGCACTGGGTAGAGTTTCCTAACACACTTCTCACAGGACAACATTTTCTACTCTCTAAGAAGGAGCAGATGCATTCTCATGGTGAGGGGGAAAAATTCTCGGTGCATCTTTCCTGGCTTTTTTTTTTTTTTTAATAACGCACTTTTCAATTTTCTTAAAACTTCTTTCTCATAATATCCTGTGATGGTCTGTGTCCTTCGAGAAAGTCTACCAATATTGTTGTTGCTGTTAAGTGCCATCAAGTTGGTTCCAACTCATAGCGACCCTGCAAAGGGTTTCCGAGGAGTGGTTGATAGGTTTGAACTGCCAACCTTGCAGTTCAAACTGACTTTTTGATCCAGTGCTTATCCTACAATGCCATACCAGTACCCCTTTAAAATTGCAAAAAACAGTCCCATAACCTTCTGAGCTGAGCGCTCTACATTGCATTTAACTGGCCCAGCAGATCCCCCGCACGCCACTGTTTGGATTTGACTTTGCTCTCTTGATCATATTGGTAAACCCAAGAGTTGTCTCAGGTTATGAGCCATTGCATACAATTGTCTTCATTAACTTCAATCTTGCTTAAAAGAATGATGAAAAGATCAGCTTTTTGAACTAGCCAATCTTCATGCAACACTTCTGTCACCCATCCAGTTGAAAGCTTGCTGAGGCCAGGATGTCACTTAAAATTGAAAATGTTGTACACATTTAAAACCCAACTTCAACCTGAATTGAGACCTGGATGACCAGCAGTATAGCAAGACCTTGGGACTCTTAAGCCCGTGGACAGGGACATATCCACAGAGGACTAGAGCAGAAAGTGAAGTATCTAGCTGATGTGAAGTGAGGGGAGATACATAAGAACACCCATACTTGCAGATAGTACCCATTTGCCCTAGCTTCAATGGCTGGATCATCAGAACTCAACTAGAGGAAGACAGAAGAGGAAAAAAAGTATAATCTGCTACAATTTGATAAACTTGGCCTATACTTTATGGATGTAGTAACTTAAAAAAGGGAACACATTTTTATAGAGAAGATCATTCCCACCCCCTCTGTACACAGGGTTGAAAGGGATGGGCAACATAGATATTGGCTACCCAAAATGTGGGGACTACAAAGGCATGAAGTGACTGGCTTACAAGTTTTCAAGAAGCTTAGTTTTAGAGGGTGCGGGGGGAAGGTAGAATTTCCACTGAATGGTTTCCAACCTGTCTAGATGGGGCTGGTGAAAGGAGATAGGGATAAGACTCTTGTGGTTCAATAGTGAATAACTGCTATCAGGACTGATTGTGAAAGTTGCAAATGTAAAGGTAGATATTTTGTGACAAAAGGAGGGGAGTGGTTGATCTTGCAGTCCCGGAGTGGAGGACTCTGGGGCCATCAAGGGAGAAGAGCAGAGTGTGGGACCCTATCCAGAGAAGCAGCAGAGCCAGAGATTGAGGCAGAGATGATGATGTGGAGAGGTGGAGTGGCTGGGGAATCTAGATTCAGAAAGGGAGAGGGGTTATGTGCTGGTGGCAGGGGGAAGGCTTGCAGGGTATTCCCTTTAGTTATGCCCTTTGGTTGTTTGAATGGTTGTACATTCCTGAGTGCTTCAGTGTGCATCCAAAAATAAAAGGGAATGGAATCAAATGCTGTTGGATAATGATGCATAGATGGAGGGGATTGTAGTCATTGCAATGAGACAAAATATAATGGGATTTGTGTAAGGCTGATGTTCTCCCATGCACAGTCTCTTTACTTATTAAAGTTGACTGTCTTCTCTATCTTGGTTCTTCTTTAAGATATTCCAAACTTTTCATAAAATACTTGATTCATCAAAAACTTTGTTAGGTGGGGCAGCATTCATATAAACATATTCCAACAGTTCAATGACTTATGAAGATGTCCACTTGAGTTTTTTTTTTTTTTTTTTTTAACGTTTGACATTAGCACTAACCACAAAGTCATGAGGTCTAATCCTCACTTCACATAAAAAAAATTAATCTTTTGTTTTGAAGGCATCCTAATGAGACTTAGATAAGTGTATGACTAAAAGCAGTTGACTGCAGACATCCACTAGTAACTGAGATTGTTTAAACATACTTGAACTAGAAACCTAGTAGTGATATTTTTTCACTTACCCTTGTATAAAAATAAGAGTCAAATAAATGGTGGAAGCACTAGTCTAAAAATTAAAGTGTGGTTTATTTTATTAATGTTATGTTTTCTTTAATAAAAAAATGACCTAGCCTTGTTTCTTGTTATTGTTATGTGCCGTGGAGTCAGTTCCAACTCATAGCGACCCTGTACAGGGTTTCTGAGGCTGTGAATCTTTACAGGAGCAGAAAGCTTCATCTTTCTCCCGCGGAACAGCAGGTAGTTTTGAACTGCTGACCTTGCGGTTCACAGCCCTATTCGTAACCACTACGCTACCAGAGCTTGGAAGATTAAAATTTTTCATTGCACCAAAGGTAAATGTGTAAAGGGAAAGGATAGAAACTATTAAAACATCTTTTAATACTTACTTGGCAGCAGAGATACCTGGGGTAAGGCATATGCACTATATCACAATGTGCTGACTACTGTGAGTTCCCCAAATACTTAAAACGTGTTGTTGTTATTGTTGTTAAGTGTTGTGGAGTCAGTTTTGACTCATAGTTACACCATATAAGGCTTCCGAGACTTAAAATATTTTGTGGAAGCAGAAAGCCTCATCTTTCTCCTAAGGATCCAATTGTTGTTGTTAAGTGCCATCGAGTCGGGTCCGACCCATAGCGACCCTGTACAGGGTTTCCGAGGGTGTAAATCCTTACGGGAGTAGAAAGCCTTATCTTTCTCCCGCGGAGC
>NW_006408762.1:1412620-1413656 GCF_000296735.1 Chrysochloris asiatica | reverse complement strand
AGCCCTGTTGTTCCAAGGTTGAGTATGCATCACTATTTACCTCTGTCCCACTAGGCCATGCAAACCTGTCTCAATGTTCCCCTATCTATCTTGTTCTTCTACCCCTTCTTGTATTGCCCTCTCAAACACCCAAATTAAACTCCCCATTCCAACCCCATTGTGGTTACCTTATATTCAATTACTTCCCTCCATTTAAGATAGTCTATTTTATCCAGTAATCTACCTGAACTTCCTACCACCTGGATCTCTGTGTTTACCTTTTTTCACATTATAATTGTTTTAATCATTGACTGACCTCCCAGATCGTTTTTATAATTTTATTCTGTTCTTGACTCTTTCATTTGTCGACTGAATTCAGGTTGATGCTGCCATGTACATCATTCTGTAGTTGTCATGTGTTCTTGCTGGTTCTCAGTCCACAGAACTTCCTTTAGGATATTTTTCATAGCAGCGCTAACTTTGGCAAAATCCCTGAGCTTCTGCTTGTCCTGGAATGTTTTGATTACACCATCGTATTTGATTGACAGCTTTTCTGGATAGAGGATTCTTGGGTAGCAGCTTTTTTCTTTCAGGGTTTTATCTATATCTCCCCATTGCCTTCTTGCCTGCATGGTTTCTCTTGAGAAATCCGAGCTTAATCTGATTTGCTTGCCTTTGTATGTTATATTTCTCTTTTTCCTAGCTGCTTTCAAGATGCTATCTTTATCTTTGACTTTGAAGAGCTTGATTATTATATGTCTTGGTGATTTTGTTTTAGGGTCTATCCATCATGGGGTTTGTTGAGCTTCTTGAATGCTTATCTTTTCACTTTTCAGGATGTTAGGAATTTTTTTTTTCCAGAAGCTCTTCAACTATCTCTTCTGTGAGCTTGTGTGATTGCTCCCATTCTGGAATGCCAATAATTCTTATGTTTTTCCTCTTCATGTTATCCAACATGAATCTTAGGCCTTCTTCAAATTTTTTTTATCCTTTTTTGTATTTGTTCTTCTACCTTAGTAGTGTTGAGAGATTTATCTTCTAGCTCACTAGTTCTAGC
>NW_006408762.1:1406752-1410923 GCF_000296735.1 Chrysochloris asiatica | reverse complement strand
TTACGGGAGTAGAAAGCCTTATCTTTCTCCCGCGGAGCGGCTGGTAGTTTCGAACCGCTGACCTTAAGGTTCGCAGCCCGATTCGTAACCACTACGCTAGATCCAATAGTGGGCTGAAAATGCCAACCTTATGGTTCGCAGTTCAGTGCTTATCATATAGAGTCCTGTTTAAAACTAGGGAACATAAATGGAAGTGAACATTCCACACATCACTAGAAGTGGGAAAAGGTTGATTTAAATAATAGATTGCAATACGTCAAATATGTATATTTTAATAAACAAAATTAAAAGGAAAACAATAAAAAGAAATACATTCAAAAAATCTGTAAATAAAACAAGATGGAATTCTAAAGAAAGTTTAAGAAGCTCACAGGAATGCAAGAACACAGAACCAGGGGGAAGAGAACTAGAGGAAACAAATAGAAAAAAAATTAATAAAATGGCAGACTTAACTACATTGACTGCAAATGGTCTTAATACACCAATATAAAGTAATGGATTGACAGAATGTAATAAAAAAAACTACTATATTCTACTTACAAGCAACTCACTTCAAATTCAATGACTTAAGTAGATAGAAAGCAAAAGGATGGAGAAAAAATATACCATGCAAACCATCAATCTAAAGAAAGATAAATATTAATATCAAATAAGGACTTTCTACAAGATGGTGGAATAGGCATACACAGTACAAGGATCCTCTATAACAAAGATACAAGAGATCAAATGAAAGTGACAAAAATGAAAATTCTGGAACCGTGAACTTCAGAAAAAGGTTACAAAAGTGGATTAAGTTTCTGCTGGGAGGTGAAGCTGAGCACGGATGGCAAGAGAGGGAGAATGACTGATGAAGAACTGGACAGATGTAATGTGACCATCTTGAGTAGATTTAGCAACAGAATGTGGCCTGGCAGTTCAGACTCACACAGGCAACAAGAAAGGTATGATTTCTTCTTTTTCTCCACACTCCCCTGGTGACAAAACCTGTGGCCATGCACATCCTCATGCACCCTCCAGGAACAGTCCCTGTTCTCCAGAATTTAAAGCTATGCCAGTGTGAGGTGGGGGCCAGTTACATCGATTTAGTGTCTGGATTCTGGAAAGTTGGGCTCCAGACCTACAGAACCTTCATATCTGCCAGACAAACATCTAACTATTAACCCTGCCCCCAGTTGTGCTGTGATCCTAACTGACACCAGCTCCATCAAGGGCTTCAACAAACTACTTCTGGATTGAATACCCTGAACATAGATACCACCAAGGCCAATAGGAACTCCATCTAGGAAGTCTACTGTCATATCCCTCCCACATTCACTTTATTAGCTGTTGGCTTATAGGAGCTCTCCAGGGTGTTCTATTTGGGTTCAACAGTTATACTATCTTTTTTTGTTTTGAGGTTTGCTTTTTTCCTTTTGTTGTTTCATTGTTTTGTTTGTTTATTCTTTCTCTACCTTCTTCTCTTTCCATTCCCTTGAGTTTCAACCTTTCTATTTCCACTGTAGTTTTTCATTCTGTTTCCCATTTTCCTGCTTCTTTTTTTTCTTTTGAACTTTCTTTACTACTTTCTACTCTATCTTTTCATCTTCTTTCACCCTGGTTTTTCTAAGTGTTTTATTTTTTTTTTCTTTGTTCCTTTTATTTCCTCTCTTATATTACTCTTCTATAGCTTCATTTCACTGTCACTCTAATCTCCTTATAAATATGCTTAAGTGTTTTTATTTTTTATTTCTACCTTTTTAAATTAAATAAATGTTTTAGTGTGTATTGTGTGATCGTTTACATGGGGGAACATTAGTTTTACATTCATTCTATCATACATCATTTCATTGCCATAGTTACCATCCCGTCTATGCATCATCACCCAATCAAATGGTATACCCTGCAAGCCCTCCCTCCCCCACAGTTCTCAGGACACAGCCCCTTTCCCTCTCTGGATCTCAAGTCCTCAATCACTCCATCTTTTCATGTCATCCTCTCTGTCTCCATCTCAGGCCTCACTGCTTCTCTGGGTGGGGTCCCGATCTCCGCTCTTCTCCAGTGATGGTCCCAGGGCCCTCCGTTCCTAGACTGAAAGGTTACTCATTCCCCTCGTTGCTATAAAATATCCACCTTTACATTTCCAGTCCTCATAATCAGCCCTGGTAACAATTATTCACCCTTGCATCATAAGAGACCCATCTGCATTTCTTTTCATTAGCCTTTCCTAGACAGGTTGGATACTACTCACTGGAGACTCTACCATCCTCCCCGCCCTGTTGATCTAGGTTCCCTTTTGAAAGCTTGTAATCCAGTCACTTCTTACCTTTGTATCCCTCCCCCCATTTTGGGTAG
Organism: Chrysochloris asiatica; assembly: GCF_000296735.1. Lineage (NCBI taxonomy): Eukaryota > Metazoa > Chordata > Mammalia > Afrosoricida > Chrysochloridae > Chrysochloris > Chrysochloris asiatica. Next base: position 1,408,592 of record NW_006408762.1, on the reverse strand, counting down.
CCAATGTTCAAGTTGCCTATCCCTATCTACTCTGTGCAGAGGGGGTGGGAATAATTCTTGGAGCAGGGATTTGTTTCCTCTTTTGATCTACTGCATTTATAGGTGCAGGTCAAGTTTATCAAGTTGTATCAGATGACACATTTTTTTCCCTCTTCTTTCTTCTTCAGGTTGAGCTCTGTTCTTCCAGTCATTGAAGCCAGGTCAAGTGGCTTCAACATCTGCAAGTGTGGGTGTTCTTGCATCTGTCCACCCTCTTCTTATCGACTTTGCTCTCCACTCTAGTCCTCTGTGGTTGTGTCACTGACTCTGAGTCCATGAGTCCCCAGGTCTTGCCTTGCTGCTGGCCGACCAGGTCTCCAACAGGGTTCGTTCACATTAGTCTGCTGAACGATGCAGGGCTTAGCTCGTCACTTCATTGATGTTCTTCAGTCACTTCTCCTTATGGGTGACGTGCGTGGTCACCAATAAGAGAGTATTTCCATTGCATCTTGGTCTTGGAAGAGGATTTGCACTGAGAGGACCCAACCACTTGCCTTGATGTCTCCTGGGCAAGCAACTTGCATGCTCTTGTGGTAAAAGTTGGACTGACCTTCTTGTTTTGTATTTTTCCTGTAGGTCTTTCTTTCAAGACGTGTCTTCTGGTTTTCTGGCTGTTCCAGGCTGGTCTGCTTATCCTTTCAAGAGGAAAGTTTCCTGTCTCTGAAGGTCTGGATGTGGTTCAGGCTTTCATCTATAGTCTTATGTATTGCAGATGTCCCTCAGAAAACCTCTTTCACTGGACACATTGTAGCCCCATTTTAGGTATTCCAATCAGTTTTAGGAAGAAGACGGACTTACAAGCTTTCTATGGTGATATTTATGGCTATTCCTTTCTCTACTCTCCCATGTCTGTTTTATAATATAATGAATGGAAAACCAAGGTTCAAAAGTCAGCCAAGCATCTTAACATTATTCCCCCCTTTTCCCCATTCCAACCATGTCCCAGTCTCTGTATCCCAGAGCCCTGTTGTTCCAAGGTGGTGCCTACATCATTTTTTACCTCTGTCCCATTTAGCTCATTCCTACCTGTCTAATTGTTCTCCCATCTGCTTTGTTCTTCCATTACCCTCTCCCTACTTGGATATTGTCCCCCTCCCCAACACCCATACTATCCTGTGTCTATTCCGTGCCTTGTGCTCCACTTTCGCCTCCCGTCCTTAACTCTACCCCTACGCCCTAGCAACCTACTAAGAATCCATTTAAGGGAATAGTATGGGTTCTTTTTCTTAGTCTTTTACAGTAGGGGTCCTATGCAGTATTTTTCTTTTTGTGATTAACTAATTTCACTCAACAAAATGTCCTTAAGGTTCATCCATGTTAGGAAGCTGTATGCAGCTTCCTTGTTATTTTTCAAGGTAGTAAAGTACTCCATTGTGTGTATGTACGACAGTTTGTTTATCCATTCTTCAGTTGGTGGGCACTTTGGATGTCTCCATCTTTTGGTTATTGTAAATAATGCAGCTATGAAAATTGGTGTGCATATATCTTCCGGTGTTGTTGCTCGTTTTACTTGTGGGTAAATACCAAGTAGAGGAATTGCTGGATCGAATTGTATCTATTTTCAACCTTCTGAGGATGCACCATAGTGTCCCAGTCTCTCCACATCCCTAACAGCATTTATTGTCCTCTACTTTTTTTTTTTTTTTTTTTTTTGCTGGTGTGAGATGATATCTCATTGTTGTTTTGATTTGCATCTTTCTAATGGCTAGCGATCGTAAACATTTCTTCATATGTTTGTTGGCTGTCTGGATCTCCTCCCTGCTGAAATATCTGTTCATATCCTGTGCCTATTTTTTTGATT
>NW_006408762.1:1391580-1399993 GCF_000296735.1 Chrysochloris asiatica | reverse complement strand
CCTCCAGGTAGATGTGATTAGGAAATGGGCTTCCCTTTTCACTCTTATTTCTGAGAAGTTTCAAGATACCACTGTTGGTCGTTTTGTCATAACTTAGGATTTAATTTTCAGCCTATTTCCTCTTTTGTCTGCTTGTCCCGCTCCACAATCCCCATTCAAGCTTTTTTTCTAGTTGGAAACAGTTCAGGGTCGGCTGTGGCCTTTTGGTTTTAATTGGAAACTGTCTCATTAAATTTCAACGAAATCTGTGTGCATGCATAGTAGAACCCTCCGAGGGTGGGGCTGGGGTGTCCATTAGCTCAGGTACCCCTATAGTCACCGGAATGGAGGTGTGCAGATAGCAAGGGACCAATGAACAGATACCAAAAGAAAAGAATGTCCACACCTTTATCTCAGTGGTTCTGCCAGGTGTCTGTGGTCGCTCCTATCCATCCCCGGCGTGATCTCACCCAAGATGGCGGCTCCTTGAGCAGCTGAGCTCCCGGACTAGGAAGCAATCGATTTCTTGCTTCTGCCACAAATTCCCCCAGCTGTGAGTGTGTTGCTGTTGGCGGAGCGCCTTACTGCACTTCCACCCAATCCGCCATCTTGTTTGTTCTTATGCCAATAATTCTTACCTTGTTCCTCTTCATGTTATCCAGCATGAATCTTAGACTCTCTTCAGATTGTTTTATCCTTTTAGCTGCTTGCTCTTCTATCTTGGCAGTATTGAGAGATTTGTCTTCCAGTTCACTAGTTATGTCTTCCATCTCTTCTAGTTTGCTCCTTTCCGCTTTCAGCCTATTGTCAATTTCTGATGTCTTATCATTGATCACTTGAACATCATTTTGCAGGTTTTAAATTATTTCCAATGCTGTGTTAATCCTATTAGATTGTTCCTACAATACTTTCCTTACTTCTTCCTTATTTTCCTCGACCCCTTTTCAGAATATTTGAATTTGTTTCCATATCTAGAACCCGCTTCTCCTTCTCTATAAATCCTTTGTTTGTTTTCAGCTAATTTGCATCTGCTGCTCTCTTCTGCTTTTGAGTGTGTTTTGCTACTGTTAATTGTTTCTTATTGGGCATGATTATTCTTATTTTATTAGAATTATTTTTAATATGATCAGGAGATAGGCAGTGGGTGGGTGGGCCTGGGTCACAGAAGCAGCAGGCCAGCGGGCCTGGGACTCAGTGGCCTGAGGGTGGGCTGGCCTGGGCATTGGGTGGGCTTGGGACTCAGCAGCCATGTGGCAGCCAGGCCTTGGTCATGGCAGTGGAGGGTGGAGGGTAGTGGCAACAGGTAGTTGGTGTCCGCGTCTGATGACGTCAAAAATGCCGTCAAATATCGCCGTACCTCTCCCTCTCTCTGTACCATGGGTACCCTGAGTTGCCTGATATCTGTGCTGATATCCCACACTAGGGCAAGGAGACCCCTTTGGGGGGGGGGGGGGCTATGTCGTCTCCTGTGGCTTTGTTCGGCTTTGTTCATTTATGCTTCCCCTAAACTGGAAGCACCACTTTCTGAACGGACTGGCTCTAGCCCTCTCCTCTAAGCTCTGCAGGGGATGGTGGCAGTCGCCAGAGCGGGAGCTGAGTGCGGGTGCGCAAAGTTCAAGATGCCTGTAATTCCTCAGCAATATGATCTTTTAAAAAATCGAGTTCAGAATGTTGAAGCACAAGGTCTTATGTTAGCTCAAAGGCTGTCTGTCTGCTACATGGACATTTCCTTTGTGAGATACCACCCCTTTTTCCCCGGAGCCTCTCGTATCTGAGCTGCCTGGCCAGAGAAGAACTGGAAGTCTCTTTCTACCTTTTAATTTCTCTTTTATTTTTCTTTTACATAACTCCATTTTCTTATCCCACTTTTGTCTTTATATTTATTATATTCCTTTTTTATGGTTGCTGGCTGTTTTGATTATTTTTTCCTCTTTATTATTTTGTCTTTTCATTATTGATTCCATGTTGATTAATTCTACTTTGTTTCCTTGTGTGTGTGTGTGTGAAGGGGTTTTCTTTATCCCACCCAACAGGAAACAGCAACCATGGCCATATAGCCCAGACACAATTGTACCGTCTACAACTCTACCCACTAGACGAGAGCCAAAAAGAGCTCCTATACCACCTTTTCAATGATAAGCAGCAACCAACACCAGTCAAACCTACCTTGAACTTAAGTATAAGAACAGCAATCACGAATGGTGTACACACTTCCATTTTCTAATTATATGCATAGAAGATAGTTGAGGAGACCCTAAGAACACATCAACATACAACCATCGATTAAATAAAAATATAGTAACCTCACAATAGCCCCAGAGACAAGAGAGAATTTTAGCTCACATGAAGAAACAAAGAGAATGGCTCAAATAATGACCAATATGCAGAGCCAGAAAATGTTTCTGAGGAAGAAAAGGCAATGGAAGTAACTGAAAAAGAATTCAAAGGTATAATATTTAAGTACTTTCAAAGCAAGGACAGAAACATCGAGGAAAGCAAGGAGAACACACACGCACACACACACACACACACAAACTTTGGAAGAATTCAAGAAAACACTGCAAGAACATACAAATAAATGCAAATTGTGAAACAATGCAAAGTCTGCTATTAAAAATACAGCATTTAATACTAAAATTTCAGAAGGGGACAATACATTTAAAGGGCATAGGAGTAGATTTGAAGCAAGGAAAGCCCAAATTAGTGAGCCTGATGATAAATCTCTCAATATTAATGTGTTAGAAGAACAATCAGAAAAAAAGAATGAAAAATTCTGAAGAAAACCAAAGAGTTATGTGAGACATTATGAAGAAGAATAATTTATGGGTGATCAGAATTCCAGAACAGGAAGAGACAATTAAAAGTACAGAGAAAATTGTTGAAGAGTTGTCGGAAGAAAACTTTGCTAACATCATTAAAGACAAGAAGATAAGCATACAAGAAGCTGAATGAACCTCAAACTGGACAGATCCCAAAAGAAAATCACCAAGATATATCATAATCAAAGTTTTCAAAACCAAAGACAAGGAAAGAATCCTTAGATCATCTCAGGATAAAAAGAAAAATTACTACAAAGGAAAAAAAGTAAGACTAAGCAGAGATTTCTCAGCAGAAACCATTCAGGCTATGAAGGCAATCGGATGACATGCATAAAACGCTTAAAGGAAAAAAAAAAATCTGTTAATCATTAATAATATATTGGGCAAAATTCTTCCTCAATGCTGCTGAAATTAGTATGATTCAGATAAACACAAATCAAAGGAATTTGTAATTAATAGACCAAGTTTACAAAAAATGATAATGGGTGTTCTTTGGGTTGAGAATCAGCAACAGCAGACAACAACCTTATATTAATATAAATGACAACACTATCCAGAACTCAATCCAGATATGCAATTATTGTTGTTGTTAGCTGCCATTGAGTCAGTTTCAACTCACAGTGACCCTATGCACAACAGAACAAAGCAATGCCTAGTCCTGTGACATCGTCACAATTGTTGTTTTATCATTAAAATAGGGAAAAAAAAGAGTGGGCTCAAATCAATAACTTTATTTGCTACCCCATACACGGTCACCATGAGTCAGAACTGACTCAAAGGCTATGGGTTTTAGGTGACTATGATGCTTCCACAAGAAACTAGAAAAGCAAACAATAACAGAAGACAGGCACAAAGAAATGATACAGACAAAAATCAAAGAAACTGAAAAGAGAAAAAACATAGAGAATACCAGTAAAACAAAAAACATTCCACTGAGTCACCCGTCTTTGGAATGGGCATAAACATGGATCTCTTCCAATTAGTTGACCAGGTAGCTGTCTTCCAAATTTCCTGGCATAGATGAGTGCCTCTAGGGTTTCATTAGTTTGCGGAAGGATTTCAATTTTTATTCCATCAATTCCTGGTGCCTTGTTCTTTGACAGTGTCATCAGTGTACCTTGGATTTGTTCCTTCAGTACCAGTGGCTCTTGAACACATGTTAGTTCTTAAAATGGAAGAATGTCATCCATTCATTGCTTTTTGGTACTATCACTTCCATCTCCTTTTTTTTTTTTTTAATGTTTTATTGTGAATTATATGATAGTTCACATGGAAGAACAATAGTTTTACATTCATTCTATCATATATCGTTTCATTGCCATAGTTGCAATCCCCTCCATGCATCATCAACCAACCAAAGGGTATACCCTGCAAGCCTGCCCCCTCCACTACCCCCAACCCCCAGTCTTCAGCACACAGTCACTCTCCCTCTCTGGATCTAAAGTCCCCAGCTGCTCCATTGCTCCATGTAACAGTCTCTGCCTCCATCTCAGGCATGACTGCTTCTCTGGGTAGGGTCCTGCTCTCTGCTCTTTTCCCTTGATGGTCCTAGGGAACTACATTCCTAGATTGGAAAGTTAATAACTCCCTTCCTTGCTATAAAGCATCTACTTTTACATTTTCAACCCTCACAATCAGTCCTGATAAAAATTATTCACTATTGTATCACAAGAGACCCATCTGCATTTCATTTCATCAGCTCCTCCTAGACAGATTAGATACTACTCACTGGAGAATCTGCCTTCCTCCAGGCCCCTTGGCTCTAGGTTCCCTCTTGAAAGCTTGTAAGCCAGTCACTTCTTGCCTTTGTAGTCTCCTCCCTCCCCCAGTTCGGTAGCCAATGTCCAAGTTGCCCATCCCTGTTTACTCTGTGTGTGGATGGGGTGGGAATGATTCTTGCTGTAAGTTTTTGTTCCCTCTTTTGAGCTACTGCATCAATAGGTGTAGGTCAAATTCATCAAATTGTATCAGATTACTCTTTTTTTCCTCTTCTTTCTTCTTCTGGTTGAGCTCTGATTATCCAGTCACTGAAGCCAGGCCAAGTGGGTATTATCTGCAAGTGTGGGTGTTCTTGGAATATGCCCTCACTTTTTATCAGCTGAACGCTTCACTTACCACATTGTAGGGCTTAAATTGCCACTTCATTGCTGTTTTTCCCTCACTTCCCCTTATCGGTGACGAGTGTGGTCACCAAGCGGAGCGTGTATTCCCATTGAGCCTTATTCTTGGAAGGGGGTTTGCACTGAGGGGACCCGACCACTTGCCTTGATGGTTTCTGTGCAAGCAACTTGTTTGTTCTTGTAGTAACAGTTCGTCTGCCTCTATTGTTTTGTATTTTTCCTGTAGGTCTTTGTTTCAAGAAGTATCTTCTATTCTTCTAGCTGCTACAGGCTGGTCTGCTCATCCTTTCAAGTGGAAATTTCCCATTTCTGGAGATCTGGATGTGGTTCAGGCTTCTACCCATAGTCTTATGTATTGCAGAGGCTCCACAGGAAGCCTCCTTCACTGGGCATGTTATAGCCCCATTTTAGGTATCCCAATTAGTTATAGGCAGAAGACAGACTCACAAGATACTTTGGTGATGTTTTTGGCTATTCCTTTCTCTCGCTCTCCAGTGTCTATTTTATAATATAATGCAAGGAGAACCAAGATTCAAAAGACAACCAAGCATGTCAACATTATTCCCCCCTTTGCCCCCATTCCAACCATGTCTCAGTCTCTGTATTCCAGAGCCCTGAAGTTCCAAGGTTGTGCATACATCATTCTCTACCTCTGTCCCACTTAGCCCATTCAAACCTGGCTAATTGTTCTCCCATCTACTTTGTTCTTCCATTCCCCTCTCCCTTCTTGTATATTGCCCTCGTCCGCAGCACCCAAACTTTCCTGTCTAATCCCTGCCCTGTGCTCCGCCTTCCCCTCCCTCCCCTCACCCACCGCCGACATACCAGCAATCAACAAAGAATTCCCCCCAACCCCCTTTAGTATGGGTTCTTTTTCTTAGTCTTTTACAGTAGTGGTCTTATGCAGTATTTCTCTTTTTGTGACTAATTAGTTTCATTCAACATAATGTCCTCAAGGTTCATCCATGTTAGGCGGTGGCTTGCAGCTTCCTTGTTATTCTTCAAGGTAGCATAATATTCCATTGTGTGTATGTACCAGAGTTTGTTTATCCATTCTTCAATTGATAGGCACTCTGTCTGTCTCCATCTTTTTGCTATTGTAAATAGTGCTGCTGTGAACATTGGTGTGCATATAAATTCTCGTGTTGTGGCTTGTTTTTCTTGTGGGTAAAACCAAGTAGAGGAATTGCTGGATCATAAGGTATTTCTATTTTCAAAATTCTGAGGAAACACTATATTGCTTTCCAGAGAGGTCGGACCATTTTGCAGTCCCACCAGAAATGCAGGAGTGTCCCAGTCTCTCCACATCCCTGCCAGCATTTATTTATTTATTTTTCCCACCAGCATTTATTGTCCTCTACATTTTTCATCTTTGCTGTTATTGTTGGTATGAGATGATATCTCATTGTTATTTTGATTTGCATGTCTCTAATTGTTAGTGATCGTGAACATTTCTTCATATGTTTGTTCGCTACCTGGATCTCTTCCTTAGTGAAGTGTCTGTTCATGTTTTGTGCCCACATTTTAATTGGGTTATTTGTCTTTTCTTGTAGAGGGGTTGTAGTTTCCTGTGTATTTTAGACATGCGTCCCTTGTCTGATATGTCATTGCAAAATATTTTTTCCCATTCTGTGGGTTCCTTTTTTACTATTCTGGTGAAGTCTTTTGATGCACATAAGTTTTTAATTTTAAGTATGTCCCATTCATCTATTTTATCAACTTTTGTTTGTGTGGTTTTCAAAATGATTTCTAGTCTGTGTATTCCCAGAATTAGTGCCCTCACATTTGTCCCGAGTTTTTCATTGATGACCTTCATAATTCTGGAATTCACATTTAGTCCTTCCATCCATGTTGAATTAGTTTTTGTATAAGGTGTGAGGTGAAGGTCTTGTTTTAGTCTTTTGCATATCATTTTCCAGTTCTGGCAGCACCATCTGCTGAAGAGACTATCACCTCCCCATGCAATATATTTAGGTGTTCTGCCAAAAATCAGTTGGCTGTATGTAGATCCATTAATTTCTAGATTCTCGATTCTGTTCCATTGATCTACGTACCGTTCATTGAGCCAGTACCAACCTGTTTTGACCACTGTAGCCGTGTAGTAAATTTTGAAATCGGAAAGTGACAGACCTCCAACCTTATTCTTATTCTTAAGCAGTGCTTTGCTTATCCTCAGTCTCCTTCCATTCCATATTAAGTTTGTAATTTTCCCCCCATCTCTTTGAAGAATGTCATTGGAATCTAGATTGGGATCACATTATATGTGTAAATTGCTTTGGGCAGTATGGACATTTTGACAATGTTTAGTCTTCCTATCCAGCAGCATGGTACATTCTTCCATTTTTTTGTCTCTTTTTGTTTCTTGTACTAGTATTTTGTAGTGTTCTTTGTATAAGCCCTTTTTTCTCTGGTTACATTTATTCCTAGATATTTCATCCTTTGGGTGGCTGTTGTAAATGGCTTTCCTAATGTCCTTTTCAACAGTGTCATTTTTGATATAGAGGAATCCAACTGATTTTTGTATGTTTATCCTATACCCTGACATTGCTGAATCTTCCAAAGAGGTCTTCTAGCTTTTTTACTGAGTCTTTGGGGTTTTCTACATATAGGATCATATCGGCTGCAAATAGGAAGAATTTTACATCCTCTTTTTCAATTTGGATGCTTTTAATTTCCTTATCTTATCATATCGCTCTTGCTAAGACTTCCAGTACAATATTGAATAGATGTGATGACAAAGGGCATCCTTGTCTGGTTCCTATTCTCAGAGGGAAGGCTTTCAATTTCTCTCCATTGAAAGGAATGTAGGCTGTTGGTTTTGTATATATGATGTTTATTATGTTGAGGAATTTCCCTTCAATTCCTATTTTGTTGAGTGTTTTTATCAGGAATGAATGTTGGATTTTGTCAAATGTCTTATCTGAATCAATCAATATGATCATGTGGTTCTTTTCTTTTTTCTTATTTATATGGTGGATAACGTTGATCGTTTTTCAAATGTTGAACCATCCTTGCATCTCTGATATGAATCCCACTTGATCATGATGTATTATCTTTTTGATGTGTTGCTGGATTCTTTTGGCTAGGATTTTGTTAAGAATTTTGGCATCTATGTTCATGAGGGATATTTGTCTATAATTTTCTTTCTTAGTGATGTCCTTCCCTGGTTTTGGTATGAGGGTTATGCTTGCTTCATGAAATGTATCAGGAAGTTTTCCATGCTCCTCTATCTTCTGAAATAATTTGAATAGAATTGGTGACAGCTATTCACTGAATGTTTGGTAGAATTCACCAGTGAAGAGGTTTGGGTGTGGACTTTTTTGCTTGGGAGTCTTTTGGTGACCTGATCAATTTCTTCTTTTGTTATGGGTCTGTTCATGTTTCTACTTCATTGTGTGTAATTTTAGGTAGGTCGTGTTTATCTAAAAATGTATCCATCTCTTCTAAGTTTTCAAATTTGTTGGAGTACAACTCTTCATAGTATTCTGTTATTAT
>NW_006408762.1:1390189-1391480 GCF_000296735.1 Chrysochloris asiatica | reverse complement strand
CTTTTTTTGTTACAAAACTTCTACCTTTACAATTGTGATAGTCGCGATTAGTCATAATAACAATTATTCACTATTGAATCTTATGAATCTTATCCCCATCTCCTTTCACCAGACCCATCTAGACAAGATGATAGCTATTCAGTTGGGACTCTTTCTTTCCCCCAACCCTCTTAAACTAAGCTCCCTCTTGAAACCTTGTAAGATAGTCACTTTGTGCCTTTATTGCCCCTTCATTTTAGATAGCCAATGTCTAAGTTGCTGGTTCCTATCTAACCTGTGTACAGAGTGGATAACTTTGAAACTTGATTTGAAGACTCTTTCCCTCTCTGTTAGTATTTAGAGTAACTACCACTCTGAGTATAGGTCAGGTTCATCATGAAGATGTACCTTCTGTTGCTGTAGCTGTTGTAGAATATTTGTCCTTTCTAGTGGGAATGTCTCACTTCACAAGGTTGTGGATGGGACTGAGGATTCCACCTAAGGTCTATACTCTGTAAAGGCTTTGCATGAGGCCTGTATCACTGGGCAAGTTGTAAAACCCCTTTGAGGTATTCCAATCAGTTATAGGCTTAAGGCGGGCTTACAAGTTTTCTCTAATCATGTTTCCCAACATTCCTTTCTATGCCACTCAAGTGTCTATTTTACAATAGTAGGCAAAGGAAACTAATATTCATAAGGCAGTCAAGGATTTTAGTATTATTTACCCTCTTCAAGCTATACCTAGATCCCTGTATCCCAGAGCCCTGTTGTTCCAAAGTTGAGTATGCATCACTATTTGCCTCTGTCCCACTAGGCCATGCAAACCTGTCTCTGTGTTCCCCTATCTATCTTGTTCTTCCATTTCCTCCCCCCCCTCTTGTATTGCCCTCCCCAACACCCAAACTAAATCCCCCACCCCAACCCCATTGTGGTTACTTTATATTCCATTAATTCTTCCCTCCATTTAAGATAGTCTATTTTATCCAGTAATCTACCTGACGTTCCCACCACCTGGATCTCTGTGTTAAACTTTTTTCACATTGTAATTATTTGGATCATAGACTGACCTCCCAGATCCACTGTTCTCATCATTTTATTCTGTTCTTGACTCTTTTATTTGTCGACTGAGTTCAGGTTGATGCTGCCATGTATGTCATTCTGTAGTTGACATGTGTTCTTGTCGGTTCTCAGTCCACAGAACTTCCTTTAGGATGTTTTATATAGCAGGGTTGGCTTTGGCAAAATCTCTTAGCTTCTGCTTATCCCAGAATGTTTTGATTACACCATCATATTTGATTGACAGCTTTGCTGG
>NW_006408762.1:1388078-1388578 GCF_000296735.1 Chrysochloris asiatica | reverse complement strand
GTGTTTTACATATCGCTTTCCAGTTCTGCCAGCATCATTTGTTGAAGAGACTGTCACTTCCTCATGCAATGTGCCTAGGCACGTTGTCAAAGATCATTTGGATCTAAGTGGTTGGTGAATATCTGGATTCTTGATTCTGTTCCATTGATCAATGTCTCTTTCATTGTACTACTACCAGGCTGTTTTTCGTACTGTAGCCATGTAGTAATGTTTGAAATTGGGGAGTGAGAGACCTCCAACCTTATTCTTCCTTTTAAGCAGTGCTTTCTTATCCTAGGTCTCTTTCCTTTCCATATAAAATTAGTAACTGTCCTTTCCATCTCTTTAAAGAATGTTGTTGGAACCTGGATTGGGATTGCATTGTAATTGTAAATTGCTCTGGGTAGTATTGACATTTTCACAATGTTGAGTCTTTCTATCCAGGAACATGGTATGTTCCTCCACTTCTGTAGGTCTCTTTTAGTTTCTTGTAGTAGTGATTTGTAATTTTCTTTGTATAA
>NW_006408762.1:1386726-1387978 GCF_000296735.1 Chrysochloris asiatica | reverse complement strand
CTCATTTATTTCTAGAAACTTTGTGAATTCACGTTTAATTTCTTCTACTACCCAGTCGCTTTTCAGCAGGGTGTTATTCAGTTCCCATGTATTTGACTTGATTTCCTTGGTCTTTCATTGGGAGCATAGATATTTATTATAGTTATTTCATCTTGTTCAATTGTCCCTTTAATCTTTAGGTAATGTCTATCTTTATCTATTATGCTGGTTTTTGTCTTAAAGTTTATTTCATTGGAGATTAGTACTGCCACTCCTGTTCACTTTTTATTGCAATTAGCTTGGTATATTTTTTTCCATCCTTTGACTTTTAATCTGTTTTTGTCTATGTGTGTGAGATGTGTCTCTTGAAGACAGCATATTGAAGAATCTTGTTTTCTTATCCATTCTGTCACACTCTGTCTCTTAACAGGTGCATTTAATCCATATATATTCAGTGTAATTATCAATAGGTATTGGTTAATTGCTGCCACTATGTTTGTTTTTTTATAGTGTTGTTGCTTCTTTGTTCTGTTTGTCTTGCTTTGTTGAGTTCATGATTTTTGTGTTCTTTCTTGTGAGTTTCCTCATAGTTTTAATGTTTTCATGTTCTTCTTGGATTTTTATTCTCTTGATATGTTGTGAAGTATTAATTTTCTTTGAGGTTGCCTTATAGTCCATTAACTTTTCTCTCCATTTAGTGCAGTCTATTTTATCCTGTAATCGACTTGACCTTCTTACTATCTGGATGTCTGTTCCTATATATTTACCTTCTTTTACATTGTGCTTGTTTTGATCTTAGACTGACCTCCCAGATTCTCTGAGTTTGTTCTTACAGTTTTGTTCTGTTAACAACTCTTCTTTCTGTTGACTTAATTCAGGGAGGTGCTGCCACATATGTCAATCTCTGGTTATTGTTTATTCTTCTTTTTTTCAGTCCACAGAACTCCCTTTAGGATGCTTTGTAGCACAAGATTGGCTTTGGCAAATCCCTTAGCTTCTGTTTTTCCTCGAATGTTTTGATTACACCATCATATTGATTGATAGTTTTGCTGAATAAAGGATTCTTGGTTGGCAATTTTTTTTGTTTCAGGGTTTTATATATGTCTCCGCATTTCCTTCTTGCTTGCATGGTTTCTGCATAGAGATCCGAGCTTACTCTGACTTGCTTGCCTTTGTATGTGACACTTCTGTTATCCCTGGCTGCTTTCAGCTTGACTATGATATGTCTTGGTGATTTTCTTTTGGGTTCTACCCTTCCTGGAGTTCTTTGAGC
>NW_006408762.1:1379401-1386371 GCF_000296735.1 Chrysochloris asiatica | reverse complement strand
TTGTCTTCCACCTCACTAGTTCTGCCTTGCACCTCATCTGTTCTACTCCTCTGCCCTTTCAGAGTGTTCTCTATTTCTGTTATTTTGTTATTGATAGTTTGGACCTCTTTCTGTAGGTTTTGAATTGTTTCCAATGCTTTATCTACCTTATTTGATTGTTTTTCTAGCACTTTCCTAACTTCTTCCTTATTTTTCTAAATTCCATTGTAAAGTGTTTTGAAACATTTTATAACCATTTTTCTGAATTCTTTCTCAGGCATTTCCAAGGACTGCCCTCCTTCCAGAATGGAGTCCAGATCTACTTCTTGGTAATTTGTCTCTGACATTTTATATTTTTTTTGGACATGTGCTGATATGATCATCTGCTTTTGCTTTTTGGACATGTTTAATATTTATCTGTGGCCTTAATACTTAATTGAGTATGTGTTTTGGTAATTTTTTATGCTTTCTGATTGCTCCCAGGAAGATGCGATCAGGATGTGGGCTTTCCTTTTCACTCTTCTTACTGCTTAACTCAGAGTAACTTTCACAGATGTGGTCTGTTTCCCTGGTATATAGCAGTTGGTATTTGTTCTTGCCTGGGTTTTGGTGTTTCATAGAGTGTGGTTGTAGCTTGACTATATGGCAGCAGTTTCTGACTCTTCTTGTGTAATATAGAGATACAAAAAGTCCTCCAAAGGCAGAAGGAGGGGTATATAACAGCAAACAACACCAGTGGGGGAAAAATGAGGGAAAGAAGAAAACAAAAAATACTAAGAAGCAGCACCAACAAAAACAAGACTGAATACTGCAGTCTCTAATCACAGAAAAGGGAGAGGAGGGAGAGAAGAAAAATAGGAAAAAAAAAAAAAAATCTATAGCTCTTCACGTTCCTGCCTTCAAAGCTGCCCGAGAGTTTCCATATTGCCAGTGTTGGTTGTTATGCTATACCTCAGGCTCCAATCCAACCTTTGTCTTGTTTTGCCTTTAAACTTTATTTCCCTCCCTTCAGCCCTCTCCTTCTCTTTCCCATGATAAAAAAACAGAACAAAAAAGAAACAGATAATGAAAGTTCAGGGCCTCCGCTTGCGCTGAGTATCTGCGAACATGCGTGGCAGAAGAACCCACCAGTGGTGAGGGTGGGGGTTGGCCACTAGGCTCAGGCTCTCCCTCTATTCACCAGAATGGAGGTGGGCAAACAGTGAGTGTGCCAATTACCAGATACAAAAGAAAAAAAGAATATCAGAACAAAGCAAAACTGACGAAGTATATTGTCCACCTTTGTTCCAAGGTTCCCATGGCATTTTTCCCTGGTGTTTCTGCTCCTCCTGTTTCATCTTACTCCTTGGTCTCGCCCATAATGTCGGCTCGGGCCTCCAACTTGGCCCGGCAGATTCAAAAGTATGTGATTTTTTACTTCAGCTCCAAGCTCCACAATCTATAAGCCTTTAAACCTTTAAAATATTCATCTCTGTGTTTCCAAATTTTGGAGTTCTTCCCTGGATCTGCTTTGCCTGGTATTCTGTGTTATTGCTGACACCTAACTTCACTGCACCTCCACCCTAGCTACCATCAAGCCCCACCTCCCCTTCCATCTTCTTTTGATGCTTTTTGCATAATTCAACATTTTGTCCATTTAGTTATTAGTTATTATTAAGTGCTATTAAGTCTATTCCAACTCAGAGTACCCCTGGATAGGGTTTCCAAGGAATAGCTGAAAAGTTTAAACCAACGAAACTGTGGTTCAAACCAAACCTTGCAGTCCAATGCTTATCCTACACTGCTACAACAGGGTGATACTTTCTGCATCATTCAATATTTTGTCCATAGAAGCATTCAATATTGTAGGTCAAGGCTTGAACTTTTTCTTCATTTCTTTCAGCTTGAGAAATGCTGGGTGTATTCTTCCCTTTTGGTTTTCTAACTCCCGGTGTTTGCACATTTCTTTACAAAACATGACTTTGTATCTTCTGGAGTTTAAACTTTTTCTTCAGCTCTTTTCCTTCCACATTTCTTCCATTTACTTTTGCAACTCTGTCCTGGAAAACAAGCTTCACAGTCTCTTCTGATAATCATTTTGGTCTTTTCCTTCTTTCTTGTCTTAATGACCTTTGGCTTTCTTCCTGGATGATATTCTTAATGCCATCCTACAACTCCTCTGATCTTTCATCATTAATGTCTAATGCATCAAATCTGTCCTTGAGATGATCTCTAAGTTCAGGTAGGATATGTTGAACGTCAAAATTTGGCTCTCATGGACTTTTTATTTGAACCAGCTTCAGCCTGATCTGCATATGAGCAATTGATGGACTGTTTCAATGCCTGACCCTGGCCTGGTTTTGGCTGATGATATGGAGTTGGTCTACTATTTCACCCCACAGATACAGTCATTTTGATTTCTGTGTATTCCATCTAGTGAGGTTCATGTGTACAGTCATTTTATGTTGTTTTTTTTTAAAAAAAATTGTTTGCAATGAATATGTCATTGGTCTTGCAAAATTCTATCATGTGATCTCCAGCATTATTTCTGTCACCAAGGTCATATTTTCCAACTACTGATCCTTTCTCTTTGTTTCTAACATTTACATCCCAATCACCAGTAATTATCAATTAATCTTGATTACATGTTTGATCAATTTCAGACTGAAGAAGGTGGTGGTGGTGGTGGTTATGTGCTGTGGAGCTGGTTCCGACTTATAGCAACCCTTTACAGAGTTTCCAAGGCTGTAAATCCTTATGGGAGCAGAAAGCCTCATCTTTCTCCCATGGAACAGTTGGTAGTTTTGAATTGCTGAGCTTGAAGTTTGCAGCCCAATTCATAACCACTATGCTACCCGAGCTCCTTAAAAAGTTGGTAGAATTCTTAAATTTTATCATCACTAGCTTTAGTGGTTAGTACATAAATTAGATTAATAGTGGTATTAACTGATCTTCCTTGTAGGCATATGGCTATTATCCTATCAATTACAGCATTATACTGCAAGATAGCTCTAGAAAGGTTATTTTTTATTATAAATGCAATGCCATTCCTCTTCAATCTGTCATTTCCGGCATAGTAAACCATATGTTTGTCAGATTCAAAATGGCCAATACTAATCCATTTAAGCTCACTAATGACTAGGATTAGATCTTTATGCTTTATATTTCATTTAAGACTGCAGCCAATATTCCTATTTTCATACTTCATACATTCCATGTTCTGACTATTAATGAATGTTCTCAGCTGTATGTTCTCATCTTGGGTTAGGCCCCTTCGGCAAATGAAGGTGCTGAAAGCTTTATTTAATTTACATTCTACTCTACTGTGAGGAATCAGCTCTTCTCCAGTCATATTTTGAGTGTCTGTATACCTGACAAGCTCATCTTTTTGCACTACAGCTGATAATTTTCAAATGTTATTCATCATGCTTCAATTTTAAATATTCTGATGATATCTGACAATGTTCCACTGATATTCCTAAAGTTTTCAGTGGCTAAACATTCATAAGCAGTCCAAAGTCTCTTCTTCTTAGTCTGCCTTAGTCAGGAAACTAAACTGAAACCTGTCTACTATTGGTGTATCCTGCTGGTATTTAAAATACCAGTAGTATTGCTTCCAGTATCACAGCATTACACACACCATCACAGTACAATAAACTGATAGAAAATTGGTTGAAAAACTAGTATCAGAAATGAAGTTGGGAATATCATTACAGATAGTGTAATCATTGAAAAGATAATGACATAATATTGTGTAATAAATGAAAAGCATAAAATTCAAAAACAGAAGTGTTTTCCTCAAAAATCAAAAACTATCCAAATTCAAACAGAAAGAAATACATATAGTAACGGACTTGTAACCATTTAAAATTAAAATAATTTTAAGCTTTTAAAACCTCCATTCTTCTCCCCCATTGAAATTCCCAGTATCAGATAATTTCAATAGAAAATTAAGCCTAATATTTGAAGAATTCACACCAAATTTACATGCTATTTTCCAGAAAAAAGAAAACACTTTGGAATTCATTTTTATACTATAATTTTATTGTGGGAAAACATACATAAAATAAAATTGTTTCTGTCAACCATTTTAATTATATAATTCAGTGTCATTAATTACATTTACAAAGTTGTATAACTATCACTATTATTAATTTTCAAATTTTTTATCACCACAAAAGCATTCCATACACAATAACTACCATATCTTTCCTCTTGCTGTTGTTGTTGCTAGGTGCCAATGAGTCGGTAATGATTCATAGCAACCCTATGCACAACAGAACAAAACACTGCCTGCTCCTGCACCAATCTATCGTTGATATATTTGAGTCCATTACTGTTGCTACTTTGGTGATCCTGGATTCCAAGGAGCACTCTGGCTATAGAGATCTGTTTGTTCTTTTGGTAGTACACAGTACACAGATCTGTTTGTTCCTTTGGTAGTCCATAGTATTTTCAATATTCTCCTCCAACACTATAACTTAATTGCATCAATTCTACAGTTTTCTGGATTTAATGTCCAACTTTCACATGCATAAGAGGTTGTAGAAAACACCATGGTTTCCATCAATCATACCTTAGCACTCAAGCTAAAGTCTTTGTTCTTGAACACTTTAGAGAGGTCTTGTGCAGCAGATGTGCCTAATGCAAAATGTCATTTGATTTCTGGACTGCTGCTTCCATGAATGTTGATGATTGATCCAAGCAAAATGAAGTCTTCAACAACTTCAGTCTTTTCTCCTTTCATATATTGTTGTTGCTGATAAGTGGCATTGAGTTGGCTCTGACTTATTGTGACCCTGGTTTCCAAGGAGCAACCGGTGAGCTTGAACTGCTGACCTTGTAGCTCATATGTTCCAGCAGTCTAGTATGCTTGCTGATGACCAGCTGGGTCAACTTGTAAGTGGAAGTGGGGGAAATGCAGCAATGAAGACATGGGTTTGGGCATGTTCCATTGGCACTCCTTTATCTTGAGATGAGAGAGATAAGAGGAAGGCCTAGCTGGTCTGAAATTCAGGAATATGTGTGAACTCCTGAACACATGGACTTTGGCCTAGCCCCAGGGGACTAGACTAGAGGCTAACAGGGAAGCAGTAAGCTTAACTGCAGGGGGTTGTGCATGAACTTGTAGCCAATTTCCCTTTTATCTAGTCTGGATGGTTAGCTGACAAGAATTCAAACAGATGAAGATAAAAGATTTTTGATGCTGTGAGCAAGTGGAAATTGCAGAACTGCAGTTCTGCTTATGGATGCATTTGCACAAAATTCCAACTGCAATAGAAGGTTTCTTTATGTAAATGAACAGGTTTATTTTCTCAATATACTGGGTTGATAGGAACAGACAATGTAGACACTGGTTTTCAAAAATGGGACAGGGGGCTACACCCATCCAGAAACTTCTGAGGTGGGATATTCCCACTTGAAAGAACAACCAGACCAGCCTGGAACAGCTAGAGGAACAGAATATACTTCTTGAAAGAAAGACCAGTAGGAAAATTCAAAAACAAAAATGGCAGTCTAATTGGCTACTACAAAAACAATCAAGTTGTTCACTGGGGAGCCAACAAGGCAAATAATCAAGTCCCTTCAGGACAAACCCCCCTCCAACACTGAAACTCAAAGGGGACACATGAGCAGGCATGTACGCTTACTGGTGACCATGATGGTATACTGATGAGTGGAAGAGCTGTGGGGAAGTAGCAATGAAGATATGGGCTGAATTCCATCATGTTCCATAGACTCTGACCAACCTAGAGATGAGAGAGAGAAGAGGAAGGTATGGCTGGTCCAAAGTATGGGTATTCCTGAGCCCACAGACAATGACATAGCCACAGAGGGCTAGAGCTGAGAGTGAAGCGTCTAGCTGATATCAAGTGATGGGAGACACATGAGAATGCCAAAACATGGAGATAGTACTCATTCAACCTAGATTGGATGCCTGGATGATAAGACCTGGGCAAGAGAAAGATGAAAAAAAAAAAAAAAAAGTTTCTTGTAAAGGAAACAAGCAGGCTTGCAGGGTATACCCTTTGGTTAGTTGATGATGCATGGCTGGGATTGTAATCATGGCAATGAAACAATGTATGATAGAATGAATATAAAGCAAATGTTCTCCCATACAAACTATCTTATAATTCACAATAAAATTTTTTTAAAAAATAGATAAAGATGGACATTATCTCATGACTAAAGGGACAATTTAACAAGATGAAATAACCATAATAAATATGTATGCTCCCAATGAAAGAGCTCCAAAATATATAGAACAAACTCTAATAAATTTGAAGAAAGAAATAGATGAATCTACAATAATAATACAATTAATACACCACTTTCAAAAATTGATAGAACAACCAGAAAGAAACTTGACAAAGACACAGCAGAACTAAACAACATAATCAGCCAACTGGACCTCATAGATATGTGCAGAGCATTCAACCCAACAACTGCACAACACACATTCTTTTCCAGTGCACATGGAACATTCTCCAGAATAGACCATATTTTGGCCACAAAACAAATCTCCATAAATTCACAAATATCAAAATACTACAAAGTTTCTTCTCAGACCACAATTCTATCAAATTAGAAATCAACAATAGGAAGACCAAGGAAACCGAGTCAAATACATGGAAACTGAATAACACTGTGCTGAAAAGCAACTGGGTAGTAGAAGAAATTAAACATGAATTTACAATGTTCTGAGAAAAAAATGAGATGGAAAACACAACATATCAAAATCTTTGGGACACGGTGAAAGCGGTGCTGATAGGACAATTTATTGCAATAAACGCACACATCCAAAAAGAAGAAAGAACCAAAATTAACACATTAACACAGCATCTACAACAATAAGAAAAAGATCTACAGAGGGAACCCACAGCCACCAAAAGAAAAGAAATAATAAAGATTAGAGCAGAAATAAATGAGATAGAAAACAGAAAAAAATATAGAAAAAATCAACAGGACAAGAAGCTGGTTCTTTGAAAGAATTATCAAAATTGACAGACCA
>NW_006408762.1:1373256-1378256 GCF_000296735.1 Chrysochloris asiatica | reverse complement strand
TTAGGATAGCAATACCATGTAGGATAGCCACCCAAAGGATGAAATATCTAGGAATAAATGTAACCAGAGAAACAAAGGACTTATACAAAGAAAACGACAAAACACTACTACAAGAAACCAAAAGAGACTTACAAAAATGAAAGAATGTACCATGCTTCTGGATAGGAAGACTTAAGATTGTGAAAATGTCAATACTGCCCAAAGCAATTTACACATATAATGCGATCCCAATCCAGATTCCAACGATATTTTTCAAGGAGATGGAGAAAACAATTGCAAACATTATATGGAAAGGAAAGAGACCAAGGATAAACAAAGCAGTGTTTAAGAATAAGAATAAGATTGGAGGCCTGTCACTTCACAACTTCAAAATTTACTACATGGCTACAGTGGTCAAAACAGCTTGGTACTGGTACAATGAAAGATACATAGATCAATGGAACAGAATCAAGAATCCAGTAATTAATGCATCTACATACAGACAACTGATTTTTGACAAAACACCTAAATATATTGCATGGGGAAGTGATAGTCTCTTCAGCAGATGGTGCTGGTAGAACTGGAAAATTATATGCAAAAGATTGAAACAAAACTTTCACTTCACACCTTATACAAAAAACCACTCAACATGGATTAAAGACCTAAACGTGAAGCCCATAATTACAAAGGCCATCAATGAAAAAATCGGGACAAATGAGATGGCACTAATTCAAGGAATACACAGACTACAAAACATTTTGAAAACCACACAAACAAAAGTAGATAAAATAGATGAGTGAGACATACTAAAAATTAAAAACTTATGTGCATCAAAACATTTCACCAGAATAGTAAAAATGGAACCCAGAGAATGGGAAAGGTTGTGCATACATCATTCTTTACCTCTGTCCCACTTAGCCATTCAAACATGCCTAATTGTTCTCCTATCTGCTTTGCTCTTCCATTCTCCTCTCCCTTCTTGTATATTGCCCCCTCTCCAGCACCCAAACTTTCCTGTGTCTAATCCCTGCCCTGTGCTACACCTTCCCCTCCCTCCCCTCACCCACCCCCAACTTCCCAGCAATCAACAAAGAATTCCCCTCACCCCCCTTTAGTATGGGTTCTTTTTCTTAGTCTTTTACTTGGCTGTCTTTTGAATCTTGGTTTTCCTTGCATTATATTATAAAATAGACACTGGAGGGGGAGAAAAAGAAATAGCCAGAAACATTACCTTAGAAATCTTGTGAGTCCGTCTTCTGCCTATAACTAATTGGAATATCTAAAATGGGGTTACAACGTGACCAGTGAAGGAGGCTTCCTGCAGAGCATCTGCAATACATAAGATTATAGGTAGAAGCCTGAACCACATCCAGATCTCCAGAGATGAGAAATTTCCACTTGAATGCACGAGCAGACCAGCCTGGAGTGGCTAGAAGAACAAAATATACATCTTGAAAGAAAGACCTACAGAAAAATCCAAAACAATAGAGGCAGACAGACTGTTACTACAAGAACAAACAAGTTGCTTGCACAGGAAACATCAAGGCAAGTGGTTGGGTCTCCTCAGTGCAAACCCCCTATCAAGAATAAGACTCAATGGGAACACATGCTCTGATTGGTGACCACATTCCTCACCGATAAGGGGAAGTGAGGGAAAAACAGCAATGAATCAGCGAGCTAAGCTCTACAATGTGGAGAGTGAAGCGTTTAGCTGATAAAAAGTGAGGGCATATGCACAAGAACACTTGCAGATAATACCCACTTGATCTGGCTTTGATGACTAGATCATTAGAGCTCAACCAGAAGAAGAGAGAAGAGGAAAAAAAAAGAGTAATCTGATACAATTTGATGAATTTAACCTACACCTATGGATGCAGTAGTTCAAAAGAGGGAACAAATCCTTTCAGCAAGAATCATTCCCAACCCCTCCACACAGAGTAGACAAGGACGGGCAACTTGGACATTGGCTACCCAAAATGGGGCGGCTACAAAGGCAAGAAGTGACTGGCTTACAAGCTTTCAAGAGGAAACCTAGAGTCATAGGGCCAGGAGGAAGGCAGAATATTTAGTGAGTAGTATCCAATCTGTCTAGGCTGGGCTGATGAAATGAAAATGAAATGAAGATGGGTCTCTTGTGATAAATAGTGAATAATTGTTATCAGGACTGATTGTGAGGGTTGGAAATGTAAAGGTAGACGTTTTATAGCAAGGAAAGGAGTGATTAACTTTCCAGTCTAGAAGTGGAGGTCCCTAGGACCATTAACGGAGAAGAGTGGAGTGCGGGACTCTACCCAGAGAAGCAGTGATGCCTGAGATGGAGGCACAGATGATGACGGGGAGAGATGGAGCAGCTGGGGACTTTAGATCCAGAGAGGGAGAGGAACTGTGTGCTGAAGACAAGGGGGAGGGGTGTGGGGGGCAGGCTTGCAGGGTATAACCTTTAGTTGGTTGATGATGCATGGAGGGGATTGTAACCATGGCAATGAAATGATATACGAAAAAATGAATATAAAGTTAATGTTCTCCCATGTAAACTATCATGTAACTCACAATAAAACATTTAAAAAAAACAAAAACCCTGCAATATGAAGATGGGACAATCTTGCTTTATGAAAGTGAAGAGGGCTTAAAATACTTACTGATGAAGATCAAAGACTATATAGCCTTCTACCTTATGATCCAGCAATTCTCCACTTGGTATTTACCCACATGAAATACAAGCCATAACACCAGTAGATATATGCATGCCAATGTTCATAGCAGCACTATTTACAATAACAAAAAGGTGGAGACACCCTAAGTGCCCATCAGTGGAGAATGGATAAACAAACTTTGGTACATACACACAATGGAATATTGTGCTACACTCTAAATAACAAAGAAGCTGCAAGCTACCACATAACATGGATGAACCTTGAGGACATTATGCTGAGTGAAATTAGTCTGCCACAAAACGAGAAATATTGCATAGGACCATTATTGTAAAAGATTAAGAAAAAGTACCCACACTAACAGGGGGGAAAAATTCCTTGTTGGTTACTTGGGTGTATGAGGTGGGGTGAGGGGAGGGAGGAGAAGGTGGACCACAGGGTAGGGAATAGACACAGGGTAGCTTGGGTACTGGGGGTGGGAGGGATGCACTTGAACGGGGAGAGGAACAGAAGAATAAGGTGGATGGGAGAACAGTTAGGCAGATTTGCATGGGCTAACTGGGATAAAAGTAAATAATGATGTATACACAACCTTGGAACAATAGGGTTCTGGGATATAGGGATTGAGGCATAGTTGGAATGGGTTGTTGTTCTTCTTCTTGTTATGTGCCGCCGTGTCGGTTTAGTGACTCTGCACAGGGTTTCCGAGGCTGTAATTCTTTACGGGAGCAGAAAGCCTCATCTTTCTCCCGTGGAATGGCTGGTAGTTTCCAACTGATGACCTTGAGGTTAGCAGTCAAATTCATAACCTCTATGCTACCAGAGCTCCCTTTAGAATACCTAAAATGGAGCTAGAACTTGCCCATTGAAGGAAGCTTCCTGCGGAGCCTTTACATTGCATAAGACCATAGGTAGAATCCTGAGCCCCATCCAGAATCTTCTGAGGTGGGAAATTTCCACTTGGGGGAGGGCAATCAGATCAGCCTAGAGCAGCTAGAAGAGTGGGGGATGCTGCTTGAAAAAAAGACCAGCAGAAAAATCAAAAACAATAATGGCAGTCTGGTTGACTACTACAAGAACAAGCAGGTTGTTCACCCAGGAGCCATCAAGGCAAGTGGTTGGGTCTGCTCAGGGCAAGCCCCCTTCCAAGACTGGGACCTGGGGGGAATAAATGAATAGGCATGTGGTCTTGCTGCTGACCATGTTGGTCACCGGTAAGGGGAAGTGGGGGAAATACAGCAATGAAGTTGTGATCTAAGTCTGACTGCATTCAGTAGTTTCCCGTCAACCTGGATTGTGAACTAATTGGCCAGCAGTATGGCAAGAACTAGGGATTCCTGGGCCTCAGAAGACTACAGCAGAGAGTGAAGTGTGTAGCTGATATGAAGTGAGGGTGATGCACAAGAACACCCATACTTGAAGATAGTACCTATTTGACCTGGCTTCAATGGCTGGATGATCAGAACTCGAACATAGGAAGAAACAAGAGGTAAAAAGAGTAATTTGCTACAATTTGATGAACGTGACCTAAGCTTGTGGATGTAGTAGCTCAAAGGAGGGGAAAAAATCTTTACAGCAAGGATCATTTCTACTCCCTCTGTACACAGGGTCGACAAGGATGGGCAACTTAGACATTGGCTACCCAAAATGGGGGGGGGGGCGGGGGGAGAGGACTACAAAGGCAAGAAGTGACTGGCTTACAAGCTGTCAAGAGGGAACCTAGTTCCAGAAGGTACAGGAGAAAGTAGAATCTCCACTGAGTGGTTTCCAACCTGGTAAAAGGAGATGGGGATAAGACTAGTAGTTAAATAGTGAATGATTGCATTCAGGACTGACCTTGACTGTTGGAAATGTAAAGGTAGACGTTCTGTAAAAAATGGAGGGGAGTGGTTGATTTTGCAGTCCAAGAGCAGAGATCCCTGGGATCATCAAGAGAGAAAAGTAGAGTGCGGGACCCTATCCAGAGAAGCAGTGATACAAGAGATGGAGGCAGAGATGATGACATGGAGAGATAGAGCGGCTGGGGACTCTGGACTCAGGGAGGGAGAGGGTTTATGTGTGCACGGCCTGGGGGCAGGCTTGCAGGGTATATCCTTTGGTTGGTTGATGATACATGCAGAGGATTCTAATCATTGCAATAAAACAAAATAAGATAGGATGAATGTAACTAAGCTAATGGTCTCCCATGTAAACTACCACATAATTCACAATAAAAACTTAATAAAAGTAAAAGACTATATCCGTCGGTATGGATTGCATCTCAATGTAAAGAAAGCAAAAATCTTCACCACTGGACCAATAAACAACATTCTTATCAATGGAGAAAAGACTGAAGTTGTCAAAGACTTCATTCTTCTTGGATCAACTATC
>NW_006408762.1:1356501-1372141 GCF_000296735.1 Chrysochloris asiatica | reverse complement strand
GTAGTCCCAAGCCTGCCTATCAGTGATGTATCCACCCTGGCTTTGGGGTGCCTCTTTGTCTCTCTCTTTGTCTCCTTTGTCTCTTTCTGTGTATTCTTGAGTCGCCGTCAGGTATCCTCTCCTCGTGAACTGAACCCCAATGTCGAGGCGGGTCCCCGACAGATAATATTAAAAGTACCATGGGCTGCCAAAAGAACAAACAGATCTTTGTTGGAAGTACAGTCAGAGATCTCCTTGGAGGCCAGGATGGGCAGTCTTCATCTCTCATACTTTGGACATATTGTCAGGAGGGACCAGTCGCTGGAAAGGGATATCTTGTTTGGTAAGGTGGAGAGTCAGAGAAAAAGACAAAGACCCCCAGTATGATGGCTTGGCAAAGTGGAATCATGAATGTGTTTATGCATAGCAACAATTGTGAGTTTAGCCCAGGACCAGGCAGTGTTTCATTCTGTTGTGCATAGGTTTGCTCCAAGTCGGTACCGACTTGATAGCACCTAATATTTTAAAGAGTCATAGTGTGGCACTGTGGAAAAAAAGTGCTGAACCTTAAGATCGGTTTGAGCCACAAGGTTGGTGATTCAAACTCACCAGCTGCTCCTTGGAAATGCCATACAGGGTCGCTATGAGTCAGAATTGACTCAAAATCACTTCATAATAACAACAATTATAAATAAATGTGTAAAGACCTGTCATTAAAAACCTAAATGGAAGAACATGCTCAGAATTTCTCAAGCTGAGAGAATTGAAGGGAAAAAATTCAAACCACACGTTGCAATGCTGAAAGATTCTTTGGGCAAAATATCGAACAACTCAGGAAACATCAAAAGAAGATGGAAATAATACACTGAGTAGCTGTGCCAAAAAAGAATTGGTTGACCTTCAAATATTTCAGTGGTGGTGGCTGTGTGCCATGGAGTTGGTTCTAACTCATAGTGACCCTATGGGTTTCCAAGGCTGTAAATCTTTATGGGAGCAAATCGCCTCATCTTTCTCCTGCGGAACAGCTGGTAGTTTCGAACTGCTGACCTTGCAGTTCACAGCCCAATTCGTAACCACTATGCTACCAGACCTCCTTAACCATTTCAGTAGTTAGCATATTATCAAGAATGGATGGTACTGAAAGAAGGAATCTAAACTTCACTGAAGGCATGGGTGACAGTCAAGGCTCCAGGAATTGAGGGCATACAAATTGAGACATTTCTACAAACAGATGCAATAGTGGAATCACTCATTTGGCTATGTCAGGAAATTTAGAAGACATCTACCTTGCCAGTCAACTGGAAAAGATCTGTATTTGTGCCATTCCAAAGAAAATAATCCAAGAGAATGTTAAAAGTATCAAATAATATCTTTAACATTATATGCAAGTAAAATTTTATTGAAGAAAATTTAAGAAAAATTTCAAGAGCACATCGACAGAGAACTGTCTGAAATTTATTTAACTCATATTTAGAAGGGAACATGGATTGAAGGATATGACTGCTGATGTCAAATGAATCCTAGCTGACAGTAAATCATACCAGAAAGATGTTTACCTGTGTTTCATTGCATATGCAAAGACATTCAATTGTGTGTATCATTACAAATTATGGATAGCCTTATGAAGAATGAGAATTCCAGAACTCTTTACTGTGCATATGCAGAATCTGAACATAAACCAAGAAGCTGTCCTTCAGACAGAACAAGTGAATACCACATAGCCTAACATCAGGAAAGTTGTGTCTTAATAGTATACCTTTTCACAATACTTACTCAATTTGTATGCTGATCAAATAATATGAAAACCTGAACCATATGAAGAAAAGGACAGGATCAGGAGTGGAGGAAGACACATTAATAACCTGTGATATGCAGATGACACTACACTGCTTACAGAAAGAGAAGAGGGCTTGAATCATTTACTGATGAAGATCAAAGATGAAAGCCTTCACTATGGATTATACTTCAATATAAAGAAAAGAAAAATCCTCCCAGTTGGACCAATAAATAACATCATGGAAGTTGTCAAGGAAAGGAATTCTTTTTACTTGGATCCACAACACTCAAGGAAGCAGTCTTCTTCAAGAAATCTAATCAGCATTGCATTTAGCAAATAAGTTGCAAAAGAACTCTTTAAACTGTGAAAGAGCAAAGATGTTCCTGACCTAAGCCATAGTTTTTTTTTTTTTTCAATTGCCTCATCTCCATGTACAATCTTTATAATGAATAAGAAAGACACAAGGCCAGCTGGTGCCTTTGAAACATGGTGTTGGCAAACTATATTAACTTTAGCATGGACTGCCAGAAGAATGAACAAATCTGTCTTTGAAGGAGTATAGAGAGAATGATCTTCAGAAGCAAGGATGGGGAGTGGGGCACACTTATTCTCTTGTACTTTAGTCAAGTTCTCAGGAAGAACCAGTCCCTGAAGAAGGATATTGTTCTTGAAAACTAGTTGCTGTTAAATGTCATCAAGCCAGTTCCAACTCATAGCAACCCTGTAGAGGGCTTCCGAGGAGCAGCTGGTGCGTTTAAAACACCAACCTGCAGTCCAGTGCTTTATCCTCCAGTACCACACCAGGACCAGAAGGTCAGGGAAAAAGAGGAAGATCTTTGAGGATATGGATTGATACAGTGACTACAATAATGGGTTCAAGCATAGCAATGGTTGTGATGATGACACAGGACCAGGTATTGTTTTGTTCTCTTGTTCACAGGGTCACTATAAGTTGGAATCAACTCAAGAACATTTAACAACAACAATAATAAAGAAGATGAATCAAGATTACTCAAATTTACCCTCCAATCAGAAATACCAAAGATGAATAGAAGGTTTGTTTTGTTTTTTTTGTTGTTGTTGTTTTATGAATCTCTGCAATCTGAAATTGGTCTTGCATGCAATCAAGATGCATTATTAATTCGGTGATCGGATAAACATAACACGACAAATATTCTATTGTATGTTTATACTCCATTTTGCTTATTCATTTGTTTGTTGATATATATTTAAATTTTTACATCTCTAGATTATTTTTAATGATGCTACTATGAATACTGACACACAAATACCTGGTTAATATCTAGTTTTCAATACATTTGGATATATACATTAGAGTGGAATTGGTGAGAATTTTAGAGCCCTGGTGTGGTGCTGTGGGCTAATATTCTAGACTGCAAAGTTGCATGAACCACAAGGTCAGTGGTTTAAGCTCACCAGCTCCTTGAAAAATCCTATACAAGGCCCCTATGGGCTGGAACAGACTCAACAGCACTGAACAACAACAACATGCTAATTTTGGAATTCTGGTGTGGCATAGCAGGATCAGCACTGGACTGTGAATCACAAGGTTGGCAGTTTAAACGCACCAGATGCTCACTAGAAACCCTATACAGGGTTGTTATGAATGGGAACCAACTCAACAGCACTTAACAACATGTTAATTTTACGTTTCTTTTTGAGAAACCATAAGACTATATTTCACAATAGCTTCATCATTTTACATTCCCATCAGCAATGTACAAATGTTTCAAATCCACTCATATTCTTCAACACTTCTCTATTTTCATTTTGCTGATTGCAGCTATGCAAACAGGTGTGAAGTAGTATCTCATAGTGGTTTCCTCATTGACTATTGATGCTAAGTGTCTCTTCTTGAGCTGAATGGCCATTTGTATATCTTCTTTGTATAAATGTCTGTATAGTTGCTTTGCCCATTTTTTAGTTTAGTTGTCTTTTTACATTGAATTGTAGTGGCTGTGATCTAATGAGTTGGTTTGGACTCCGAGTGACCCCATCTAGGGTTTCTGAAGCTATAAATCTTTATTGGAGCAGAAAGCTTATCTTTCTCCCACACAGAAGCTAGTGGATTTGAACAGCTAAACTTTCAGCTAGCAACACAACACATAATATATTCTGGTTATAAAATTCTTATCAAATTTATGATTTTCAGATATACACTTCCATTCCTTTTCCTCTTTCTTTTCATTCTTTTCAATGTCATTTGATGCATAAAAGTGTTCCATTTTAAGGAAGTTCAATTTAACTACTCTTTTATTTGTTGCCAGTACTTCTATTTTGTCTTTATATTTATAAATCTTTGCCAATTTTTCCAGATATTCTGGGTATTAAAACTTTATCAGAGAGAACAAACAAGAAGGTGGATTGGGTAGACATGCAGTGTGGAGCTCCGTCAGCAAAAACACAGAATACTGGACCAATCAGGATCAGTGGATAGTGCCAGAACTCTGAACCAAATATAAAGAAATATTTAGAAGGTTGGAAGGCTTACAGCTAGGGGGATTTGTAGCAGAAGCAAGAAATCCAGTGCTTTATAATTCAAGATGATCAGCTGTTTCTGGAGCCACCATGTTGGCCAAGACCAAACGGGGGAAGGATCAGACCAAGCATGGACGCCTGACAGAACCACGGAGATAAAGGTGTGGACACTTTTTTTTGTATCTGTTCATTGGTCTCTCGCTGTTTTTGCACCTCCATTCTGGTGACTAGAGGGTGTACCTGAACGAGTTGACACCCCACCCCAACCCCCAGAGGGCTCACCTACACATGCATGCAGATCGCCACAAAATTTAAAGTGATAGTTTCCACTTAAAACAAAACAGCAGTGCAAAATGGCCACAGTCAGTCCTGAACTGCTTATCGCTGGGAAAAAGGCCCGAATGGGGATTAACAAGCGGGACAGGCAGACGAATCAGGAAATAGGCCAGAAATTAAATCTTGAGTTACATCACAATGAACAACAGTGGCATCTTGAAATTTCTCAGGAAGAAGAGTGAAAAAGGAAGCCCATTTCCTGATGACATCTACCTGGAGGCAATCAGAAAGCATAAAAAATACCAAATTCACACCCATCTAAATATTAAGGCCACAGATAACTCCTGAACATGTACAAAAAACAGAAACAGATGACCATATCAGCACATGTCCATAAACGAGATAAAGTAACTGAGGAAAATGAGCTGGAAGTAGACAAACACTCCATACTGGAAGATGGACATGCTTTGGAAATGCCACAGAAGGAATTCAGAAAAATGATTTAAAAATGTATCAAAACACTATGACAATGGAGTTGACAAAAATAAGGAAGAAGTCAGGAAAGTGCTATAGGAACAATCAAAAAAGATAGATATAGCATTGGAAACAATTCAAAACATACAGAAAGAGGTCCAAATGATTAATAATAGAATATCAGAAATGGACAATACACTGAAAGGACAAAGGAGTAGAAATGAAGAGACAGAAGCCAGAACTAGTGAGCTAGAAGACAAATCTCTCAACACTACTAAGATATAAGAGCAAGCAAAAAAAAGGATACAAAAATATGAAGAAGGCCTAAGATTCATGTTGGACAACATGAAGAGGAGTAACATAAGAATTATCAGCATTCCGTATCAGGAAGACTCACACAAGTCCTCAGAAGAGATAGTTGAAGAACTACTGGAAGAAAATTTCCCTAACATCCTGAAAAGTGAAATGATAAGCATTTAAGAAGCTTAATGAACCCCAGGAAATATAGACCCTACAGGAAAATCACCAAGACAGATAATAATCAAGCTCTCCAAAATCAAAGATAAGGACAGAATCCTGAAAGCAGCTAGGGAAAGGAGAAGTGTGACATACAAAGGTAAGCAAATCAAATTAAGCTGGGATCTCTCAAGAGAAACCATGCAGGCAAGAAGGCAATGGGGAGACATATATAAAACCCTGAAAGAAAAAAACTGCCACCCAAGAATCCTCTACCCTGCAAAGCTGTCAATCAAATACGATGGAGTAATCAAAACATTCCAGATTAAACAAAAGCTAAGGGATTTTGTCAAAGCCAACCCTACTATGAAAAACATCCTAAAGGGAGTTCTGTGGACTGAGAACCAAAAAGAACAGACAACAACCAGAGAATGACATACAAGCAGCATCACCCTGAACTCAGTTGACAAATGGAAGAGTCAAGAACAGAATAAAATTATAAGAACAGAGAATCTGAGAGGTTAGTCTAAAATCAAAACAATTAAAATGTAAAAGAAGGTAAACACAGAGGAACAGAGATCCAGATGGTGAGAAGACTTGGTAGATTACAAGATAAAACAGACTGTCTTATATGGAGGGAAGAATTATTGGAATATAAGGTAAACACAACAGTGGGGTGGAAGTGGGGTATTTAGTATGGGTGTTGGGGAGGGCAATATAAGAAGGAGGAGGAGGTGGAAGAACAAGACAGATAGGGGAACAATGAGACTGGTTTGCATGGCCTTCATGAAACAGAGGTAAATAGTGATACATATTCAACCTTGGAACAACAGGGCTCTGTGATACAGGGATCTAGGCATAGTTTGAAGAGGGGAAGTAATACTAACATGCTTGACTGTCTTATGAATATTGGTTTCCCTTGTCTACTATTGTAAAATACACATTTGAGTGGGATAGAAAAGAATGTTGGGAAACAGGATTACAGAAAATTGTAAGCCTGTTTTCAGCATATAACTGATTGGTATATCTAAAAGGGGTTCTAGAACTTGCCCAATGAAATAGGCCTCTTGTAAAGCTTTTGCAGAGTATAGGACCTTAGGTGGAATCCTGAGTACCATCCAGAATCTTATGAGGTGGGACATTCCCACAAGCAGACCAGCCTGGAACAGCTAGAGCAACAGAAGATATATCTTCAAAGAAAGATCATCAGGAAAAACCCAAAACAAAAACATCAGCATGACTGGCTACTACATGAATAAGCAAGCTGTTCTCTAGGAAGCCATCAAGGCAAGTAATCAAGCTCTTTCAGGACAAACTCCCCTCTAAGACTGAAACTCAAAGGTAACACATGAACAGGCATGTAAGCTTGCTGGCTACCACATTAGTCTACTGGTGAATGGAAGAGGGGGAAAGGCAGCAATGAAGAAATGGACTGAGTTCAACCACAGTCAATTGACTCTCGTTGACCTGGAGATGAGAGAGAGAAGAGGAAGGGCTGGTTGGTCCAAAGTGTGGGACACTTGAGCCTGGGGACACTTGAGCCCAGGGACAAGGACATAGCCACAGAGGGTTAGAGCTGAGAGTGAAGCATCGAACTGATATGAAGTGAGGGAGATACACAAGAATACTCAATCTTGCAGACATTATCCATCTGACCTAGCCTCGATGGCTTGATAATCAGAACTTGTCTAGAGGAAGGTTACAAAACAAAACAAAAAAAAATTTTTAATAAAGGAAACAATGGTAAATTACTTCAATTTGATGAACCTGGCTTATACTCATGGAGGTAGTAACTCTAAATACCAACAGAGAGGGAAGGAGTCTTCACATCAAGTATCAATGTTATCCCCTCTGTGCACAGAGTAGATAGGGAAGGTCAACTTAGACATTGGCTACCTAAAATGAGGGGGCGATAACGACACAAAGTGACTGGCTTACAAGGTTTCAAGAGGGAGTTTAGTTTAAGAATGTGAGGGGAGAAAGAGTCTGCACTGAATAGTTTTCATCTTGTCTAGATGGGTGTGGTGAAAAAGAGATGAGGATAAGATTTGTATGATTCAATAGTGAATAATTGTTATCATGACTAATTATGACTGTCACAATTGTAAAGGTAGAAGTTTTGTAACAAAAACAGGGGAGTGGTTAATCTTACAGTCCAGAAACAGAGGACCAGAGGACCACCAAGGGAGAAGAACAAAAGCAGAATGCATGACCTTATCCAGAGAAGCAGCCATGCCAGAGATGGAGGCAGAGATGGAGACATGGAGAGAGGGAGTGGCTGAGGCCTCTAGATTCATGGGAAGAGAGAGACTAAGAGCTGGTGGCCAGGAGGCCGACTTATAGACTGTGCCCTTTGGATGTGTAAATTATTATAATGCCAAAGTGTTTTTGTTTTATTTTGGTTTGTTTTGTTTTTAAAAGCTTAAGTGAATAAAGAAAAATACTGTTAACTGATGGTACATGGAGGGGATTATAATCATTGTAATGAAATAAGGTGTATGATTTGTTGTTGTTAAGTGCCGTCGAGTCGGTTCCGACCCATAGCGACCCTGTACAGGGTTTCCGAGGGTGTAAATCTTTACGGGAGTAGAAAGCCTCATCTTTCTCCCACGGAGCGGCTGGTAGTTTCAAACCGCTGACCTTAAGGTTCGCAGCCCGATTCGTAACCACTATGCTACCAGTGCTCCTTAAGGTGTATGATTAGTTGAGTGTAAATCTGATGAGCTGCCCTGTAACCTTTCACTCAATCCACAATAAAAACCTTAAAAAAAAAAAAAAAAACTTTATCAGATATACTCTGAAAATATTGTTTCCCACTGTATGGGAGACAGTTGTCTTTTTTCACTTTTTCATGGCATTTTTTGATGCCCAAAACTTGTCAGTTTAATGAAGTGTGATTTATCTATTTTTTCTTCATTGCTTGTGCTTTTCATGTCTTGTTAAAAAAACAATCCCGGTGATTGTCATAACTATAAATATAGAAGATGTGAAGCAAAAAGGGGGGAGTAGTTAATCTTTCATTCCAGAAACAAAGAAGTCTAGGACCATAAAAAGGGAAGAGAATGAGTGGAGCATGGGATCCTAACCAGAAAAGTGGCAGACAGCAGAGACAGAAGCAAAGGCGATGGCATAGAGAAATAGAGCAGATGAAGACTCTAGACCCATGGAATGAGACAGACTGTGTACCTGTGGGCAGGAGGCTGGTTGCAAAATGTGCCCTTTGGACACTTAAATGAATATATGTTTTCTGTACATAAAAAAAAAAAAGGAATAGAGGTAAATACTGTTAACCAATAGCACATTAAGGGGATTGTAATCACTTCAATTAAACAAAATATGATTTGTTGACTGCAACAGTGATAATCTGCCTGTAAACTATCACTCAGTAAACAATAAAAAATTTTTAAAGAAAAAAACAAACTAAAGTCAAGGTCATGCAATTTTGCCCTTGTGTTCAAAGAGTTTAATAATTTTAGCTAAAAAATTTAGATATTTAATGCATTTTGAGCTTTTTTTTTTTTTTTTTTTTAATGGGGTAAGGTAAAGGTCCAATTTCAATGTGTATATACAGATTTCCCAGCACCATCTTTTGAAGAGATTGTTCTTTCCCCTCTGAATGATCTTGGCACCCTTACAAATGTCAATCAAATATAAATGTTGAGAGCTTATTTCTGGGCTTTCAGTTCTATTCCATTTGTCTATATGATTACCCTTATGCCAAAACCACATTACTTAACTAGGTGCTCTATTTTAAAAATCTTTTTCAAGAATGCCTTGGCTATTCAGAGTTCCTTGCAATTTCATATTAATTTGAGGATAAGTGGGAAGCCCTGATGGCATAGTGGGTTACACATAGTGGGTTACATAGTGGGTTGCTAACCACAAGGTTAGTACTTCAAATTCATCAGCCACTCCGTGGGAGAGAGATGAAGCTTTCTGCTCCTGTAAAATTTTATAGCCTCAGAAAACCTATACAGGGTTGCTGTGATTTAGAGCCATTTCAATGGTACACAACAACAATAGCAGTGGTGCAGTGAATTAATTAATATGGATCTTCTAGTGATAACCTTTGAAACTACCACCAATCAAATTACTTTGTCATGATGGGTCTGGGTAAGAAAAAGTTCCAGAAGAAGCTGATATGATTCAGTTGTCAGTGATAGGGCTAACTGTGATTGTAAAAACTCAGAACTTTAACATGGGAATTGGTCAATTTTCCCATCCTTGATTGGTTGGTTGGTTATGTGCCATGGAGTTGGTTCTGACTCATAGCGACCCTGTATAGTTTCTGAGGCTGTAAATCTCTACAGGAGCATAAAGTTTCCTCTTTCTCACATGCAATGGCAGGTAGTTTTGAACTGCTGATCTTAGGTTAGCA
The DNA here is from genome assembly GCF_000296735.1 of Chrysochloris asiatica. NCBI lineage: Eukaryota > Metazoa > Chordata > Mammalia > Afrosoricida > Chrysochloridae > Chrysochloris > Chrysochloris asiatica. The sequence goes on along the minus strand of NW_006408762.1, from coordinate 1,362,302 downwards.
GTCCAACTCATAACCACTATGTTGCTGGGTTTTAAATGAGCCATCTCAGAGCCAAGAACTGAGAATCTCACTGTCATCAAGAAAGAAGAGTCAGGAGTGAAGTGCACATTTAGATTCCTACAAATTGAACGTCATCGGTCCAGGGACAGGAAGCTGTGATACCAGACAAGTAGCAGAGAACTGACAGCAGCAGAACCAAGATGAAGAACACAAGGCAGAGCAGTGGGCTTCCTGGCCCACAGAGTGAGTAAAGCTGAATACGTTCAGACAGGATGTTTGATTTCAGATTGGGGTGTCTCAGGGCATTTAATCTAAGGAGCTAGGTTTGCCCACCCACCCACAGAGCTAGAGCTGAATGCCTGAGAGCTGTGGCTTATACTGGAGTGAAATGTACTTTGAACATTTATCAACGGCCCTAAAAGAACTTTGCAACAATACCTGAGCAGGGCAGAGGCCTGGTTAAAGGGCTAAGGGCTAGAGAAAGCCTTATCCACAGGCATAGCAAAGAAGAGGACATACTGGTCAAAGAACTGTACCTGAACATTTCTAATCCTGAATTGTAAGTTGTTAACTTCCCTAATAAATTCCATTCCCATGAACATTATCTGTAAATTCTGTGTGGCCTTTGCAATGAATTATCAATCCTAGATGAGAAGTAGAGAGTTCAATGGTAGAGGCAATTGGTGTCAGAATTGGTAAAAAGTCTGGAGAATGAAGGCATGTCTGACCACTGACTCATAGATGATAGCATGGCCTAAACAAAATGGAGTCAGTTTAGTCATTTGGTCTTGATAAATAAGGACCCTGCTAATGAGGAAGTTAGTTTAAGAATTAGCCAAGATGACCTCATGGTCCGAGAAGGAGAACAGGATGTGCTTAACCCCATTCAGATAGTTATCTCAGGAACTAAGCAGCTTGGACCCTAAAAGGTGGACTGTTTGAGAATGATTATTGTCTTATTATTTCTTTTTCCCTAAAGGTAGAATGTTTGAGGAAGTTTATTGTCTTATTGTTTCTTTTTCCAAAGAGTACTATCCTGCCTGATGTTAAAATAGATTAAGTGTACATCCAAGTGTAATTTACCCCATATAATGTAACTGCTCCTCAGAAATCCTATAAAGTGTCACTAGGGGTTGGAACTGACTCAACGGCACAGAGCAACATATAGTGGAGTTCTGATGTGTCGCTGTGGGATAAGGTACTGGACTGCAAGGTCAAATTCACCAGCTGCTTCTTGAAAGCCCTATACAGGGTCTTTATGAGTCAGAACCGACTCAACAGCACTTAACAACAACAACAACATACAGTGCCGCACTGTTGGACAAACACTGGACTGCTAACCACAAGACTGGTGGTTCACACAAACCATCTGCTCCTTGGAACCAACTCAACATCACTTAACAAATACAACAGCAACATAAGGTTGCTATGAATTGGAAATGACTCAACGGCATGTGTGTGAGGTTTTGTTGTTGTTATTTTGGTTGGTATCCCTCTGCAGCATGATGGGAGCAGCAGTAGCTTGGAGACTTTATCTATCTATGGAATGCTTATTTGCCTATGACTAGCAGAGTCATACTGTAGACCACAGACTGGTTTGCACTGTAAGGTCTGCGATTCAAACTCAGCTGCTCCTTGGAAACCCTATACAGAGTCGCTATGAGTCATCCTCCAGACTGCTGGCTTTCTGTTAATAAAGCTTGGATTTGATCACACCCCATCTCTGTGATTAACTACAGTGACAGGCAGCAAACCTTCGTTTTTGGTTTGGCAGCATAGGAATCAGCCTAGGACTGATGCAGATAGTGATTCTTCTCCTTCCTCCTGGTGAAATCAAAGGTTATGTTGGCTTCCACAACCATTTTTACAATAAGCATTTCCATTTCTAAATTTCCAAAATATATCATTGGGAATTTGACAGGGATTGCATTAAATCTGTATGTAACATTAGATAACATTGTCATATTAACAATATTAATTCTTCCAATCCATGGGAATATGATGTCATTCTATTTATTTAGATCTTCTTTAATTTTTTAAAGAAAGTTTTAGTTTTCAGAGTACAAATTTTGTACCACTTTGGTGAGATTTATCAGTAAGAATTTTATTATTTGTGATGCTTTCATAAATGAAATTATTTTCTTAAATTTCTTTCCAGATTTTGCATTTATATTGTATTGAAACACTACAATTTTTGCAACCTAATTTTGTATACTTAAAAGTTTGCTTAACTCATTACTTTTCCCATGAAATGTACATGAAATTAATTTGCAGTTTCACTTCTTTCTATTACTTTAAATAGGCAATTCAATTAAAGAATGCACTATAGGAACTATCCTCTACTTTGATAAATATATAATGTTCTTAAACATCATGGAGAACCTGTATAGGGTTCCCAAGGAGCAGCTGATGGGTTTGAACTGCCAACCTTGTGGTTAGTGGGCCAGTGCTTATTCCACGGAGCCACACCAAGACCTTCTAAAACAATTGTTAAGTAACTTCAAGTAAGTTCCTCACCGCAAAGCCGTTTGAACTGCAAGGTTGGAGGTTCAAGCTCACTATCTGTTCCTTGAAAATCCTATACAGGGTTGATATGGGTCGAAATCAACTCAATGGCACATCACAACAGCAACAATAGGGTTTCTGAAGCCATAAATCTTTTCAGGATAAGAAAGGCTTATCTTTCTCCAACAGAGACGCTGGTGAGCTCAAACCACCAATCGTGTGGCTCACAGACCAGTGCTTGTTGTACAGAGCCCCTGTGAGAAACATTGTGGATACCCCAGATACTGCCTCGGCCCCTCTTCGCTACTGGAGGGTCACTAAAAACCCCTGACTAGGACCTTATTATGATAGGTCTGCAGAGGGAGATCTGGAGTGGACCACCTTGTCTATTATGAGGTCAATGATGCATTATCATGAGTGCTTACCAACAAATGCTCAAGAAATCCAATATGTACTAATTTTAACAAGAGTGAGGCTATTTTATTTGATTTTGCAAAATTGGGTGCCAAACCTAAAGACGGGTAGACCAGAAAAGAATTTTATCTTCTAAGCTCAAAAATCCCTCCTCCAGTTCCTCACTGACTGAGCACTATGGGGCTAACAACCTTTAAAAGCATCTTTACTTTCCCTTGGTGGTAGCATTCTTATTTAATGTTCCTAGTTGTTGAACTGGTTCCTTCCTCCTCGCCCAATTCACCCCACTCAAATACTTCAGATGTGTAAGATTCTGTTGTTACACAAGCTAACAATTTCAATACTCAACTTCCTGGACCCACTTATTCCTAAATATGAACCATCCTAAGAATTATTTCTCCTGGTGTGATACTACAGGATCACCACTGGACTGTAAAACACAAGGTCAGCAGTTCAAACACACCATCTGCTCCTTGGAAACCCTATGCAAGCTCACTATGAATCAAAAACAACTAAAGGGCACTTAATGACATCAATAACAAAAAGACCATCAAGTATTATTTCATAGGGTCCTCATGAAAGGGACTAAGTTCTTTGGCAACTAGCTGATAATTTATATGTATTTTTAAAGAATATTAAGTCAAGTTCAATTTAAAACCTAATAATATTAAACTAAGTAAAAGTTTAAAATAAACCTGGAGATATTAAACAAACTTTTATTTCAGTAGTGATTAGACTTTATAGTGTATGAGTAATTTCTAGATCTTTAAGAAAATTTACTAGAGTTGAATTAAATTAGCAAACATTTATTATAATTTAATATTTACATGCTTTTGAAAAAAGATGTTATGTATGCATTTGAGTATTTCTGAATTAATGTGGTCATTTTTTTCCATGTAATAAGTCTGTATTATAGGACACACAATCAAAACAATGTTAAAATTTTCAATAAAAAGAACTTCCCGGCCTTCCGGTTTGCCAGGGCGGCCAGGCGGTGTGGGTGAGTGGGGGCTCTGGGATGGGGGGGGCAACTCGCGAGTTAAACCTCCCAGGTAGGAACTCACAGTCTCACAGCCTGCGTGAATCTCAGTGCACCAGAGCCTTAGACCCGCTTCTTTGAGAAATCACTGTGCGAGGAATTACAGGCTCCTTAAAATTGCGCCGCTGCAGCCCCAGCTCCTTTGGGCTTGAGGGGGCGGGGCGGGAACCAGCTCGTGCGGAGCCTCCAGTAGCAGGGAGACTCAAACAGGGAGAGCCACTGGTGACACCTAACCCAAGGTGGGATTTCTGCGCATACAGTGGACAGAGGGAAGTTAGTTTAAAAGCGGAAAAAACAAAACAAAAAAAAGCCTGCAGGAAAAGAGAAGCGGCGACTGTCTGACGTCATCAGGCGCGGACTGTGCCTGCCTGAGCCACTTCTGCCCTGCCCAGTTGACCCATGTCTGCCGGCCAGTGGACCCCCCACCCCAGCACAGTCCAACCGTGTTCCCAGGGCCCGCCGGGTGTGCACGCACCCAGGCGAGCAGCTCCCCTCCTGTCCGAGCTGCGTGCCGCGGGCCTGCCAGATGTGCGAAAGCAAGCGACCCGCCTCCCGCTGAACCGAGCAGCATCCCTCAGCCCTGCCAGGCGTGCACCGGCAAACAGCTCACCTCACACTCAACTGAACCGTGGGGCATGGGGGCAGGCAGCCCCTCTCCTGCAGCGAGCACACACTGGGGAAACCTATTTGTGTCTCCCCTTTATTTTTATTATTATTTTTTATCTTAGAAGGTTCAGCAGGTGCCCCGACGTGGACCCGAGGGCTGGGGTGCCACTACAAAGTCACCTGAATTACAGGGTCAGTGGTCCACGCCCACCAACCGCTCCTCAGAAACCCTATAAAAGAGCATTAGGGGAGGGACGTCCGGCGCTTCCCTGACACAACAACACAGTCTAGCCCACTGCCCAACCTCCAAGGCTCAAGCCCTGCCAGCAAGGCACAAGTGGGCACAAGCCAGCAAAAGGGGAGACGACTTGAGGTGATTTTTACCAACAGCAACAAGGCAATCCTGCTGTGCCCCTACAGGTTAAGGGACTAGAATGCAGAACATTTTGAACTGCAAGGTCAGAAGTTTGGGCCCACCAGCTGCTCCTTGGAAACCCTATAAAGGATACATGGTTTTGCTTTCTTCTCTTTCTTTCTTTTTGCTCTGCGGGTTAAGGGACCAGACTGCAGAGCACTTTGAACTGCAAGGTCGGTAGACCGCCCCCACCAGCTGCTCCTTAGAAAACTGATAAAGGGGTATTTTTTGCTGTTGTTTGTTTTTATTATTATTATTATTATTTTCCTTTTCCTCTGTTCTCTCTCTTTTGTGTGTGTGACTAGAGGTTGCCTTGTTTAATCTCATTTTTTCTGGGGCTGAATCCTCTCTCTCTTTTCTTTTCTTTTTCTCTTTCTTTTCTTTTCTCTCTCTCTCTCTCTCTCTCTCTCTCTCTCTCTCTCTCTCTCTCTCTCTTTTGTTGTTTTTGTTTTCTGTCATTCCTTTCATGCTGTTGTTGTTTTTTGTCTTGCTTCATTATTATATCATTATCGCTTTTGTTTTTTACTTTGCTTCTGATTTTGTTTGCTACCCATCTGGTGTTGTTTGGAGGTCACATAGCCTCCCTTCCACTATCAGAAAGCCCCATTTTTGCCTTTGATTTTGATTTGGGCTTTGTTTTCTACCCGACTGGAGCTGTTTGGCTGTCACATAAAAGATTAAAAAGGGAAGACCAAACGCTGAAAACACCCTACTGGAAGCAATCAGAAAACATAAAAAATTACCAAACTACATACTTAATTAATTATTAGGGCCACAGACAAACATTAAACATGCCCAAGAAGCAAAAGCAGATGTCCATAG
>NW_006408762.1:1349094-1350361 GCF_000296735.1 Chrysochloris asiatica | reverse complement strand
GTTAGTAATCTCATACATGAGCCCTGGATATCCACAGACAATTGTAAAAACCTTCCCTAAAAGCCAAGACTGTAAATTCCAAAAAGGCAAGTTCCCCCCCATCCCATCCCACCCCCCAAAAAAGCTAAAGAGGATAGAGAGAAACACTTTTAACTGATGATATAAGGAGGGGATAATAATCAATGTAATGAAACAAGCTATATCAATGTTTGAATGTGAAGCTGATGATGTGCCCTGTAAACTTTCACTCAATCCAAAATAAAAACATTTAATTAAACAAAATAAAGAAAGAAAGAACTTCCCTAGGAGTCAAGAGCAACTGCTTAAAACTGAATGGTGGGAGAACAAACAAGATGGCCGAGTGAAAGTGCAGTAAGGAGCTCGGCCGGCAACAAAACAGAATACCTGACCAAGCAGGCTCAGGGGATGGTCCCAGAACTCTGAACCACATATAAAGGAAAATTTATAAGGTTGGAAGTCTTACAGCTGGGGGAATTTGTGGCAGAAGTAAAAAATCCATTGCTTCCTAGTTCGGGATACTCAGCTGCTCCAGGAGCCTCCCGGAGCTTGCGTGAGACCAAGCATGAAAAGAATTACAGTGGCCACAGATGCCTGGCAGAACCGCAGATATAAAGGTGTGGACATTCTTTTCTTTTGGTATCTGTTCATTGGTCCCTTGCTATCTGAGCACCTCCATTCTGGTGATTATAGTGGTGCCTTAGATAGTGGACACCCCAGTCCCAGCTTCAGAGGGTTCTACTACGCATGTGCACAGATCTCCTGGAAATTTAAAGAGACAGTTTCCAATTAAAACCAAATGGCCACAGCCAGCCCTGAACTATTTATAACTAGACAAAAGGCCTGAATGGGGATTGTGGAGTGAGACAAGCAGACAAAAAAGGAAATAGTCTGAAAATTAAATCCTATGTTACGTCAAAAAGACCAAGAGTGGCGTCTTGAAACTTCTCAAGAAGACAAGTGAAAAGGGAAGCCCATTTCCTGATCACATCTACCTGGAGGCAACCAGAAAACATAAAAAATAACAATATACATACCCATCTAAGTACTAAGGCCACAGATAACCCCGGAATATGCCCAAAAAACAGAAGCAGATGACCATATCAGCACATGTCCAGAAATTAGATAAAGTGACGGAGCCAAATGAGATGGAAGTAGACCTACAGTCCATACTGGAAGATGGGCAGGCTTTGGAAATGCCTGAGAAGGAATTCAGAAAAATGATTATAAAATGTATCAAAACACTATA
>NW_006408762.1:1332641-1346984 GCF_000296735.1 Chrysochloris asiatica | reverse complement strand
GGACTAAGAGCTGGTGGCCAGGAGCAGACTTGCAGAATGTGCTCTTTGGAGATATAAATTATTATATATGCCTGAGTGGTTTTTTGTTTGTTTGTTTGTTTGTTTTTTAAAAAGCTAAAGTGGATAGAGAGAAATACTGTTAACTGATGGTACATGGAGGGGATTATAATCAGCATAGTGAAACAAGGTATATGATTTGTTGAATGTAAAACTGATGATATGCCCTGTCAACATTCACTTAATCCACAATAAAAACTATAAATATTAAAAAAGAAAAGAAAAAGAAACAAACACTGCTCAGTCCTGTGCCACCTTCACAATTATGTTTGAGTCCATGTTGTTCTTTTCCAGGAACTGGTCCCTCCTGGTAACATATCCAAAGTATAAGAGACAAAGTCTTGCCATCCTCGCTGCTAAGGAGCATTTTGGCTGTGCTTCTTCCAAGACAGATAATGTTTGTTCTTTTGGCAGTCCATGGTACTTTCAATATTCTTTGCCAACACCATAATTAAAATACGTTGATTTTACTACAATCTTCCTTATTCATTGTTCAACATTCACTTGCATATGAGCCTGGGGGCTCAGCACCATAGTCTCAGGGAATACCATGGTCAATTGGCATAACATAATCTGCAAGACAATGGTCTACATCCTACTTTGGTGAATAGCATATGGGATCTTAAAAACTCATGAGCAGCCATCTAAGGTGCAGAAGAAAGAAGAGTGGTGAGAATTGAAGAGGCTTGGAATTGATCAGTCCAATGGATTAACATAACATGTGAACATGTGTTTCCACCATTCTGAGGCCAAATGAACAAGACGGTGCCTGGCTACTACTAACTGCTCTGAAAGAGATCACATTAGATGGTCACAGATAGAGTGGCAGAAAATGTAGAACAAAACTCAAAACTGCAGATTTTAAAAAAAGACTAGGCTTACTGGTCAGAAAGAAAATGGAGGAATCCAAGACTATGGACCTTGACCACCTTTCAGGTCTGGAAAGGAGCTCACCCTCAGGGTCCAATAATCAACCAAGCAATAAATAGATACTTAGTGAGGATAACAACACTAGTAAGATATGCTCAGCATGGAATGGTCAGCCATTCAAGATCACAAGGATAGCATTTACCTAAGAACAAAAGTGAGAAGGGATGGGAAGGTGGGTGGGAGGAACTGGGATAACTATTGTTGCATGGAGGGGATTGCAATCATTGAGATGAAACAAAGTGTTTAATTTGTTGAATGTAAAACTGATGATTTTGTCTGTAAACCTTCCTTCAATTCAGAATAAAAAGTTTTTTTTTTAAAATATCTTAGTCCAGTGTATGTACTAAGATTGTATGTAAAAAAACTTAGTTAAAAACAAATAAACAAAAAACTGAATGGTTTCCCCAAACAGCTTGAGGTGGCAGAGAGAGGGGCATTAAAGATTAAAGGCATACTCATATTTTGCTATGGGTTTGGGGGGGATTTTTTTTGTGATTATAGACTGTAGTATCCAATCTGTTTTTTTTTTTTTCTGCTATTGTTGTTTTGGTTTGTTTTTGGTCCCCCTTTTATCTTGGGGGTGCTATTTCTCTTCTTATGTTACCCAAGAAGAGACAGAAATGGTGGTCATATAGCCAAGATATAATCACATCTTATAAAATACAACCATCCAGGCAAGAATCAATACCAGCTGCTATAGACTAGATAGACAGACAACACGTGCTACAGTTACTCTGAATTGAGTAACAAGAAAAGTGAAAAGGGAGGCCCATCTTCTGATCACATCTATCTGGAGGCAATCAGAAAGCTTAATAATATGTAAACATACATTCATCTAATTATTGAAAATGCCCAAGAAACAACTGAGGATATTGACATGTGACCAGAAACAAGAAGAGTAGCTGAAACAAATGAGCTGCAGGTAGACCTAGACTTCCCATTGGAAAGAGAGCAGGCTTTGGAACTGCCTGAGAAGGAATTCAGGAGATTGATATTGAGGTACATCCAAATGCTCCACAGAGGGATTGAAAAACAAAAAAGGAAGAAGCTAGGAAAGTACTACAGGAACAATCAAATAAGATAGAAATACTATGGAAATAATTCAAAACCTGCAAGAAGAGGTCCAAATGATACCATGCTCCTGGATAGGAAGACTTAACATTATGAAAAGGTCAATACTACCCAAAGCAATCTACAGATATCATACAATCCCAATTCAGATTCCAATTACATTTTTTAAAGAGATGGAAAAAATGATTACAAACTTTGTATGGAATGGAAAGATCACCTGGGAAAGTAAAGAACTGCTTAAAAAGAAGAACAGAAAACCTCATCTTTCTCCTGCGGAACCTCTGGTAGTTTGAAACTGCTGACCTTGAGGTCAGCAGCCTGATTCGTAACCACTATGATACCAGAGCCATTAGAGAGAGGCAAATCAAAACAACAATCAGATATGATATCACACCAGCAGTAACAGCAAATTTCAAAAAAGCAGAGGACAATAAATACTGGTAAGGATGTGGACAGACTGGGACCCTCCTACATTGCTGGAGGGAATGCAAAATGGTCCAACCACTCTGAAAAACGGTATGGCAGATAAGAGTGACAAGAAACCATGCCATCCAAATACACCCTTTCCCACAGGAAGCAGCTAATGAGTCATCATCCAAATTTCTAAAGCATCTGGGTTTCCTTTCTCTAAGAGGGGAATGCTACACTGTTACAACAGGTTAAAAAGGACTAACCTCAGAATCAACCACAAAGAATGCAGGAAATGAACTGGCCTGTCAGGAGATTCTAGTAAAAGGAAAGCTAGAAAAAGGAACTTTCACCAAAATCAGGCATTTGGAGAAAAGACAAAGACTGAACTGATGTAATGGGAAAGAAATACTTCAAACCCAGGAAGAAATGACCAATTATGGGTCCTAAATAATGATAGGAAAATGTAGGGATCAGGAGATCAGGAGCCCACCGTGGAGGAAAACAGCATAAAAAATTAAACAAAGACCCCACTCAGCATTCCCCTCACTTGCAAGGTAGAAGCGCATTCTCCTGTCTGTGAAAATGTCTATATTTTAATAAATCTTCTTGTTTGCTTAAACCATTGTCTCTCTGGCTTTTTTGTGTGCACATTGTGCCTATGCCCTACCGATTCTTACTGGGGATGGGGGGACTAGACCAGAATGCTTCATCTACATTATGCCATTTTCAGTTTTTTGATAAAATCCTTTAATGAACAATAACTTTTCATTTTAACTAGGTTCCATTTACATGTTTTGTCTTTTGTTGCTCATGCATTCATATCTAAGAATTGATTGCTTAAAACTAGGTCCAAAATTTTACCCCAAAGTTTTATTCTAAACATTAGTTTGTATAGAGTACGACATGGATACGGATTCAATTTTTTGTTATTAGAAATCATCTAAGTGTCCCAGTACCATTTTATTAAAGAGGTTGTTCTTTCCCAATTGTATAGGCTTAGAATCCTAGCTTAAAATCAGTTGATGTAAGGGATTATTACCAGACTCAGAATTCCATTCCATTGATCTATAGGTCTATCATTATACCTGCATCAGATATTTTGATCACATTAGTTTTGCAATGCTTTGAGATCAGAAAATGTGGGTCTTCCTACTTGCATCATAGTTTTAAAGACTGATTTTGGGGAAATCATTATGGGCAGGAAACCATTACAACAACACCCAGGCCATGCTCTCTGGCTGCTGCCACCTCCCCAGCCCTTGTCTCCAGTGCACTGACTCCAACGACTTCACAACCAATAAAAAAGGAGAAATCTATGAATTAAAGGCTAAGCTCAACAGTTAAAAGAAAGAAAAGAGGAAAGAGGCTGTGAAGAAAGTGATTGCTGCTATGACCGTGAAAAAGGATGCTAGCTCTCTCTTTACAGATGTAGTGAACTGTATGCAGACTGATATAACCTGAAACTAAAGAAGCTTTTGTGTCTATACTTCAACTATGCCAAGGGTCAGCCAAACATGACCATCATGGTTGTCAAAAGCTTTATGAAGGACTGGGAATATCTCAATTCATTGATTCAAGCCTTTGGCACTCTGAACCATGGGCTACATCCAGGTGGGCAAGATTACAGAATATCTCCATGAGCCCCTCTGCAAATGCTTAAAGGATGAAGACCCCTATGATCGGAAAACAGTCGCTGTCTGTGTGGCAAAGTTCCATGACATCAATACGCAAATGGTGGGAGATCAGGGATTCTTGGATTTTTTGCAAGATCTCATGGCAGATTCAAATACAATGGTGGTGGTTAATGCTGTATCAGCCTTATCTGAAATCAGTGAATCTCACTCAAATAGTAATCTCCTCAATCTGAACCGACAGAACATTAATAAACTGCTGACAGTCCTGAACAGGTGCACTGAATGGGCCCAGATTTTCATCCTAGACTGCCTATCTAATTACAACCCAAAGATGACCAAAAGGCTCAGAGCATCTGCAAGCAGTTAACTCTCTGGCCATCTCATACCAATTCAAGAGTGGTACTCTCGGCAGTAAAAGCCCTAATGAAATTTCTGGAGTTGTTACCCAAGGACTACTACAATATGCTGCTAAAGAAGTTAGCCCCTCCACTCACTTTGCTGTCTGGTGAGCCAGACACATTACCTTAAGGAACATCAACCTAATTGTCCAGAAAAAGACATAAAATCTTGAAGCAAGAAATCTAAGTCTGTGAGGTACAATGAGCCCATATATGCTAAACTAAAGAAGCTGGACATCATGATTCAATCGACGTATCTCAGGCAAACATTGCTTAGCTTCTGGCAGAACTGAAGAAATATGCCACAGAGGTAGGTATTGACTTTGTTCGTAAAGCTGTGCAAGCTACCGGACAATGTGCAATCAAGGTGAAGTAATCTACAGAGCGCTGTGTGAGCACGCTGCTTGATCTTATCCAGCCTAAAGTAAATTAAGTGGTCCAAGAGGCAACTGAATTGTTGTCATCATGGACATCTTCCACAAGTATCATTGCTACTCTGTGTGAGAATTTAGACTCACAAGATGAACCAGATGCTCAAGCAGCTATGATTTGGATCATGGGTGAATATACTGAAAGAATTGACAATGCTGATGAATACTAGAGAGCTTCCTGGAGGGTTTCCATGATGAAAGCACCCAGGAGCAGCTCACTGCCATAGTGAAGCTGTTTCTCGAGAAGTCATCGGAAATGAAGGAGCTGGTACAGCAGATCTTGAGTTTGCAACCCAGGATTCTGGTAACCCTGACCCTTGAGACCGGGGCTGTGTTTACTGATGCCCTCTCTCAACAGACACTGTCACAGTCAAAAAAGTAGTCTTATTTGAGAAAACATTGATCTTTGAGGAAACAGATGTTAGTGAGCCAACTCTGCTGGATGAACTAATCTGCCACATCGGTTCTTTGGCCTCCATAAACTATAAGGCTTTTGTAGAAGGAAGTCATGGAATCCACCGCAAACAATTGCCAATTCATCATGGAAGCACCACCACAACAACCAACCTGGAACAGACTCCCTCTCTCAAGGTGAGCTTCTGAACCTTGACCTTGGTCCACCCATCAATGTGGCACAGGTGTCCTCCATGCAGATGGGAGCAGTGGATCTCTTGGAAGGAGGACTAGAAAGTCTGACATTAGTATGTGTGAATAAGACCTTGGTGGGGGCATTGGAGGAAGTATGGCAGTTGGGCAGTCTTCCATCCCATCATCAGCACCTGCATCCTTTGCTCCTTCACCAACTTCTGCTGTGATCAGTAGTGGTATGATGACCTTTTTGAACTCTCCACATAAATAGGCATGGCACCTAGTGGACATGTGGCTCTTAAGTCTGTTTGGCTGCCTGCAGTAAAGGCTAAAGGTTTGGACATTTCAGGAACATTCACTCACCACCAAGGGCACATCTATATGGAAAAGAATTTTACCAACAAAGCTCTGCAACACATGACAGACTTTGCAATCCAGTTTAACAAGAATAGCTTTGGTCTCATCCCCAGCACTCCTGTGACCATTCATACACCACTGATGCCAAATCAGAGCATTGATGTCTCCCTGCCTCTCAACAACTTAAGCTCAGTCATGAAGATGGAACCTCTAAATTACCTGCAGGTGGCTGTGAAAAACAATATTGATTTCTTCTACTTCAGTTTCCTCATCCCTCTCAGTATGATTCTTGTAGAAGACAGAAAAATTGAATGCCATGTCTTCATTGCAACATGGAAGGATATTCCCAATGAAAATGAACTTCAGTTTCAGATTGTTGTTGTTGTTGTTAAGTGTCTTAGAGTCAATTCTGACTCATAGCGACCCTGTATAGGGTTTCCAAGGAGCTGCTGGTGAACTTGAACTGCTGACCTTGCAGTTCAAACTGACCTTGTGGTTCAATGCATTATCCCACAGTGCCACACCAGGACTCATTAAGGAGTGTCATTTAAATGTTGAAACTGTTTCTAGCAATTTGCAAAGCCACAATGCTATACAATTGCCAAGAGGCATGTGGAAGGGCAGGACATGCATACCAATTCCTGAAGCTTACTAATGGTAATTGGATTTTGACTATGCATCCAGCCAGGAAACCCCAATTATAAGGTCACTGAAATGTAGAGCTCCTGAAATCACTCAGTACATCTATAGTGTTTACAAAAGCATTTTGAAAAACTAGCCACCCTGTGATTGGTGCAAGTCAAGAGTTCTTAACTGGAAAAAACTGTGTTGATGTGTAGAATCTGAACCCAAACACATTGAGGCCACCCACAAAGGTAGTGGCTAGTGTAACCTATACTATCATTAGGGTATAACCTGCTTGCTATTTTTAGCTTCCTGTAAACATATGTAACCACTGCTGCAATCAATCACTTCCCACCTCTTGCCATCTGCTGCTGCTATCTGTCCTTACTTGTGGGCTTCTCCATGCTGTGCCAATGACTGCTGTTTTCTACAGCGTTTTTGAGTGTAGTTTGATATTTTGTAATCAAGAGCTCCATTCAAAAGCAAAGAAAGAAAGAAAAAAGTGTTTTACAGATTGATGCAGTTATTCAAGGCCCTGTGCCATTCCATATACATTTGACGATTGGCTTTTCCATTTCTGAAAAGAAGGCTGTTGAAGCTTTATGGGAATTGTGGTGAATATGTAGATTGCTTTAGGTTGTATTGACATCTGAAGAAGAAATAGCTAAGTTAGCTGTTCCTCCAAGATGGAGTCCCTGTTGTTCTTTCCCTATTTGGGCACCACTACAGGGCCACATTCCCAGGGGCAGTAATGCTGGCTGAAACCTGGGAACAATAATTGACATCATCACCAGAAATAATGTTCTATCAACACCTGGAACAACCAATGTAAACTGCGGACAGAACTTTAGATAAATGAAGCGAGAAAATACCTTTGGAGCCATGTCAAACAGGCTAGTCACCCATCTGCTGTCTCTCCAAAAGAAATGATTCTGGAACCTTTGCAGAAGAATAAAGGCAAGGGGTCCTTGGGCCAGGAAGCACTGCCCAGAGTTAGTGTTCCAACCAAGTCTCCAGTCCACTGTTTGAGGGTCCCCTAGTGTTCTTTAGATGAGGTTCTCCTTGACCTGGAGAGATTGTGAAACATCATTTTTCTCTCTTTGCAATTTACTGTGTTTACAGCTTATCATACATCCCTTTTCTTCCTTTGCAATTTATAACTTAATGTGTTTTCATTTCTAACTCTGTTTTGGAATAAACCATTTGAGCAAATAACCCGAGAAGTTGGGTTATATGAAGAAAAATGTGGCATCAGGATTAGAGAAAACTCATTAACAACTTGCCATATGCAGATGGTACAACTTTGCTTGCTGAAAGTGAAGAGGACTTAAAAGATTTACTGATGAAGATCAAAGAGCACAGCCTGCAGTTTGGGTTGCATCTTAATGTAAAGAAAACAAAAGTCCTCACCACTGGACCAATAAACCATATTCTTCTCAAAGGAGAAAAGATTGAAGTTGTCAAGGACTTCATTCTTCTTGGATCAACTATCAACACTCACAGAAGTAGCAGTCAAGAAATCAAATGAGGTATTACATTAGGCAAATCTGCTGCACAAGAACTTTTAAAGTGTTGAAGATCAAAGATGTCAGCTTGAGGAAAAAGATGTGCCTGACTCAAGCCATGGTATTTTCAATAACCTCATATGCATGCAAAAGCTGGACAGTAAATAAGGAAGACCGTAGAAGAATGGATGCTTTTGAATTATGGTGTTGGAGGAAAATATTGAAAGTGCCATGGGATGCCAAAAGACCAAACAGATCTGTGTTGGAATAAGTGCAGCCAGAGTGCTCCTTGAAGGCCAGGATGGCCAAACTTCATCTCTCATACTTCAAACATATTGTCAGGAGGGACCAGTCACTGGAGAAGGATATCATGTTTGGTAGGATGGAGGGTCAGAGAAAAAGAGAAAGACCCCCAACAAGATGGATTGGCCAAGTGGCAGCATCAATGGACTCAAGAATGGCAACAGTATTGAGGTTGTCCCAGGACCAGGCAGTGTTTCGTTCTGCTGTGCATAAGGTTGCTATGAGTGGGTACCAACTTGATGGCACCTAACAACAACAACAATTTTCTCATAAAAACTGCTTGTTGGGCTCAACAGATTATGAACCAGTTTGGCCCCTCAGCTATAATAAACCTCTCCAATTTCTCATCCATAAAACTGGAACCTGCCAGTACCCCTCCAACAAGGCTCCATGGCCAATAGCACTGCAGTAGTAAAGATACCAGGCACTCCTGGCATAGGAGTGCGACTAAGCCCTGAAAACAACCAGGTATTGACAAAGAAGAAATTACAAGACTTAGTTAGAGAAGTGGATCCTAATGAGCAGTTGGATGAAGATGTGGAGGAGATGCTGCTGTAGATTGCTGATGACTTTACTGAGAGTGTGGTGACAGCAGCCTGCCAGCTTGCCAGGCATCACAAGTCCAGCACCCTGGAGGTGAAAGATGTCAGGTTGCATCTAGAGCGCCAGTGGAACATGTGGATCCCAGGGTTTGGCTCTGAAGAAATCCGACCCTACAAAAAAAGCTTGTACCACAGAAACTCATAAACAGAGAATGGCATTGATCTGAAAACAACCTAGAAATAACACACAGAAAGGTCAGGGAATGGACATCAGTGCATTTGGAGATACTTGAGCTGAGGCCTCAGCCATCTCATCCGTGGCATTTTTTTTTTTTTTAATGCTTTACAGAGAAGCATATATGCTTTATTAACAGTGCAGCAATATCTATAATGACTGAGAGGATCTGCCTAAAGAATAAAACCTCTTACCCCGACACCCAGTCCCTCTTCCCTGCTGTCTCAAAGAGGAGCTGTGTATCTTCCAGAGAAGATTTATTTTTGGTTTATTATATAAGTGATTGAATATGGGACAAAGTATTATGGTCTTCTTTGGTGAAACAGTATTAGCAAGACATGTAGAGGTTTTTGTTTCCTTCTTCCCTTGCCTTTCCCTATACTTTGTAACATCAGTGTTTATATGAATATGACTTTCATAAGCTTTTACAGAATAAAGAAGCTATTGATCAAAAGATTTTAAAAAATTATATGTTGGGTGCCTTTGGTTTCACTTTTGTGCAGTCAAAAATGCCCACTCTAATTTACCTCACAGTACATGTTAACAATAAATACAAAGCCATTTAATATATGACCATGGAATATGTTCCATTTATTTATTGGTTCAAAGCAATGCTTTATCCTATAGCGCCACACCAGGAATTCAAAAGTACCATGGAAGAAGTACAGCCAGAATGCTCCTAGAAGCCAGGGTTGTGAGATATCATCTCTCATACTCCAAAAATTTTATCAGGAGGGACCAGTCCTTGTAGCAGGAAATCATGCTTAGTAAAGTGAAGGGTCAATGAAAAAGAGGAAGACCCCAAAAGATATGGACTGGCACAGTGGAAGCAGTAATGGGCTCAAGCATATAAATGGTTGTGTCGTTGGCACAGGACTGGACAGTGTTTCGTTCTGTTGTACATAGGGTCCCTATGAGTTCGTACCAACTCAACAGCACCTAGCAATAATGGTTGAACAATATGATAAACATAACTAATGTTCCTGAATTCCATATGTGAATAATTCAAAAATAATGAAGCTTTTTATTACATACCTATAGTTACAAAAAAAAGTAAATATTTTAAAAGCTAAAGAGGAAATGGGTGAATTTTATGGTATGTTTAATTATACATCATTGATGTAATTTCTATACCAATAAACTTTGGTAGAAGTAGAAAAATAAAAGTTTCTACTTAGTAATCTTAGGCATAATTCATCTGAGCATGTGCCAGAGGGTGCAGAAATGTACAGCAGAGGATAATAAATAACTACAGTGTGTGGTGAATGATGAAGCACAAATAAAGTGCTCTGGGTTACATTACTATGTTCAGTCAGATAGTTGGGTAACTTAATGTATGAACTAAAGGTCAGCTCATCAATCTCCCAAGTTGTCTAAAAAGAGAATAATGTGTATTCTCCGTAATACAGAGTTGCATGACTCAGCAACACACTTTTCAAAAGTCTTATATAAATTTTTCTTATGTAAATAAAAATAATTTCAATTGAAGTTCTTGTATTCAATATTCTTATGTAAAAGTAAAGTTTTCCACAGATATTACACATTATATATGATTACTATTTGAGACTAGTTTGTTCTCTGCAGAGTGAGTTTTGAATTTGGCATATGAATAATGCTGACCATTTCTATATCAGTGTTAAATTTATACCAAGTAGACTCTAGAATTGAAACCTATATATTAATTAATTAAAGAAGAAAAAGAAATGGGTAAATTCCAATTGATAGACAGAGTCCTTTTGGGGCAATGAATTACATATTAAACACAATTCACACTCCATATCATTTCTTCTTGAATAAGTGTTTAAGAAATGATTCACTTATTTAATAAAATTTATTCCAAATTCCAATACATGAGATATATGTGGAGAATAAATAAAGATGAAGGAATGATGGAAGGAAGTAAAGGCAAATGATATCTGGTGAAATGACTAAAAGCAAAGTAAATAAAGCACATTTTTCAAAAGCATACAGAAAGTTACCAGATTTATATAAATAGAAAGGAAATGTCAAAAGCAAACAGACAAGTGAATTGTTGTGGAATAATGACCGGGATGTTATATTTTCAGTACAAGTGATTCATCAATCTCCCATTAGATATCTAAGTTTCTACATATGGTGAGCATGGCATGAGCAAAATTTATAAACTTTAATATATGGCTTATTGAGCACTTAGTATTTATTAGGCACTGTACTTTATAAAGTGGCAGTGGTGGTTGTATGCTGTAGAGTAGATTCTGACTCATAACTACACTGTATAGGGTTTCTGAGGCTATAAATCTTTTTGGGAGCAGAAAGCCTCATCTTTCTGCTGCAGAGAAGCTGGTAGATTCAAACCTTTGACCTTGCAGTTACCAGCCCACTATGCTACCAGGGTTCACTGTATTTTACATATATGATGGAAAATAAAAAAGTACTACTACTAGGGTTCCAGTTCATACATAGTGGTGGTGGTGGTGGTGGTGGTGGTGGTAGAAACCCTATACAAGAAACCTTGTATAGGGTTTCCAAGGCTGTAAATCTTTAGGGGAGCAGAAAGTTTCACCTTTCTCCCATTGCACTACTGGTAGTTTCGAACTGATGACTGTGAGATTAGCACCCTGACTCGTAGCCACTATGCTACCAGAGCTCCTTAGTTCATGCATACATAGGTTTATTCTGAACAGAACCTGTTTAAACATGTCTCTTTGTTTAGCAGATGGCTGTAGACAAGATCTCTCAGTAATATGCTTGTCTTAGTTTCATTAGGGTACCTTCAAAAAGAAGGTCCAATCAAAACAGCAGCTTCTGAGGCGATATGTTTGACCAGTTAAATTTGAGGCAGAGAACAGCTCAGAAAGTTATAGTGACTGATTTGGGGGATTTCAAAGGAGCAATCCCAACAGTTTTTCTCAAAGGACACAGGACTATCAAGGGGCCTTATATGAAGAAGTTTTAAGAAAACTGAAAACGGCAAGGTGAGAAAAAAAAAAAAATCACAAAAGTTACACTGGAGAATTTTTGTATTTTTTCCCATCACAATGACAATGCAGCTGCTCATTCTTACAGGATATGGAGTGCTATTCTATGATAATTTCACTGGAAAACCTTATGCCATTCATCCAACAGCACTGACCTTGCCACTTCAAAATTCTTTGAGTTCCCAAAACTCAAAGAACATTTAAAAAGAACAGGATTTAAGAACTTGGAGGATGCAAATACAGCCATTTTGATGTAAATCAGAGTGCAAAATTCTTTGGGAAAGGGTTAGAGAAATGGAAACACCGCCTTCAGAAATATCTAGATTTAGATGGAGGATATGTTTAAGAACAATAGCTTCACATTTTGTTTTGTTGTTTTTTTTTTTAAATTAGTAAAGGTTTCCATGATTTTGTACCAATACTTTTGACTCACTATCATATTAAATGGACTCCTGGTGTGGCGCTGTGGGTTGATGCACCGGACTTTTAAGTCTGTCTGAACTGCAAGGTCTGCAGTTCAAGCTCACCAGCTGCTCCTCAGAAACTCTATAAAGGGTCACTATGGGTTGGAAGTTAACAGCAGCAACAACAACATCTCTATGCTACTTATTTTGGGATCGACAATAGCTATAACAACAACAACAACAGAACCAATAATAGCTTGAATTTGTGAGGTGCTTTAGATTGCTAACCAAAGGGTCAGTGGTTCAACACTACCAGCCACTAAGTGAGAAAAAGATAAGGATTTCTGCTCCTGAAAAGATTGATGACTTTGGAAAACCCATACCAGGTTGCTATAAGTCAGAATTGGCTCAATGTCAGTCGGTTTGGTTTTTGTAGGGCATACCAATTCTCACAAGGAATTTTGGTAGTGTAGTGGATTACGAGCTGGGCTGCTAACCACAAAGTAAGCAGTTTGGTTGCTCTGTGGGAGACAGATGAGGCCTTCTGCTCATGTAAATATGTATACCCTCGGAAACCCTATACAAGGTTGTTATGAGTCAGAACCGACTCAATGGAACACATTCATCACTACTACCAATTATCAGATATGATTATTCCAAACCTATTACCCTTGAGTCAATTCTGACTCATAATGATCCTGAACATGGTTTCAAGACTGTAAATCTTTACTGGAGCAGAAAGCTACATCTTTCTCCTGAACAGAGGCTCATGGGTTTGAACCAAAAACATTGTGGTTAGCAGTTCAGTGCTTATCCTTCAGTGCCACCAGAGATCCTTTAGATATTATTTTAAGCCCTTGTAATGGATATATTATGGAGCTCTGGTAGTGTAGTAGTTACAAATCAGGCTACTAATCTCACGGTCAGCAGTTTGAAACTACCAGCAGTTCCACAGGAGAAAGATGAGGCTTTCTGCTCCCATAAAGATTTACAGCCTCGGAAACCCTGTACAGGGTTGCTATGAGTTAGAACTGACTCCACAGCACATAACAATAACAAAAGATGTATTATTTACTTTAATCATAGCAACACCCTAAAGATATAGGTTTTTTTTGTTTTAATTTCTATTACATAAATGAACAAATTTTAAGAATCAGAGATGTTAGTTTAGTCATGCCATGTTAGTCACAATGTATACAATTTCAACATAGATATGTTTGAAATCAAAGCTTGAGTTGCTTACTAGCATTCATAATGCCCATCTACTTAGTGCATATGATCAGATCTATGAATGACAATGCTATATAAACATGATTTTGGACAATTATAAGTCTGATATTCATAGCATACTCACACAAACTCGAACATACACATGCACGCACACACACATACACAAATGCACATCAAAATTGTTGGCCCTCATTTTAATATTATAATCCCCAAGCAGCATACAAACACCACTTTTTTCAAGATCAGGATGTACTTTTTAAATTTTTTAATTATAAAATAATTTTCAGACATCCCATGAGCTCTCAAAAACATAAAATTTCAGATAAGTTTTATTTTCTTCCAAAGTTGAGGCAGTTCATATTGTTGTAGAAAAGGAATTTTCAAAGTTGATGACCTTTCCATGTATAAAATAGATAAACCTACTTTCTTCCTGAAAGAAAAGGATATGAAAATATGAATAGATAGGCCACTTTATCACAGACTAACATCATCAACAACATGGAATACTGGGTCAAGAGGACTCATGAGTTGGTGTTGGAACTCTGTAACAAATATAAAGGTATGTTTGGAGGTTCGGAGGGTTTATAGCTGGAGAATTTGCAGGAGAATCCAGAAATCCATTATTTTCTGGATCAAGACACTCAGCTGTTCCAGGAGCCACCATCT
>NW_006408762.1:1315136-1327921 GCF_000296735.1 Chrysochloris asiatica | reverse complement strand
ATTTTTCCAACGCGTTGGGGTCTACCTTCATAAAGTCTCTCCGCAGGGAGGTGAAGGCGACCCTGGCTTGTTAGTTTCCCTGCCTTTTATAGGATTTTATCAGCTGTAGTGCATCATCAGCTGCAGTGCGTATAAACGGATTGGCTTTTACTATTGCGATGAATGATTGCATATGAGGGGAAACTGGGGAAATTCCAATGATTCTGAGGGTGGCCTGACCTAACTGTTTTTCTCTAAAATTTCCTGGCAGCTGGGCCTAGTCACGTTTTTGATAAGCTAAGGCCTAGGTGATTTTAGATGGATCCCAAAACCAGGCTAATGTTTGGTCAAGAAAGTTTCTTTCCTTACAAAGGAAATAGTAATAACAATAAAAGTAACACCTAAAGTCTGAAAAGAATCACTGCTGTGATGCTTTTACATAACCTTGTACTGAAAATTTAACTACAGCAATAATATAAGGATATCGCTGTTATTAAGTGCTATTGAGTTTATTCTGCCTCACAGCAACCCTGTATAGGGTTTCCAAGAGGGGTCTGGTGGGTTTGAATAACCAACCTTGTGGTTAGCAGTCCAGTACTTATCCTACAGCACCACACCAGGACTCCAATCCAAGGATATGTAATTATAAATACTTTGTTGTTGCTGTTGCTATTGCCAGTGCTCTCGAGTTGGTTCTGACTCATAAGGACCCTGTATAGGGTTTCCAAGGAACCACTGATGAGTCTGAATAATTAGAACTACATTTATATTGACAGTTTACTATATGCCAGACATTGCACTGAATTTTTACATCATATTCAGTTCTCAAAAACACCTTTGTGGTAGATACTCTTACACCATATTACACATGAATTGAATACAGCACACAGAGGTTAGGACAGAAAGAATAAACATAACTTGCTCACAGTGACAGGGCTAAAAATGAGCAAAGATAGGATTCCAACCAAAATCTATCTGATGTATTACCAAATTTAAGTGATTAAAGTAAAGGATTATTATAGAGTCCATCTTTTCTCATGTAATATAGTCATAAATTAGAATATAACACACTAATAGATGAGTGATGGCCCAATGCTCTACATGGTTTGATTTTTTTTTTTGACTGCTGCTTCCATGGGCATTGATTATGGATCAAAGTAAGCTAAAATTCTTGACAACTTCAATCTTTCCTCAACTTATCATAATGTTACTTATTTGGCCTAGCTATGAGGCTTTTGGGTGTTTTAATTTGCATTGAGGTATAATCCATATTGAAGACTATCATCTTTTATCTTCATCAGTAAATGTTTCAAATCCTCTTTCCTTTCAGCAAGCAAGACTGCACCATCTGCATATCACAGACTGTTAGTGAGCACCCCTCAGATCCTGATGCTGCATTCTTTTTCATATAGCGATGCTTCTCAGACTATCTATGCAGCATACAGACTGAAAAAGTATGGTGAAAGGATGCAAATTGGACACACACCATTCCTGGTTTTAAGCCATGAAGTAATTCCTTGTTCTGCTGGAAGGGCTGCTTACTGGTCTATGCACAGGTTTCACATGAGCACAATTGAGTCTTCTGGATTTCCCGTTATATACCATGTTATCTATAATTTGCTATGGTCCACACTGTCTTGAATGCCTTTGTATAGAATGTAGCTAAATTAATGGCTAGATTCTTGTTGCTGCTATTGTTAGGTACTGTTGAGTTTATTCCAACTCAGAGTGATCCTCTGCACAACAGAACAAAACACTGACCAGTTCTGCACCATACTAATGGTTGTTGTTATTCTTGAGCCCATTTCTGTCACCACCCTGCCAATCCATCTCATGGGGGGGTCTTGCTCTTTTTCACTGACTCTCTATCACAAAGGCCATATTTTCCAACTACTGATCCTTCCTCTTTGCTACCAACCTTTGCATTCCAATCACCAATAGTGAGCAATACATCTTGATTACATGTTTCATCAATTTCAGATTGAAGAAGTTGGTAGAATTCTTCTATTTCATCCTCACTGGCTTTAGTGGTTGGTGCATAAATTTGAATAATAGTGGTATTAACTGGGTTCCCTGTAGGCGCATGGATATTATCCTATCACTTATAGCATTGTACCTCATGACTGATCTGGATATGTTCTTTTTGACGATGAACGCAACACCATTCCTTTTCAATTTGTCATTGCCTGCATAGTAAACTATGTGGTTGTCAGACTCAAAATGGCCAATACCAGTCTATTTCAGCCCACTAATGCCTAAGATATCGATGTTTATGCGTTCCATTTCATTTTTCTTCACTTATTGCAGCTTGAGAAATGACAAATATGTTCTTCCCTTTTGGTTTTCTAACTCCAGGTCTTCACACATTTTATTATTATATTATTGAGCTTACCTTTTTGTTGTTGTTGTTTTGTTTCATCCATTCATTTTATCATTTCTATTTGGAAAGCAAGTTTCAGAGTCTCTTCTGACATCCATTTTGGTCTTTTATTTTTTTTCTTTCTTTTTAATGACTTTTTGCTTTCTTCCTATATGATGTTCTTGATATCATCCCACAACTCTTCTGATCTTTGGTCATTAGTGTCAAATAAGTATCAAATCTGTTATTGAGATGATCTCTAGATTCAGGTGTGATGTGTGCAAGGTCATATTTTGGCTCTCATGGACTTTTATTAAATAATTTTCTTCAGTTTCAGTCTGAACTTGCATATGAGTAATTGATGACTCATATTCCATGGTCAGCCCCTGGTCTTGTTTTGGTGGATGATATTGAACTTTTCCACACAGATGCAGTCAATTTGTTTCCTTGGTATTCCATCTCATCAGGTCCATTTAATGTTGTTTAAAAGGGTATTTGAAATGAATAAGTCATTAGCATTGCAAAATTCTATCATGTGAGCTCCAGAATAATTTCAATCACCAAAGCCGTATTTTCCAACTACTGATCCTTTCTCTGTTTCCAACCTTTGCATTCTAATCACCAATAATTACTAATAAATACATCTTTATTACCTGTTTGATCAATTTCAGATAAACGAAGTTGTTCCAATTCTTCAATTTCATCATCACTGACTTTAGTAGTTGGTGCACAATTTGAATAATAGTAGTATTAACTGTTCTTCCTGTTGTTTTTAAGTGCCATCGCATCAATTCTGACTCATAGAGACCCTGCATAGGGTTTCTGAGGAGTGGCTGGTAGATTTGAACAACTGACCTTGTGGTTAGCAGTCCAGTGCTTATACTACAATGTCACACCAGGACTCTAGATCTTCCTTCTACGCAAATGGATATTTTCCTATCACAGACAGCACTGTATTTCAAGACAGACTTTAAAATGTTATTTTTGGCAATAAACTTAATGTCATTCCTCTTGAAATTTTGTTGCTGGCATAGTAAACCATATGACTGTCAGGTTCAAAATGGCCAATACCAGCCCATCAGCTCGCTAAAGCCTAGGATATTGATCTTTATGCGTTCCACTGCATTGTTTATAACTTCCAATTTTCCTAGATACATGCTTTGTAATTTCCATGTTCCAAATACTAACATATGTTTGTAGCTGTTTCTTCTCATTTTGTGTTGTGCCCCATCAGCAGGTAAAAGTCTTGAAAATATGCCTTTCACTTCATCATGGTCAACTCTACTTTGAGAAGGCAGCTCTTCCTCAACCATATTTTGAGTGCCTTCCATTCTGAGGGATTCATCTTGCAGCACTATATCTGATAATGTTCTGCTATTCATAATGTTTTCATCTTCTTGTTCTGTATGTGACAATGTTCAGCTGCTAATCATAAGGTTTTCAGTAGCTACACATTCAGAAGCAATTCACCTCTCCTTCTTCTTAGTCTGTCTTAATCTGGAAGCTCCACTGAAACCTGTCCATCATGAAGGGCTCCAATGTTATTTAAACTACTGGTGACATGGATTCCAGCATCACAGTAACATGCAAGTCACCACAGTACAACAAACTGACAGATGAATGGTGATGCTAGCTTCTTAATGTCTCAAAAATAGTGAGATTATAATAACAATACTTTGGCACATGGAAGTATCAGTAGATCATAAAGTGTAGGAAATTGGTTGAAGGTAATCAAAAGCAGTACAATCTTTTTTTTTTTTAATATCAATTCAATTCTATGTGGCCAAGTTATAACAACAACAACAAAATTCTTCCCTTGGTTATATATAATGGGTGGCAACCCAACTTGAAGTATCTTACTGGTTATATATAAGGGATGGTAACCCACATTATGTCGCTCTGGTAGTGTAGTGGTTACGAATTGGGCTGCTAACCTCAGAGTCAGCAGTTCAAAACTACCAGCTGTTCCATGGGAGAAAGATGAGCCTTTCTGCTCCCGTAAAGATTTACAGCCTCAGAAACCCTGTACAGGGTTGTTATGAGTCGGAACCAACTCCACCGCACATAAAAATAACAACAACCCACATTGGGCCTCCTGGTGTGGCACTGTGGGTTAATGCACCAGACTGCAAAGTCGTTTGAACTGCAAGGTGGGTGGTTCTAGTACACCAGGTGCTCCTCAGAAACCCTACACAGGGTCCCTATGGGTTGGAAATGACTCAAAGTCACTTAACAACAACAACCTATATCGAGGTGTCTTACAGCTATTGCTTGATCAATAGTCATTTGATTTTGAGTTGCAGCAAAGCTAGATTCCTCTCAGCATGATCCCACACAGTTTTCAAAACTGGCTCTTTAAGAAAATTGATCCTTACTTTTTTTAACTCCCTCTTAAGGAAAAAGGACATAAAGACAGCTCTGAATGGTAGAGTGCTGTATCAAAGCTCTATCTAGAGTTGCAAACCAACAGTACAATTTTCTACAGCATTTGTAAGAAAATACATAAACCCTTCTGCAGAAAACTTTCAGAGGTTGCAATAAATACAATTAGCACTATCAGAACTCCTGTGCAAAAAGGGAGAGAATGCTTTAAAGGTTATTTTAGTTTGTTTCCTATTACTATTATTTCCACTAAACCAGATTTATAAGAAACGTTTTGAATTACATTAAGATAAACCCTATTGATAAAAAAAAAAACTTTATATAAATGGTAAAAATTAATATTGTTACTTAAATGATAAAACAAACATGACAACTAGAACTCAACACAACTCAACCATGCAAAGCCTTAAGGAGCTCAGAATTACTTGTGAAAATCCAAGAATAAATATGAGCATAATCTATATAAGTAAGCTACTGGATTCATGGACTGTGATGTAGGTATATAAAAAGAAAGAAGTATATTGTGTGCTTATATTTCTTTTTCTTTTAAATTATATTTCTATAAAATTCTTTCCATAATAATAATAGTAAGCAATATTATCAAGCTTCTTGCCAAATATATTAAAACATGCTTTGTGGAAATCATATAAACAACAAAAAAAATTCTTTAACCTTTATAATTAAAACAGAAAATGGAGAAATAAATTTTTTATTATCTTTTAATACACATAAGCCGTTCCATGGGAGAAAGATGAGGCTTTCTGCTCCTATAAAGATTTACAGCCTCGGAAACCCTGTACAGGTTCACTATGAGTCAGAACCAACTCCACGGTACTTAACAACAACAACAACAACATCTTAATAAAGACCATGCATTTATTAATAATCAAAACTATTACTTTAGAAAACTGTAATAAACTGTTTTGGCTTGTCCATGGTCCTTTTAGGAAAGATAGGTTTTTGCCATATGTACATGCTCACGGTCAAGGATATGAGGGAGTAAAAATAAAATATAAATGATCTGGAGCTAGAACATGAGTACAATAATCTTTTATATATCATGATTCTTCAATAAACCAAATAATGTGAGATTCTATGTGCTTAGGTGCTTTTTCATAAAGTGCTAAAAGATCTTTGATAGGAGAGTCTAAATACTAAAAACCATGATGGGTTTGTTGAATGCTAATATCAAGATGCCTGCTGAAACTACCTTGTATATTAGATTTGATAATATTGGCTGAAAAATTGTACTTGAGTATACGTAGCTGTGCCTTAATAATTCATAATTCTGTAGTTATTACATCACGTTTCTGAAAGCTTCTTCATTTGCCACCCCGGAAACTGTGGCTCCAGACCTGTCTGTCAAAATTATTGCCTGTAGTTACCATTTCATCTGCATGCTCCAACTAGCCTTCTTCTGCTAGGTAACTTTCAGTTTGCTATAAATATTGATGTGCTATAGGTAGGCATCATAAACTGAATTGTGTCCCTACAAAATATACATCATGATTCCTAGTGGTTAAGAAGTTATGTGATGATTTCACATGACGTGATCTGATATGATAAACCAGTAAGAGGATATGATAAACAGTGAGTAGCAATATCCTTAATACCATCACAACCTGATCCTTTTATCTTTTGGAAGATACAAGGTGTTACAGGGGTGTGGCCTGCAATACCTTGTAACTTACAAGAGATAAAAGAAGAGTGAAGGGAACATGAGGAAACTACTATCACTAAGAAAGAAGAGTTAGGAGTGTAGTCTTTTGGACCTGGGGTCCCTGCACTGTGAAGTTTCTAGACTCAGGGTAAGATTGAGGCCAAGACACAAAGATATCTCGATGGATTACTAGGCCTACAGATGCTGAAGGGGGACAAGGACTTCTCTCCAGAGCTGACACAGTGAGAAAGCCCTCCTTTAGAACTTGCACTCTGAATTTGGACTAACCTCCTAAACCTTAAGATAATACAATTTTGTTATATCCATCCACTTGTGATATTTCTAATATAGTAGCACTAGATTATAGTTCTAGTATGGTGCTGTATAATAAGCACTGGACTCCTAAGCATGAGGTCAGTAGTTCAAACCCACCAGAAACTCTATACAGGATAGCTATCAGTTTGAACCAATTGCACAGCATTTAACAACAACAAAAACAGCACTAGATTACTAAGACAGTAAGTGAAAATAAAGATTATGCTATTCAATTCAGTACAGTTTGCACTAATTTATAAAGAAAGATGAATTTCAAAAGACCATTATCTTTCTAGAAAAGTAGCAAGTGCCTCTCCTATTTTAGAGAACTGCCACAATATTATTGGACTGTTTTGTCTTGATCTCTTAATGACATCCTCAAATGAAAGATCTAGAGATACACTACTAAAACTGTGGCAGAACTACGACATAAACTGAAATCACTATGTCTTCATACAGTCATAGGGGGACTATTATTCTTGTTTGTTTGTTTTTTAAATCAGTGAATACTATAAAATAAATGAAATATGCTGCAAAAAAATTATAATAAAGATATAACTGAATCATTACTATTCTTGCATCTACAGTAAACTTTTAGTAGCTAAGTTGCAAACACATTTGAGAATCTTATGGATAGTGTAAATACTCTGTGGATTAACAAATATCCATAGTTTTACCATATATTCTACATTATGTTGGATCAATTTAAAAAAAAAAATGTATAACTCCATAATGAAACTGAAATATTTTCTTCTGTAAGCTAAAATACACACACATACACTGTATAAGTCCACTTAGTTCCAACAATAATTTGAAGCAGCAACAGGAGCTGAAAAATATATACTAGCACAACTTTTAGAATTTTTAATGTTATATCTAAGCAGTGAATTTATCTATGACTTCCCATGATAACTAAGGCACAAAGAGAAGCATCTAAGTTACTATCTACTTGAACTATATTGTATTGCTCACACAATTTATAAGAAGTTAGAAAAGAGCTATGTGCTGCTAGGTACTAAGCATGGCAATATGGGGAAAAACAAATCTAATCAATAAGGTCATAGACTATTATTGTATTGCAGTATCACCAAATATGTGGTTCAGGGTACAGAAAATCAAAAGTAAAGTGTAGGGACAGGTGAGGGATCAGGGAGGAGTTGTATTTTACTACTTATTTACTATTTACTTAATGTCTAGTATGGCATTATAAGACAAGCACTCTAACATAAGGTCAGGTTGAACCACAAAGTCAGTAGTTCAAACTCCCCAACCACTCCTTGGAAACCCAATACAGGGTTGCTATGAGTCAGAACCAACTCAACAGCACTTAATAATAACAACAACAGTCAAGTTCTGATCAGCAAGCCATCCATGCTATGTCAAATGGGTATATCTGCAAGTTTGGGCATTCTTGAACGTCTCCCCCCACTTTATACCAGCTGGACTCTTCACTCTCAGCTCTAGCACCCAGTGTCAAGGGCACTTTAACAACAACAAGCGTGTGCATGAATGTCAATACTAGCAACTTTTCACCTAGCTATAAATATCTAAATTACATTTTCTCCTTTGGATTCACTGTCATTCATATGACCTGAAAAATAAATGTGAGAATGTATGTGTGCCTACACACACACACACACACACACACACACACACACACACACACACAGAGAGAGAGAGAGAGAGAGAGAGAGAGAGAGAGAGAGAGAGAGAGAGTTTCCCCAAAGGCAACATAGTTACATTAATTGGTGAAAAAAGATGCAGGCACTAGCCTTTAGAGAGTTACTAGATAAGACATAGATTCCATATGTCTAACACTTATCAACAGTAATATTTAAATATGTTTCATATGCAGGGCATTTGGGATATTTCTCAAAAATTGGGACCACTTGGAATCAACAATATTGAACAGTACACAATCTAGCGGTTTAGTTTAGTATATGACAACATTCTCTTGTCAAGTGTTAGACTACATTGTTGTTGCTAATTGCAGTCAAGTCAGTTCCCATTCATAGCAACCCTGTGTAGACTACATTGTTGTTATTATTGTTGCTGTTATGTGCCATCGAGTCAGCACTGACTCATAGCGACCCCATGCACAGCAGAACGAAACACTGCCTGATCCTGGGCCAACCTCACTACTGTTGCACAGATACCTTATTTTATAGTTTTGTCTCACAGAATTTTTTTAATGCTTCCTCTCTGACTCTCTTATAACAAACCATTGTATTACATTATTTTGAATATAAATAAGCATAGGAAGCATAGTTATTAAAATATAGACAATCATAACCTTGTTCTATAGCATAAATCAGACTCCTGGTGTGGCACTGTGGGGTCAGCACTGGACTGTGAACCACAAGATCAGAAGTTCAAACTCACCAGCTGCTCCTGGGAAATCCTATATAGGACCACTATGAATTGGAACTGACTTGACAGCACTTAACAACAAGAACATAGCATAATTCATCTAAAAACGGAGAATGCTGGCAAAAAATAATTACTAAGCACATACTTCATCCAACAATGAGAGCATCAATATATACCATGATCAAAGATGGTGAAATCCTGGATACAGTCATTTAACTTCCTCACAGAACTAATATTAAATCCCAAAGCACTATGTGAATTCTTGCCCTCAGAAGATTTTCCCAAAATTTTAAATGTGACCTAAAACAAAATTTGCATTACATACTCACATTGGGTTAAAATGATTATTCTATATTCTCTGCATCCCAAAAATATTCTTAAGAGATATCCCAGAGTGCCCCAATAACATTTGTACAACACACCAGCATAGACTGGGACATCCTATGGCCAAATGGTATCCTTGATTAGAAGGGTACCTTACTTGCCTTACATCGATAAGAAATTTAATTGTTATGTGACTCTTTATCTCCTATTTTCATGCCTGTTCTTGCACTAGGTTATTGTCTGTACTTTCGAAATTCTCATTCAACTGAGTGTTAATGACGATAGAATAGAAACTATATATTTTACTGTAGTGGTAGTGGTGTGCCGTGGAGTTGGTTCTGACTCACAGCGACCCTATACAGGGTTTCCAAGGCTATAAAGCTTTACAGGAACACATGCCTCATCTTTCTCCTGTGTAACAGCTGGTAGATTTGAACTGCTGACCTTGAGGTTAGCAGCCCAATTCGTAGCCACTACACTACCAGTGTTCCTTATATTTTACTGTACCAGTATATTATTACATCTCTACACAGACGCAAGTAAGACCTGAAGAAAAACTTGAAGCTGCAATCTGCAATACTTAAAGTTTCTATGGGAAAAATATTGAATGATGCAGGAAGCATCAAAAAAATATGGAAAGAATACAGAGAGACTGTACTAAAAAGAAATGGTCGATGTTCAGACATTCCAAGAGATAACATATGATCAATAACCAGTCAATGGTATTGAAGGAAATCCAAGCTGTACTGAAAGCATTATCAAAAAACAAGGCTCCAAGAATTACTGGACTACAAATTGAAATGTTTCAACAAACTAATGCAGCAGTCACACATCTATGCCAAAAACATTTGGAAGGTAATTACTTGGTAAACCAATAGGAAGAGGCCCATATTTGT
This sequence comes from Chrysochloris asiatica, assembly GCF_000296735.1. NCBI lineage: Eukaryota > Metazoa > Chordata > Mammalia > Afrosoricida > Chrysochloridae > Chrysochloris > Chrysochloris asiatica. Next base: position 1,317,636 of record NW_006408762.1, on the reverse strand, counting down.
GTATATTCCAGAGAAAAGTGACCTAACAGAAAAAGAAAATAATCTAAAAATAACATTAACATCACATGCAAGTAAAAATTTGCTGAAAATCATTTTTAAATTATTACAGTAGTACATTGACAGGGAGCTGCCAGATATTCAAGGTAGATTCACAAGATGATGTGGATTAAGGGATATCATCAGTCAGATAGATCTTGGCTAAAAGCAGAGAATACCAGAAAGATGTTTACTTGTGCTTCACTGACTATGTAACAGCATTCAAATGTGTGAATAAACTATGGATAAAATAGCAAAGAATGAGTACTTCAGAACAATTAATTGTGCTCATGAGGAACCTGTACATAGACTAAGAGGAAAACATTCAAACAAAACAAGGAAATACTGAATGGCTCAAAATCAAGAAAGGTGTGTGCCAAAGCTGTAGCTTTTCACCATACTTATTCAAACAAGATACTTAGCAAATAATCTGTGAAACTGGATTATATGAAGAAGAATGTGTTATCAAGATTGGTGGAAGACTAACAACCTTCTTTATGCAGATGACACAAACTTACTTGCTGGAGGTGAAGAAGACTTGAAATACTTACTGATGAAGAAAATAGACTACACCCTTCAGTATACACCGCACTTCAATATAAAGAAAACAAAAATCCTGACAACTGGACCAATAAATAACATCTTGATAAATGGAGAAAAGATTGAAGTTAGCAAAGACTTTGTTTTGCTTAGATCCACTATCAATAGTCAATAAATCAAAAGACATATTGCATTAGAAAAATCTGCTTTAAAACACCTTTTCTAAAGTGTTGAAGAGCAAAGATGTTACTTTGAGTACTAAGGCATGCCTGATGCAACCCCTGATATTTTCAATCAACTCATGTAAATGTGGAACTTGGAAAATTAAGAAGAAAGACTGCAGAAGAACTGGTGCATTTGAGATATGGTACTGGCGAAAAATATTGAAAGTACTGTGGACTAGTTGAAAAACAAGGAAATCTGTGTTAGAAGATGTACAGCAAGAATGCTCTTTAGAAGCAAGGATGATGAGACTTTGTCTCTCGTTCTTTAGACATGTTGTCAAGAGGGATCAGTCTCTGGAGAACATCGTGCTTGGTAAAGTGGAGAGTCAGTAAAAAAAAAAAAAAAAAAAAGAGGAAGGCCCCAAAGGAGTAGGACTGACACAATGGAGACAACAATGGGTTCAAACATAAAAATTGTGATGATGGTGCAGGACCAAGCAATATTTCCCTCTGTTATACATAGGGTCACTATGAATTGGAACTGACTGGAGGGTACCTAACAATAACAACACATAGCTGTAAAGGGCAAATGCAATTATATGAAAGGTCCTCTGTGTATATTGGAATCCTAGTGTGACGCTGCATGATAAACACTGGACTGCAGTTCAAACCCACTAACTGCTCCTTGGAAACCCTAAACAGGGTCACTATGAGTCAGAATCAAATTGATGGCACTAAGCAACAACAATAACATGGGTATATTAAAAATAATAATCAATCTTTTGAAGCCTTTGCTTCTATTGTAAGTATACCTATACCAGAATGGAATCTCCCCAGTTCATCCACTTGAGTTCCTGCTGAGATTTTTACCACTGTTATTATGGTGGAAGGGGGGTGCCATGGAGTCAGTTCCAACTTGTAGTGACCTGGTATAGGGTTTCCAAGGCACTTTATAGGAGGAGAAAGCCTCATCTTTCTCCCCCAGAGTGGCTGTTAGATTAAAATTGATGATCTTTCGATTAGCAACCCAACGTGTAACCCCAAATTGTTGTTGTTAAGTGCCATGGCGTTGGTTCCAACTCATAGCAACCCTGTATAGGGCTTCTGAGGAGTAGCCGTTGAGTTTGAAATGCCACCTTTGCGGTTCAAACCAACCTTGAGGTTGATGCCTATCATACAACGCCACACTAGGACTCCAACCATTAAACTACCAGACTATTATTATAGATTTTTAAAAATAATAATGAAAAATAATGGAAGTTTTCAGGGATAGCCTTTCTTTCTAATAATCTGGCAATTTATCTTTCATATCTTCAACTACAGAATATCAAATCTTTTATAAAGAGCTATAAAATTATGCTTAAAATGAATGAACAGGCACATTTTGGAGAAAAATACTTTCCTCTCCTAAATCCAACTAAATGGAGAAAATGTAGAGTACTGTTTCTTTTCTAGTCTGGATGAAGTCATCTATGATATAGAGATACTCTACTCAAAAGAGATGTATCTATTGAAAACTCCCAAAGCTGCCATATTTCATCTCCATACTTGCAGATGTTGGTGAAGAAATGCACTGATTTTACTATTTCCCAGTTGCCACATTCTGTACTTACAGACTATATTCTGTGGTTGTGAGAGATTGAAAATAAAGCCCTGAAACAGTGACTTTCTGGCCTTTCTTCACTGTCATAGTCTCCTGTGGAATAAGAAGCAATGGAGTCTGGCTTCAGTGACTGGATGATCAGAGCTCAACCAGAAGT
>NW_006408762.1:1294582-1314490 GCF_000296735.1 Chrysochloris asiatica | reverse complement strand
GAGAGACAATATACGATAGAATGAATGTAAAACTAATGTTCTCCCATGTAAACTATCACATAATTCACAATAAAACATTAAAAAAAAAAAAGAAGAAGAAGAAGAAGCAATGGAGAATCAAGCTGAAACTTCCCTACAGCCTATGGCTTCTCTGGAATACTTGCTGACAGTGGCAGAATATTTTTTTGACAGTGGCAGAATAAGTTGTGCAACAACCTGTTCCTGCTGTCCTTTTGTAACTGAAAAGTAAAGGGACAAGTTCCCAGGAAAACAAAAAATGTTGGTCACTCTAGCACATGCATTTTGAGCAAACAAAGAGGACTTCTATGTAGGGAAAGGCACTTGCATTTCAACCTGAAAGATGAGAGAACACTCATATTAACAGTCAGGAACTTAGAACTAAATTGAGATATACTAAACAAAATAAGACAGTAAGAAAACAATTTGAGGTCAAGGGTATAATCCATGTTTAAACTCTCTTTAAGTTATGTTTTTTTGTTTTAATTGTCTACAAATTAAAAGTCACTGGTGGTGCAAATGGTTTGTACTTCAGTACTAACATAAGGCTAGCAATTTGAACCCACCCAGCTATGCCACAGAAGAAAGGCTTGGCTACCTGCTTCTGTAAAGATTAAAGAAAAACAACAACAACAACAACTCTATGGAGCAATGCTACTCTAAAAATACATGGGATCACCATGAGTCATAATCAACTCAATGGGAACAGATTTTTTTTTTTTTAATTTTCTTACACAAATTACATCAGGAAAAAGAAATCCATTTTTCCTCTATGTATTCAATGTACAGGAAAATGCACTCCTTCTAAAACAAATTTCTTTATACTTAAAAAAATTTTTTCAAATATTTGTTTAGCATAAAACTGTTTCAAATATGACTAAAATTTTTGCCATATAAAGAAGAGATATCATCTGATTTTAAAATTACCCAGATTTTTAGTGATTGCCCTCCATTGACTTTCATTATTTGATATAATCCATACCATATTACTTCAAAGCAATTTATCAGTATTTCTAGGTTTGTAGATGTGAAAATAGTTTAAATAGGTTTTGATAAGATTTTATAAACTGTATCTAAAAATATATTTATTTTATACAAGCCTGTTCTAAAGGGTGGAAAGAAAACTGTTTTTCAATAAAATTAGATTTTTTATCCCAAATTACTGACTATACCAAGACCTAGGTTGCACAGTAACTGAAAACATTCTCTGAGCAGTAAGTACACTTACTTCCAAACTTCCTTAATTTTTAATTTCAATTTATTCAAAATCAATGTTAAAACATTATTTTAGATAATTCAGTGGCCTAAATGGGTAATGACTGATTTTTAAATAGCAAAAGATATGAAATAATTATACCTAGACAAAACACATGTCAACTCTGCCACTCCTCTGATATCAGTTAACAATTTATTTTAGTCGCTGTCATGCAAGTTTCACATCTAGAGATCTTCTCTTCTCTAGGCTCTGGATCTGGTAGCGTAGTGGTTACGAATCGGGCTGCAAACCTTAAGGTCAGTGGTTCGAAACAACCAGCTGCTCCGCAGGAGAAAGATGAGGCTTTCTACTCCCGTAAAGATTTACACCCTCGGAAACCCTGTACAGGGTCGCTATGGGTCGGAACCGACTCGAAGGCACTTAACAACAACAACAGGCTGTTAATGCATTCTGTCATTATTAATGGCTCCCTTATGGAATCACACAGTAAGCTGAAAGCTCAACTCTCTAGGTGTTAGCATTAAAGAAAACAATTTTAAACTTTTCTGTGCCAAGCCATTCTATCACACAGTCATCTTTGGGAATTGTGTAGAAAGAAAAATAAGATATGGGCATATGAGGGGAGACCTGATGGCTCTTACATGCTGTGCTTAAAATCCGATTGCTACTCCCACCCCCACACATGCTACTTTTATTTCACCTGGTAAGTCTTTTTACTCATGCTTCTGGCTATTTCCCCACTTTTCCAGCCTTACAGAATATATTCTCTATTATTTTTCTGCCATTCAAATCATACCCATCTCTGATGATTCAGCTCAAATCTTACCTTCCTAACAAGCCTCTGGAAAATAACTATAGTCTGCATCAGTCTCACCTGTCTTTAACTCCTATAATATCTAAAGTCTGTATTGTACAATTTAACACTTAATTTAAGCAGACTTGTGGTTTATATGTGAATCTTTTTCCTCAGCCAATGCATATGTTCATTGTAAGACGTGGTCATTGAATCTATATCCTCTAGCCTATACAAACAACCTGTGATATGCTGATGATACAACCTTGCTGGCTGAAAGTGAAGAGGACTTAAAACATTTACTGATGAAGATCAAAGAGCACAGCCTTCGGTATGGATTACATCTCAATGTAAAGAAAACAAAAATTCTCACCACTGGACCAATAAACAACATTCTTATCAATGGAGAAAAGATTGAAGTTGTCAAGGACTTCATTCTTCTTGGATCAACTGTCAACACTCGCGGAAACAGCAGTCAAGAGATCAGACGACGTATTGCATTGAGCAAATCTGCTGCACAAGAACTTTTTAAAGTATTGAAGAGCAAAGATGTCAGCTTGAGGACTAAGGTGCGCCTGACCCAAGCCATGGTATTTTCAATAACCTCATAAACATGCTAAAACTGGACAGTAAATAAGGAAGATGGTAGAAGAATTGATGCCTTTGAGTTGTGGTGTTGGAGGAGAATACTGAAAGTGCCATGGGCTGCCAAAAGAACCAATAGATCTGTTTTGGAAGAAGTGCAGCCAGAGTGCTCCTTAGAGGCCAAAATGGCTAAGCTTCATCTCTCATACTTTGGATATATTGTCTGGAGGGAACAGTTGCTGGAGAAGGATGTCATGCTGGGTAAGGTGGAGGGTCAGAGAAAAAGAGGAAGACCCCCAATGAGATGGATTGGCCAGGTGGCATCATTGATGGACTCAAGTGTGACAGCAGTAGTGAGGTTGGCCCAGGATCGGACATTGTTTCATTCTGCTGTGCATGGGGTCGCTATGAGTCAGTTCCAACTCAATGGCACCTGACGACAACAACATAAAAAATGTGCATTTGATAATCTGACTAATTGTTTTGGGCAAGAAGTCTATAAAGTTATAAGGTCTCAAATAATAGATTTAAGAGCTATTTTTCATTAGGAAAACAAAGTAACAACTGCTTGTCCTGGGAGATAAATAGTGCAATTCAACCCAGATAATATCCTTTCATAGATTTAAAGAAGCTACTGTTATCCCATCATGGGGCTAATTGCTTTATCTGCATTGATTTTAATAAGATTAGAAATTCTATACAACAGATACAATATTACTTTCTCAATTTTACTGATGACAGAACTGAGACATAGAAACATTGAGTAATCATTTCCGGTTTTGTAGTTATTGAGAGATGAACAATAATTCATAACCAAGTCTGACTGTATACAAAACCCATGGTTTTAAACACTAAGAACTCATGTTATACTGCCTCTCAAAAGTGAACCTGAATTCAATGGAGAGGGATGAAACACATAGTTCATTCTTCCAGATTTGAATGTAGATGATTACATGGGCAAACCCTAGAGAAACCCTGTCCATTTCTCTTTTAGAAGTTCAAAAGCAGACTTCTGCTGTCATTTGAATGTCATTTTGAAATATTTAGAAAGGTGGAAAAAAAGGAAATGAGGAAAGTCTCTTCTCTGGCTAAATCCCTGTTTTACTCTGGAGCAACTTTATCTGAGGCTTAGCATGCACAAAGTTAGCTGAACATACTAACCCTGCTAAGCACAAAAGAAAAAAACAGGTTCTCAAATGTCTTCTTGTTGTTGTTAGGTACCATCAAATCAGTTCCAACTCATAACAATTTTTTTTTTTTATCATAAAAACTTCACTTTATCTGAGGCTTAGTATGCATAAGGTTAACTGAATTTGATACAGTATCAACTCTGCTAAGCACCAAAGAGAAAAACAGGTCCTCAAATTTCTTCTTCTTGTTGTCAGGTACAGTCAAGTCAGTTTCAACTCAGTACAACAGAATGAAACACCAACCAGTCCTGTATCATCCTCACAAATTACTCCTACACTTGAACCCACTGTTGCTTCCACTGTACCTATCAACCTTGTTGGGGATCTTCCCTCTTTTTCCCTGACCCTCCATTTTACTAAGTATGATGCCCTTGTCCATGGACTGGTACCTCCTGAAAATATGTCCAAAGTATGAGAGACAAAATATGGTCATCCTGGATTCTAAGGAGTATTCTGATTGTACTTCTTCCAACATAAATATGTTTTTTCTTCAGGCAATCCATGATACCTTTAATATTCTTTTCTAACATCATATCTCAAATACATCAATTCTTGTACAGTAGTCCTTATTTACATCCAACTTTCACACGCATATGCGGCTATTGAAAATCCTATGACTTGGGTAAGGCGCACTTCAGTTCTCAACCTGACATCTTTGCTCTGGAACACTTTAAAGAGATATTTAAAGATGTCTTGTGGTGGTGGTGGTTATGTGCCATGGAGTTGGTTCCAACTCACAACGACCCTGTACAAGGTTTCCAAGACTGCAAATCTTTACGGGAGCAGAAAGCCTCATCTTTCTCCCAGAGAACAGCTGATAGTTTCAAACTGCTGACCTTGAAGTTAGCGGCCCAATTAGTAACAATTATACTACAAGAGTTCCTTTAAAAATGTCTTAGCATCATATAAAAGATGAAATGACTAAATTGTGTCAATAATGGATGGTTTTACTCAAGGGTCTAGATATAAAAAAGTTGTCTTAAAAAGCTTCTATTATTTCTTCTATGACTTGAACCATATACAAAAGAAGAAGTACTACAGTTCAGAAAACATATCATGTCGATTGCCTTGTAATATGCCCATTTATTATTATCTTAAGACGAGACTAACATTACTGGATGGTGGTAGTAGTTGTATGCCAAGGAGTCAGTTCCCAGATTATGCTGTTGTTGTAAAGTGCTGTTGAGTTGGTTCCAATGCATAGAAAGCCAGTATATGGTTTCTGAGGAGCAGCTGGTGAGGTTGAACCGCTTACCTTATAGTTCAAACTGACCTTGAAGTTGAGTGCTTATCCTATGGTGTCACATCAGGACTCCAGTTCCTAGATGGTTATGTACTATAGAGTTTCGACTCATAGCAACCCTGTATAGATTTTCCAAGGCTATAAATCATTACAGGAGCAGAAAGCATCATCTTTCTACTACAGAACTTTGAGGTTAGCAGCCTGACTCGTAAGCACTAGGCTACCAGAGCTCCTGAATTCCTAGATAGTAACTTTAAATAAATTACTAATGTTGTTGTTTTTTTAAGTGCCATTGAGTTAGCTGTGACTCATAATGACCTTGTATAGAGTTTCCAAGAAGCAGCTGGTGGATTTGAACTGCCAACCTTGTAATAGCACTGTATCAGATGTCCATAAATTACTAATAATAGTGATTATATGTATACACTGTACGATAGGCACTGTACAGCAAAGTCAATTTGAAACACAAGGTGGCATTTCAAGCCCGCCCGCTGCTCCTTGGAAAATGTATATTGTTGTTTAGTGCTCTCATGTGGATTCCCACTTATAGGGACCCTGTTCATGGTTTCTGAGAAGCAGCTGGTGAGCCTGAACCACCTACCTTGAAGTTCAAACCGACCTTGCAGTCTGGTACATTAATCTGCAGCACCACACCAGGGTCCCTATGAGTTGGAACTGACTTGACGGCATTACACAACATGGTCTCTTAAGTCCAGTCATTTAATCACTGAGTATCTCTGTTTTGCCAAGACTGAAAGTATTTCCTTAGTATAGGAAATATTAACTTCACTCAGGTCACTAGATAATTCAGTTAGATAATATACCCTCTATTGATGTAAGGAGCTCTGGTAGCGTAGTGGTTACAAATCGGGCTGCGAACCTTAAGGTCAGCGGTTCGAAACTACCAGCCGCTCCGCGGGAGAAAGATGAGGCTTTCTACTCCCGTAAAGATTTACACCCTCGGAAACCCTGTACAGGGTCGCTATGGGTCGGAACCGACTCGATGGCACTTAACAACAACAACAACATTGATGTAAAACACAGGGTAATGGAGTATGATTAATGAACAGAGGATTGTCCAATAGTAGACATGACACAGTGTTTTCCTATTTTTAAAAAAGTCTATTTGTATTTCATGTTATGGTATACTTTTTACTGCTTTGCTATACCTGCCTGTTTACATGTTTCAGGGACAAATATTTGTGCATTTTTCTTTTCATATTTAGATAGAGCAATAATCTTCATATTCATTGTTAGATTGCAACAGTTTGTTTATTTTTTCTATGAACTGCTGTTTCTTTATAGTGTCTACAACACTATTATGTCGATGAACATATAAAGATGAAAGTGAAGCTCTCATGAGCTGAATCACTGAAGTCCCCATACAGCTACACAATTTGTCTAAGAAACCCACAAACTCAAAAATGAAACAACTTGAATTATAGATTGTAACTTTCTAAAGAACCATAAAATGCTATTTATGTTTAGGTACAATTTTATGTGACTTTTGAATCATGTTTAAAAAAACATATTGTTGTTGTTGTTGTTGTTTAGTGCCATCGAGTCGGTTCCGACCCATAGCGACCCTGTACAGGGTTTCCAAGGGTATAAATCTTTACGGGAGTAGAAAGCCTCATCTTTCTCCCACAGAGCTGCTGGTAGTTTCGAACCACTGACCTTAAGGTTCGCAGCCCGATTCGTAACCACTACTATAGAACAGACTAAAACATAATATTTTATTACGATGAGCATAAAGCACATGTCTGCTGCAAAAATAAAAATAAAATAATTTATGTCAGTAAACACAACAGCATTAAGATTGTTAGGTGTAATAAGAAGCAGTACCAACCCTGTACAGGGTCGCTATGGGTCGGAACCGACTCAAAGGTACTTAACAACAACAACAACCATAGTCTTTTAGACAATATATTTTGGAGTGAATATAAATTGACTGAGAATTATTGAAATTTGCATTAAATTTGTGTATCTTGACACACTAAGCAATGCCTGGGGGAAGAAATCCAGAGTAATGAGTCAAAACTAGCATATTTTATAAGATCAATGCTGGGGACAGGTATTAGATTTGGCAAGGAAATAAAAGAGGCAAAGGAAAGCTAAGGGTAATGCAGAGAGCAAAACTGAAATGCAGGAGTTATAAATATACTTCTTGGATGTAAACTGGTATAATGTGTGGGTCTTTGTGTGAGAGAGGAACAACAGCAATATATACCTTCACTTGGAAACTTGCCGATGATTATGTAATTTCTTCATTATTAAAATTAAATATGGCTCTAAACTAATCACAATATGGAAAAGAAAGAGACCCCAAATAAGCAAAGCATTATTCAAAAAGAAGTACAAAATAGGAAGCCTCTCACTTCCCTGAACTGTTTATTAGCAGGGAAAAGGCCAGAACAAGGAGTGTGGAGAGGGAGAGTTTAAAAACAAAACAGGCAGAAAATTAGATGAGATACAGCATAACAACCAACAGTGGCATCTTGAAATTTATCAAGTGGGCTGGAAGGCAAGAAGCTGAAAGAGGATATTAAAGTCATACTCATATTAGGCTACAGAATTTTTTTTCTTCTTCTTCTTTCTCTCTGCTCCCTTTTCTGTCATTATAGACCACAATATCCAATCTGTTTTTTGTTTGTTTGTTTGCTGTTGCTGTTTTATTATTATTATTCCCCCTTTTACCTTTAGGGGGCTCTTTCTCTCTCTATGTTACCCAAGAAAAGACAACAATTGCTGCCATGTAGTCAAGTTATAATCACACCCCATAAAAATAACCCCCCAATGAAGGCAATAACCAATACTAACTGTCATACACCAGGGAGGCAGACAATACCTGTGAAAGTTTCTCTGAGTTAAGCAATAAGAAGAGTGAAAAGGGAAGCCCACCTCCTGATCACACCTACCTGGAGGCAATAAAAAAGTACAAAAAATACCAAAACACCCACTCATTTAAGTATTAAGGACACAGCTAACCACCGAACATGTCCAAGAAGCAAAAGAGATGGCCATATCAGCACATGTCCAGAAACAAGATAAACTGTCTGAGACAAATGACCTAGAGGTAGATCTGGACTCCATTCTGGAAGGAGGGCAGGCATGGGAAGTGCCTGAGAAGGAATTCAGAAAAATGATTATAAAATGCTTCAAAATACTTTAAAATGGAGTTGAAAAAAATAAGGAAGAAGTCAAGAAAGCACTACAGGAACAATCAAATAAGATAGCTAAAGCTAGGAAACAACTCAAAACCTACAGAAAGAGGTCCAAATGATTAATAATAGAATATCAGAAAATACACAGTACACTGAAAGGGCAAAGGAGTAGAATTGAAGAGATGAAAGCCAGAACTAGTGAGCTGGAAGACAAATCTCTCAACACTACTAAGATAGAAGAGCAAGCAGAAAAAAGGATAAAAAATCCATAAAAGGTCTAAGATTCATATAAGACAACATGAAGAAGAATAACTTAAGAATTACTGGCATTCCAGTATAGGAAGAATCACATAAGTCCACAGAGGAGATAGTTGAAGAACTCATGGAAGAAAATTTCTCTAACATCCTGAAAAGCGATAAGATAAGCACTCAAGAAGCTCAAATAACCCTAGGAAGGATAGACTCCAAAAGAAAATCACCAAGACATACCATAATCAAGCTTTCCAAAATCAAAGATAAGGAGACAATCCTAAAAGCAGCTAGGGAAAAGAGAAGCATTACAAACAAAGGCAAGCAAGTCAGATTAAGCTCGGATCTCTCAACAGACACCATACAGGCAAGAAGGCAATAGGGAGACATATATAAAATTGACAATCCACCTGCAGAAGAATGAAACAGAACCCATAGTTTACACCATACATAAAAATGAACTAAAAGTTGATTAAAGACCTAGATGTAAAACCTAGAACTATAAAGACCATTAATGAAATAATAGGGACAAACATAGGGGCTCCGACACATGGTGTAAATGCACTGTCACACATAGTTGGAAACAAACATATAGAAGACAAAATAAATGACTGGGATTTCCTAAAAAAGAGACACTAATGTGTATTAAAAGATTTCACCAAAAGAGTAAAATGAGAACTCACAGCCTGGGGGGGAAGGGGGAGGAATTGACAATAACATATCAGACAAGAGACTAATCCTAAAATTTATAGAAAACAGTTTTAACATCTTAACAAGAAAGACAAATAACAAAGTTAAAAATGGCAAAGGACATGAACAGATATTTCACCAAAGAATATATTCATTTGGCCAACAAACATATGAAGAAATGCTCATGATCATTAGTCATGGTGGTGATGGTGTGCCGTGGAATCAGTTTCGGCTCATAACAACTCTGCATAAGGTTTCTAAGGCTGTAAATCCTTACGTGAGCAGAAAGCCTCAACTTTCTCCAGCATTATTCATTTTTGTTGTTGTTAAGTGCCGTAGAGTTGGTTACGACCCACAGCGACCCTATATCGGGTTTCGAAGGAGCAGCTGGTGACCTTGAACCACCCACTTTACAGTTCAAACAACTTTGCACTCTGACGCATTAGCCAACAGCGTCATACCAGGACTCCTAGCATTAGTCATTGTTATTAAGTACTGTCAAGTTGATTCCGACCCTTAGTGACCCTGTATAGAGTTTCCAAGGAGCAGCTGGTGAGCTTGAACTGCCAACCTTGTAATTCAAATGGCTTTGTAGTCTGGCCCATTAACCCACAGCGTGACTCTCCGGACTCCAGCATTAGTCATTGTTGTTATCGTTAAGGGCCATCAAGTCAGTTCAATCCATAGCGACCCTGTATATGATTTCCTAAGAGTAACTAGTGAGCTTGAAGCACTAACCACGCATTTCAAATGGCTTTGCAGTCTGGCGCATTAACCCTCAGCACCAAACCAGGACTCCATTATTCATTGTTGTTGTTGTTGTTAGGTGCCATCAAGTTGGTACTGACTCATAGCAACCTTATGCATAGCATAATGAAACACTGCCCGAAACTGAGCCAACCTCAGTATTTGCCACGCTTGAGCCCATTGATGCTCCCACTTGGCCAATCCATCTCGTTGGGGGTCCTCCTCTTTTTATCTGACCCTCCACCTTACCAAACATGATATCCTTCTCCAGTGACTGGTCCCTCCTGACAATATGTCCAAAGTATGAGAGACGAAGTTTTGCCATCTTGGCCTCTAAGGAGCACTCTGGCTACACTTCTTCCAAAACGGATCTATCGGTCCTTTTGGCAGCCCATGGCACTTTCAATATTCTCCTCCAATACCATAATTCAAAGGCATCAATTCTTCTATGGTCTTCCTCATTCACTGTCCAGCTGTGCATGCATATAAGGTTATTGAAAACATCATAGCTTGGGTCAGGTGCACCTTAGTCCTCAAGCTGATATCTTTGCTCTTCAATACTTTAAAAAGTTCCTGTGCAGCAGATTTGCCCAATGCAATACGTCGTCTGATCTCTTGACTGCTGCTTCCACGAGTGTTGATAGTTGATCCAAGAAGAATGAAGTCCTTGACAACTTCAATCTTTTCTCCATTGATAAGAATGTTGTTTATTGGTCCAATGGTGAGGATCTTTGTTTTCTTTACATTGAGATGTAATTCATACTGAAGGCTGTGCTCTTTGATCTTCATCAGTAAATGTTTTAAATCCTCTTCACTTTCAGCAAGCAAGGTTGTATCATCTGCATATCGCAGGTTGTTAATGAGTCTTCCTCCAACCCTGATGCCACATTTTTCTTCATAGAACCCAGCTTCTTGGATTATTTGCTCAGCATACAGGTTGAATAAGTATAGTGAAAGAATACAACCTTGTCAAACACCTGTCTTAATTTTAAAACATTCAGTGTTCCCATGTTCGGTCCAGATACAGATTCCTCATGAGCACAATTAAGTGTTCCTGAATACTCATACTTCACAATGTTGTCCATAGCTTGTCATGATCCATATAATCGAAAGCCTTTGTGTAGTCAATAAAGCACAGGTAAACATCTTTCTGATATTCTCTGCTGTCAACCAAGATCCATCTGACATCAGCAATGATAATCCTCATTCCACGGTCTCTTCTGAATCTGGCTTGAACCTCTGGAAGTTCCCTGATAATGCATGATTGTAGCCATTTCTGTATTACCTTTAGCAAAACTTCACTCGCTTGAGATACCAAAGAGATTGTTTGATGATTTCCGCATTCCTTTGGGTCACCTCTCTTTGGAAGATTTCAATTTTTATTCCATCAATTCCTGGTGCCTTGTTTTTTGCCAATTCCTTCAGTGTACCTTGGACTTCCTCCGTCAGTATCATTAGCTCTTGATCATATGCTACCTCTTGAAACGGTTGAACATTAAGCATTTTCTTTGGTACAGTGACTCTGTGTATTCCTTCCAGCTTCTATTGATGCCTTCTGCATCATTCAGTAATTTGCCCAGAAAAATTTTCAATAATGAAAGTCGAGGCTTGATTTTTTTCTTCAGTTCCCCCAGTTTGAGAAATGCTGTCTTCTTCCTTTTTGGATTTCTGATTCCAGATTTTTGCACATTTTATTATAATATTTGGCTTTGTCTTCTCAGGCTGACCTCTGAAATATTCTGTTCAGCTCTTGTACCTCCTTATTTCTTCCATTTACTTTAGCGCCTTTACTCTGGAGAGCAAGTTTCAGTGTCTCTTCTAACATCTATTTTGATCTTTTCCTTCTTTCTTGTCTTCTTAGTGACTTTTTGCTTTCTTCCTATATGAGGTTCTTGATATCATCCCATAATATTAGTGTTTAATGTATCAAATCTGTTCTTCAGATGACCTCTAAATTCAGGTGGGATATATTCAAGGTCATATTTTGACTCTCGTAGACTTGTTTTCATCTTCTTCAGCTTCAGTTTGAATTTGCATATCAGTAATTAATGGTCTGTTCCATAGTCTGTCCCTGGCCTTATTTTCACTGATGATATGGAGCTTTTCCATCATCTTTTTCTGCAGATGTAGTCAATTCGATTTCTATGTATTCCATCTGGCGAGGTCCATGTGTATAGTCGTCTCTTATGCTGTCTAAAGAAGGTATTTGAAATGAACAAATCATTGGTTTTGCAGAATTCTATCATGCATTCTCTAGCATCATTTCTATCACCAAGGCCATATTTTCCAACTCCTGATCCTTCCTCTTTGTTCCCAACATTTACATTCCAATCACTGCCGGGGTTTTCCCTCAACATAGTTGTCACGAGGTTTTGGTTCACGAGGAGGGGAGATCCAGCGGTGATAGGGATAGCGAAAGAATACACAGACAAACAGAAGAAGGGAGACAATGAGGCACCCCAAAGCCAGGGTGGATACATCACTGGTGGGCAGGCTTGGGACTACAGGCATCATGGCCTCTGCAGGCAGCGACTCACTGCCCTGCAATCTTTAATGCATGCCTTCCAACCCGTAATGCACCACAATCTTTACTCCATGCCTTCCAACCAGTAATGCACACCTGGGGAGGCTCGGGCCTCTGCTTTATTCAGGGGAGGAGTTTCACACCAAGCTGGGAGGGACTGAAACATGATACAGCTAACATCAGTAATTTTCCAGACATTCAGGTAACTTTACATTGTACTTCACTGGTTCGAATCCCAGGCCAGCAACTTGGATTCTCAGGCCCAATTAACATATCTATAGCTCTGGTAGCATAGTGGTTACGAATTTTGCTGCAAACCTTAAGGTCAGCGGTTCGAAACTACCAGTCGCTCCGTGGGAGAAAGATGAAGCTTTCTACTCCCGTAAAGATTTACACCCTCGGAAACCCTGTACAGGGTCGCTATCGGTCAAACCCGACTCGATGGCACTTAACAACAATAGCCCCTGAGGTCAGTTGGGGGAAGGTGAGAGTTCTGCAGGAGACGCCCAGGTGAATGGGCTGCACCTGGAAAAAGGGATTAAGGAGGATGGGTTCTTTGTCTATAGAACAAAGAACTGAGAAGTAGCTAAGATATTTTTAGTTAATCCTTTGGAGAAATGTTTAACCTTGCAACCTTTAGTCTCGGCTTTAGGAAAATATCACATTTATCTGTGGATTTTCAAAGGCTCCAGTGTATTAATTTAATATATATACCTGAATATTAAGATGAAAGCAATTTTCCATTAACTGCCAGTGGCCTCATTTGTTACACTCAGCCCTAGAGGGCCTCGAACCTCTGACTAGTCTTACACGGTCTGCAACAAATCACCACTAATGATCAACACATCTCGATTGATGTTTGATCAATTTCAGATTGAAGAAGTTGGTAGAATTCTTCTATTTCATCCTCACTGGCTTTATTGGTTGGTGCATAAATTTGAATAATAGTGTTATTAACTGGGCTTCCCTGTAGGTGCATGTACTACATATGTATCACATACAGCATTGTACCTCATGACTGATCTGGATATGTTCTTTTTGAGATGGGATGAAACACCATTCCTCTTCAATTTGTCATTCCCAGCATAGTAAACCATTTGGTCGTCAGATTCAAAATGGCTAATACCAGTACATTTCAGCTAAGATATCAATGTTTATGCATTCCATTTCATTTTTGACAATTTCCAATTTTCACAGATTCATACTTCATACATTCCATGTTCCAATTTCAGTGGATGTTTACAGCTGTTTCTCTTCATTCTGAGTTATGCCCCATCAGCCAATGAAGGTCCTGTGGGCTTTTCTCCCACGAGCTTTACTCCATTTGCGTTATTACAGTCAACTCTACTTTGCGGAGGCAGCTCTTCCCCAGTCGTATTTTGAGTGCCTTCCAATCTAGGGGCTCATTTTCGGGCACTATGTCTGACAGTGTTTCTCTGCTATTCAAAAGGTTTTCAGTGACTAAAGATTCAGAAGTAGTTTGTCACTCTTTCTTTCTAATCTGTCTTCATCTGGAAGCTCATCTGAAACCTGTCCAACATGGGTGACCCTGCTGGTTATTTAAAATACTGGTGGCATAGCTTTCAGAATCATAGCAACTCACAAGCCACCACAGTATGACAAACTGACAGACAAGTGGTGGCCATTTGGTTTTAACTGAAAACTGTCACTTTAAATTTAGAGGAGACCTGTGCGCATGCGCAGTACAACCCTCCAGGGGTGGGGGTGTGGTATCCATTTGCTCAGGCATCCCCTCTAGTCACTAGAATGAAGGTGCGCAGATAGTGAGAGACCAAAGAATAGATACCAAAAAATGAATGTAATCCATGCTGAAGGCTGTGTTCTTTGATCTGCATCAGTAAATGTTTTAAGTCCTCTTCACTTTCAGCAAGCAAGATTGTATCATCTGCATTTTGCAGGTTGTTAATGAGTTTTCCTCCCATCCTGATGCCACATTTTTTTTCATATTACCCATGTTTGCTCAGCATACATGTTGAATAAGTATGATGAAATAATACAACCTTGTTGCACACCTGTTTTAATTTTAAACCATTCAGTGTTCCCATGTTCTGTTCAAACAACTGCTTCTTGGTTCAGGTACAGATTGCTCATGAGCACAGTTAAGTGTTCCAGAATTCTCATACTTCGCACAGTTGTCCATAGCTTGTCATGATCCATACAACCGAAAGTCTATGGGTAGTCAATAAAGCACAGGTAAGCATCTTTCTGATGTTAGATAGGCTAAATGTGTATAGAGGGAGAGTGGAAGTATATTGACAAATATACAAATATTTGACAGGATATTTTTACGTGAGTATTCACCTTTGCAACAAACATATCCATGAATGTGGTGGTACATACAGGGGCAAAGTTATAAAAACTTCTTAGATGTTACTAAACACTTAGACAGACTGAGGTTCTGGGTCAGAGGGCTCAGGACCACAGTCTTGAGGGACATCAAAGTCAATTGTCATAAAATAATACACAAAGACAACATTCTACATCCTAGTTTTGTGAGTAATGACTGAAGAGTGACTACCTAAGGTACAATTATTTTCTCTCCCTATGCAGAGGTTAAAAAGAGTGGTGAAAATTGAATATGCTTAGAAACAATTAGGACAATGTACTAATGGAACACATGAACATCAGTACCCACAACCCTGAAACCAGAAGAATTAGATGGTGCTTGGAGACTACTACTAATTGTTCTGATAGGGATCACATTAGAAGTTTCTAGACAGACTGGAGAAAATATGGAACAAAAGTCAAAATTCCCAAAAACGACCAGGTTTACTGGTCAGGAATAGACTGGAGGAACTCGAGACTATGGTCCTTGGTCACCCTTCACATCTGGAACTGAATTTGTCTTCATGGCTTAATTTCCAGCCAAGTAGCAGATAGGGTGGACAACAACAATAGTGAGGTATGCACACTATGAGATGGACAAGCACTTGAGATCAAAAGGGCAGCATTTACCTAAGGACAAAATGAATAAGGGTTGGAAAAGAAGGTTGAATACAAAAAAGAATCAAAGGGAGAAAGTGGGATAACTGATGAAACATGGAGGGAATGGAATCATTGAAATGAAAGGAAGTAAATTATTGGTTGAATACAAATGAAAGTCCCTCCAGGTGATTAAATTCAACTTAAAATTGGTTCAGTACAATTTACAATTTTTCCTGTAGCAACAGAGGAAACTCTGTTAATGGGGACATATTATCTTGAAGAAGAGGAAAATGTGAAGAAAGAAAACTATTATGTAAAACAGGAGATCTGGTTTACTTATTGATTATATGTTTAAGTCTAGGAAGTGATAGCTATTACCATTGATTGAAGGTCTGTTTAGTAAAAAAATAAATAAATAAACAAAAAACACTGTGCCTTTTTTCTTTTTCTTTTTAACAAATGTTATCAGCTTAATCTTAAACTCACTTTTAACCAATACTTACCTTAAAATTCCTGTTCCAATGCAGTTACCAGCTGGAAATCTTTCCTGATTTTCACCCTCAGTCTAATGCAAACACTTCTGCAAGATCACAGCATGCTACTTATAAAACCAATTATCATCTATTTATATCTACATTTTAATATGAATTGCAGTTGGTACAGCATTCTTTTTCACTAGACTGAGCTGTTGTTGGACAAGGGCTACACTTTTTCACCTTTTTTTTTTCACAATTAAATTTTCATTAATTACCCCAGTACTTACAACATACTGATCCCTCAATAAATTTTTTAAATCTTATTAAGTGACAATAGAGCAAGATAGAAAGTGTACAAGCAGCTTTCTCTGGAAAATGTAAGAGCAAGCAGATAGAGTGGGACATAAGGCACAAATGATTTATTTTCGTGTAGAGCAAAATGTATTTTGCACAGGTGTAAATTATACTGCCTCTGTGTGTGTGGGGGGGGGGTATATATATTATAATCCTGTTTATTGTATTTGGGTAACCTTTCTTTTTTCTTTATGTCCTGAAGTAAAGAATTTATGATTGCTCTCTTTTTCTTAAAACTACTTCCTGGAGTAAAGACTTTATGATCCCTCTTGTTTTCTTTTCCTAAAGTAGGAATGTATGCCTCAAAAATTTGAACTAGCCAACTGGGTAAGGGAAAAGATTGTACGGTCAAAACCCTAGCCAGTGGGGTGTGACACAGCCTTGAGACTTGCATCAGGGATAAAAAACCTGAGTGGACTGCCCACTCAGTGTGCCCACTGGCCTGTTCCTGTATGTACAGGCTATGCACACGCACCCGCTTGCAGGAGTAAATTTTGCTTTGCCAATGTAATTTAGTCTCACCAAATGTCTTTTATACAACATCAGGATTCATTTCTAACACCTCAAAAGATTTAACTCTCAAAGACATGTATATTAGAGTATTAATAAAAATAACATGTTGGAAAACTCACTTTCAACCTAACAATTGAGCTTTTTAAAGTTGTTGTGATAGATATCAACATAAGCCAAATTTGTTTCTATATTATGCATCAAAAAAGTGTCATACACACAGAGGTTATGCAAGGAAAGAGAAAACGGACAATTCTGTTGTTGGAGGATACCCACAGGATCCTCAATTAAGCCAATTTGTCAGAAAGTAATCACTTTAGGCAATCAAAAGTAAACAATGACTAGAGTGCATGCTCAGTAATTCAAGTATGGTGCTGCATTAATTATTCAATTATTTTCTCTCTTCACATGTATCTTCTAGGATCTAAAAGATATGCAAATATATGTTTATCATAATTTTTCCATAAGCATTCTTTACTTATGGTTTCAAGAAGACTGGGAAAAAATATCTCAGTGTTGTCTTCAATGGCATCATAAATAAGTATCACTGAGACTGAATATCCACCTTGCCTTGACTTTCAACATATCATTATTAGATTACTTTTTGAGGACATATTATGGTCATGGGGGAGTATGTATGGAGGTGCTGCAGTTCTAATTCCTTGCATCAGAATACATAAGATTTTTTTTTATAGAAACAATATTTTTTTTTCTACACACAAAAAAATAACTGAATGATTTCTCAATGATATATCTTGTGGTACATATAACATGTACATTAAGGAGATAAGGCAAATTACTAAATCTCACATCTTTGTAACTTTAGTATTCATGCCTAGCAAGCAGTTACTCATTTATGTAAATATGCAGAATATAAAAGAGGTTAACATATAAACAGATACCGCCAAAAGTGTTTTCAGAAATAATTTAAGAAATCACTTGATAGTCTTGAGTAAATTAGTCATAGTTGATTTTTAAGCTTTTGTTGAGTTGGGATGCCAGTTATTAAGGCCTGCAAGAAGCATTTGATTATGCTTTACAATTAGCTGTATGTATCATGAACATTGATAGAATTCTGGAGGGCAGCTGTAAAAGGAAATGGCTTTGCTTTGGTTCTCTTACATCTTTGTTGTAATGTTTTGTTAAGTCTTACACCCAGAGACTAAAAAAGAAC
Source organism: Chrysochloris asiatica (assembly GCF_000296735.1). NCBI lineage: Eukaryota > Metazoa > Chordata > Mammalia > Afrosoricida > Chrysochloridae > Chrysochloris > Chrysochloris asiatica. The sequence continues at coordinate 1,296,611 of NW_006408762.1, read as the reverse complement.
TGATTTGATGAATTAGTTTCTTTAGAAGCTTCAACTATGAAACTTTAAAATATAGATGAAAACCTCTCTGTGAGATGGAATAGGTTTGAGACAAAGCAACATGCACTTTTTTGAGAAAGGATAAAAAAATAAATATAAAAACCTGCCTTAAGTTATAAAACAGGTTAAAATATAGATAAATTAAAATTATATATGTTGTTGTTAAGTGTTGTCAAGTTGGTTCTGACTCATAGTGACTCTGTATAGAATTTCTGAGGAGCAGTTGGTGGGTTTGAACCACCAACCTTACAGTTTGCAGTCCAGTACTTATTCTACAATGCCACACAAGGATTATCATTCATGTGTGAATTGGAACCCTAGTAGCAATGTTTAATTTTAAAAGTATTGCTACTAGGGTTCCGATTCATACATGCATGGGTTTATTCCAAATACAACATGTTTAAACATGTCTCTGTGATCAGTGGATGACTGCAGACAATATTTCTCAGTAATAATTATTCTTAGACTCTTTGTTGTTGTTGTAAGTGCCATTGAGTCAGTTCTGGCCCATAGCAACCCTGTATAGTGTTCCCAAGCAGTACCTGGTGAGCTTGAACCACTGACCTTACGGTTCTAACCAACTTTGCAGTCCAGCGCATTAGCCCACAGTGCCATAACAAGACTCCTTCAGACTCTTTAGGGTGTCCTCAAAACTAAGGTCAATTCAAAACACTGGCTTCCTCAGAAATCTGCTGGACCTGTTAAATTAAAGGAGGAGAAGTCAGCTTTAAAGGATATATGGTTTTGTTTTTTAATATTCCAAAAGGATAATCTTGATATTCTTGAATAACATCTTGATGATCAAGGTAGTGTATATGAATAAATTTTAAGAAAACAGAAGTAAGGAAAATTGTGCTGAGGATTTCCTCCCAACCGCCAATCTTGACAATGCAGCTCCTCATTCTTTGACGGTAGTAAGGGAAGTCCTGAAAAATTTCATTTTGAAACCTTATGCTATCCACCCTATGCCCTGATCTTACCTCTTTAGACTTATTTGTGTTCCTAAAAGAAAAAGAACATTTAAAAGGAAAATTATTTGAGTCCATTGAGGATGTCAAAAATGCAGATTTGACATGGTATAAATCAAAGAGTGTATTATTTTTCTAGGGTATAGAAACACTGCCTACAGAGGTGGACAGACCCTACATGAAGGGCATGTCAAGAAAATACAGCTTCACATTTTGATAATGTTGTTTAATAAAGGTTCCTATGGGTTCAAACCTAACAACAATTATGAGGATGGTACAGGACTGGGCAGTCTTTCATTCTTTTGTGAATAGGACTCAACAGCATTTAAGAACAACATAATTTTGTAGCAATATTTTAGTTACAATTCTATGTATGTAACATAAACTGTTGTTTTCGGGCAGATTCCAACACATAATAGCCCTATAGGATAAAGTAGAACTGCCCCATAGGGTTTCCAATAATGTAATCTTTATGGAAGCAGACTATCACATCTTTCTCCCGTGGAACAGCTGATGGGTTTGAAACACAGACTTTTGATTAGCTACTGGTGAGCTTGAACTGCCAACTTGAAGTTCACACTGACCTTTCAGCCTAGTGCATTATTCCATGTATACATACTGGGAGTACTGGTGTGGCACTGTAGGATAACCACTACACACCAACATCCATTTGAACTGCAAGGTTGGCAGTTCAAACTCACCAGGCACTCCTCAAAAACCCTATACAGGATCACTATGAGTCAGAATCAACTTGACAGCACTTAACAGCAACAATATATATATACAACTCATCTGTCAGCTTGTTGTATTGGGGTGGCTTGTGTTTTAACAGTGATACTGGAAGATAGTTGAAGAGATTCTTGAAGAAAATTTCCCTAACATCCTGAAAAGTGAAAAGATAAGCATTCAAGAAGCTCAACAAACCCCAGGAAGGATAGACCCTAAAAGAAAATCACCAAGACATATCATAATTAAGCTCTCCAAAATTAAAGATAAGGACAGAATCCTGAAAGCAGCTAGGG
>NW_006408762.1:1273847-1294387 GCF_000296735.1 Chrysochloris asiatica | reverse complement strand
AAGGTAGAATCTCCACTGAGTAGTATCCATTCTGCCTAGTCAGGGCTGATGAAAGGAGATGCAGATAGGTCCCTTGTGATACAATAGCGAATAATTGTTATCAGGACTGATTGTAAGGGCTGGAAATGTAAAGGAGGACATTTCGGGGCAAAGGGAGGGGAGTGATTAACCTTATAATCTAGGAATGGAGGTCCCTGGGACCATCAAAGGAGAAGAGCAGAAAACAGAAGCCTACCCAGAGAAGCAGCCATGCCAGGGAAGGAGGCAGAGACAATGACATGGGGAGAAGGAGCGTCTGGAGACTTTGGACCTGGAGAGTGAGAGGGGCGGTATGCAGATGACAGGGGGGCAGGCTTGTGGGGTATACCCTTAGGTTGATTTATGATGCACAGAAGTGATTGTAACCATGGCAAGAAAACAATATACGGCGGGATCAATGTGAAGCTGATGTCCTCCCATATAAACAATCACATAATTCACAATAAAGCATTAAAAAAACATATGATGGTATAATCAAAACATTCCAGGATAAACAGAAACTAAGGGATTTTGCCAAAGCCAACCCTGCAATGAAAAACATCCTAAAGGAAGTTCTGTGGACAGAGAATCAACAAGAACAGACAATAACCAGAGAAGGATCTAAGTGGCAGCATCACCCTGAGCTCAATAGAAAAATGAAGAGTCAAGAACAGAATAAAATTATAAGAACAGAGAATCTGGGAGGTCAGTCTATGATCAAAACAATTACAATATGAAAGAAGGTAAACACAGAGGAACCAAGATCCAGGTGGTGGGAAGGTCAGGTAGATTACGGGATAAAAAAAGACTGTCTTAAATGGAGTGAAGAGTTAAAGGAATATAAGGTAACCACAACAGTGGAGTTGAGGTACGGGGTTTAGTTTGGGTGTTGGGGAGGACAGTACAAGAAGGGGGAGGAGGCAGAAGAACTAGATAGATAGGGGAACACTGAGATAGGTTTACATAGCCTAAGAGGGACAGAGGTAAATAGTGATGCATACTCAACCTTGGAACAACAGGGATGTGTGATTCAGGGATCTAGGCATAGTTTGAAGAGGGGAAATAATACTAAAATGCGTGCCTGTCTTGTGAATATTGGTTTCCCTTGCCTATATTTTAAAAGATATAATTAAGTGGGATAAAAAGGAATGTTGGGAAACAGGATTACAGAAAATTTCTAGGCCCGTCTTCAGCCTATAACTGATTGGAATACCTAAAAGGGATTCTAGAACTTACCCAGTAATATAGGCCTCTTGCAAAACCTTTGCAGAGTATAGTACTTTAGGTGGAATCCTGAGTCCCATCCAGAACCTTATGAGGTGGGAAATTTCTACTAGCAAGGACAAGCAGACCAGTCTGGAACAGCTACAGTGACAAAAGATACATCTTCAAAGAAAGATCATCAGGAAAAACCCAAAACAAAAATTCTATCATGACTGGCTACTACAAGAATAAGAAAGCTGTTCGCCAGGAAGCCATCAAAGTAAGCAATCAAGTTCTTTCAGAACAAACTCCCCTCTAAGACTGAAACTCAAAAGGAAAACACAAACAGGCATGTAAGCATACTGGCGACCACATTGGTCTACTGGTGAGTGGAAGAGGAGGAAAGGCAGCAATGAAGAAATGGGCTGAGTTCAACCACAGTCCATTGAACCCCGTTGACCTGGAGATGAGAGAGAGAAGAGGAAGGGCTGGTTGGTCCAAAGTGTGGTGAGACCTGGGGACACTTGAGCCGAGGGACAAGAACATAGCCACAGAGGGTTAGAGCTGAGAGTGAAGCATCCAGGTGATATAAAGTGAGAGTAGATGTAAACGAACACCCAAACTTGCAGACAGTAACCATTTGACCTAGCCTCGATGGCTTGATAATCAGTATTCGACTATGTAAGATTACAAAAAAAAAAATTGTTTTGATAAAGGAAACAAATGGTAAATTGCTACAATTTGATGAACCTGACCTATACTCATGGAGGTAGTAACTGTAAATACCAATAGAGAGTGAAGGAGTCTTCATATCAAGTATCAAAGCTATCCCCTCTGTACACAGGGTAGACAGGGATGGGCAACTTAGAAATTGGCTACCTAAAATAAGGGAGTGATACAGGCCCATGAACCAAGAAGCAGTGTTCAAAGTGCTCTTCAACACTTTTTTAAAATGTTGAAGAGCAAAGACGACAGCTTGAGGACTAAGGTGTGCCTGACCCAAGCCATGGTATTTTCAATAACCTCATATGTATGCAAAAGCTGGACAGTGAATAAGGAAGATTGTAGAAGAATTGATGCCTTTGAGTTATGGTGTTGGAGGAGAATACTGAAAGTGCCATGGACTGCCAAAAGAACCAATAGATCTGTTTTGGAAGAAGTGCAACCAGAGTGCTCCTTAGAGGCCAAGATGGCCAAATTTCATCTCTCAAACTGTGGCTATATTGTCAGGAGGGAACAGTCGCTGGAGAAGGATATCATGCTTGGTAAGATGGAGGGTCAGAGAAAAGGAGGAAGACCCCCAACGAGATGGATTGGCCAGGTGGCAGCATTGATGGACTCAAGTGTGGTAGCGTTAGTGAGGTTGGCCTGGGATCAGACATTATTTTGTTCTGCTGTGCATGGGTCGCTATGAGTCGGTTCTGACTCGATGGCACCTAACAACAACAACAGACATGAAGTGACTGGCTTACAAGTTTTCAAGAGGGAGTTTAGTTTAAGAGTATGGGGGGAGAAAAATATGGGGGGGTAGAAGGAGTCCTCACAGAATATTTTTCATCTTGTCTAGATAGGTCTGGTGAAAAGAGATGTGGACAAGATTCATATAATTCAATAGTGAATAATTGTTATGATGACTAATTGTGACTGTCACATCATAAAGGCAGAAGTTTTGTAACAAAAACAGGGAAGTGCCTCCATACACAGAGTAGACAGTGATGGGCAACTGGGACATTGGCTACCCAAAGTGGTGGGGCTACAAAAGCAAGAACTGACTGGCTTATAAGCTTTCAAGAGGGAACCTAGATCCAGAGGGTGTGGAGGAAGGTAGAATATCAACTGAGTAGTATCCAATCTGTCTAGGCAGGGCTGATGAAAGGAAATGTGGATAGGTTTCTTGTGATGCAATAGTGAATACCTGTTATCAGGAGTGATTGTGGGGGTTGTAAATATAAAGGTAAACATTTTGTTACAAGGAGGGGAGTGATTAACTTTGCATTCTATGACAGAGGTCCCTGGGACAATGAAGGGAGAAGAGTGGAGAGCAGGACCCTACCCAGAGAAGCAGTGATGCCTGAGATGGAGGCAGAGACGATGATGTGGAGAGATAGAGCAGCTGGGGACTTTAGACCCAGAGAGGGAGAGGAGCTGTGTGCTGATGACTTGTAGGATATACCCTTTGGTTGGTTGATGATGCATGGAGGGGATTGTAACCATGGTAATGAAACGATATAGGATAGGATGAATGTAAAACTAATGCTCTCCCATGTAAACTATCACATAATCCACAATAAAACATTAAAAAAAAAAAAAACAAGGGAGTGGCTTATCTTACAGTCCAGAAACAGAAGACCCTAGGACCATCAAGGGAGAAGAGCACAAGCAGAATGCGGGACCTTATCCAGTGAATCAGTGACGCCAGAGACAGAGGCAGAGTTGGGGTCATGGAGAAGAGGTGTGGCTGAGGACACTAGATTCATGGGAAGAGAGGAACTAAGAGCTGGTGGCCAGGAGGCAGACTTGCAGAATGTGCCCTTTGGAGGTGTAAATTATTATATATGCCTGAGTGTTTTTTGTTTTTCTAAAAAAGCTAAAGTGAATACAGAGAAATACGTAGCATAGTGATTACAAATTGGGCTGCGAACCACAAGGTCAGCAGTTCAAAACTACCAGCTGTTCTGCGGGAGAAAGATGAAGTGTTCTGCTCCTGTAAAGATTTACAGCCTCGGAAACCCTGTGCAGGGTCAGTATGAGTCTGAATCAACTCCATGACACATAATCCCCAATGATACATGTAGGGGATTATAATCATTGTAATGACACAAGGTATATGATTTGTTGACTGTAAAACTTATGATATGCCCTATAAACTTTCACTCAATCCTCTGCTCCTGGACTGCAAAATCAATCACTCACCTCCTTTCGTTACAAAACATCTACCTTTACATTTCTGACCCTCAGTCAGTCCTGATAGCAATTATTCACTATTGTACCACATGAGTTTTATCCCCATCTCCTTCTTTTTTTTTTTCATGTTTCCTTGTTCTGCTTGGATGTTCATTTCATGGTAAATTGTGAAGTATTAACTTTCTTTGGGGTTACCCTATAGTCTATTAACTTTTCCCTCCATTTAAGACAGTCTATTTTATCCTGTAATCTACCTGACCTCCTCACCACCTGGATCTCTGTTCCTATATTTTTCCCTTCTTTGATATTGTTATTATTTTGATCTTTTGTTGACCTCCCAGCTCCTCTGAATTCATTGGTGTAATTTTGCTCTCTTCTGGACTCTGCTATCTGTCATCTGAGTTTCAGGTGGTGTTGCCACGTCTGTCAATCTCTGGTTGTTGTCTGCTCTTGTTGGTTTTCAGTCCAAAGATTCCCTTTAGGATGTTTTGAAGTGCTGGGTTGGCTATGAGAAAAGCTTTTAGCTTCTGTTGATCCTGAAATGTTTTGATTGCACCATCGTATTTGATTGACAGTTTTGCTGGATAGATGATTCTTGGTTGGTAGTTTTTTTTCTTTTTCTTTTAGTGTTTTATGTGTGTCTTCCCATTGCCTTCTTGCCTGCATTGTTTCTGCTGAGAAGTCAGAGCTTAATCTGATTTGTTTGCCTTTGTATGTAACACTTCATTTTTCCCTGGGTGCTTTTAGGATTCTTTACTTGTCTTGATTTTGGAGAGTTTGATTATGATATGTCTGGGTGATTTTTTTTTGGGGGTCTATCCTTCCTGGGGTACGTTCAGCTTCTTGAATGCTTATCTTCTCATCCTTCAAAATGTTAGGAATATTTTCTTCCAGCAGCTTTTCAACTATCTCCTCTGTGGACTTCTGTGATTCTTCCTGTTCTGGAATGCCAATAAGTCTTAAGTTATTCCTCTTCATGTTATCCAGCATGAATCTTAGACTCTCCTCAGATTTCGTAATCCTTTTTTCTGCTTGCTCTTGTATCTTAGCAGTATTGAGAGATTTGTCTTCCAGCTTGCTAGTTCCAGCTTTCATCTCTTCAATTCTGCTCCTTTCCCCTTTCAGTTTATTGTCCATTTCTGACATTTTATTGTTAATCATCTGGACCTCTTTTTGCAGGTTTTGGATTGTTTCCAATGCTGTATTGTTCTTGATTGCTCCTGTAGCACTTTCCTGACTTCTTCCTTATTTTCCTCCACCTCTTTTTGGAGCATTTGATTTTGTTTCCATATAATTCTTTAGAATTCCTTCTCAGGCAAATCCAAAGCCTGCTCTTCCTATTCTGGAAAGCCTTTATCTACCTCCAGCTTATTTGTCTCAGTTACTCTTTTGTTTTTAGACATGTGCTGAGGTCTTTTGTTGTGTGTTCTTTGTCATTTTCAGTAGTTAGGTGGGTTTTTAATGCTTAAATGGATGTTTGTTGCTGTGTTATTAAGTTTACTGAGTGTCTCCTAGTGGATATGATCAGAAGATGTGCTTCCCTTTTTGCATGTAATGCCTAGCAACTGTTATTGGCTCTTTGTCTCAATGGTGGAATATTATGGGGTATGCTTGTAGCTTGGTTATATGGCCACAATTGCTCTCTCTTTGAGTAACATAGGGAGAAAAAGCTCCCAGCCCCAGGAAAAGAAGTGTGATCAAAAGGACCCCAAACAGAAGCAATATAAAAGCAGAGATAAAAAAAAAAACCACCACTCTAAAACAAAAATAAACCTGTAGCCCACTGGCCAGTCGCCTTTTCTGCGCTGGTAGCATGCGTGCACCATAGGAACCCCCAGTAGTGGGCGAGGGTGTCCACTTGCTCAGGCCCCTCCTCTAGTCACCACCAAAGAGGTATACAGATAGATATTGAGAAGTTAATGTGAGAAAGATTGTCTACTATTTTTGTCTCTGAAGGTCAGTTAGGTATCTGTGTGAGCACAGCGTAAATATTTAAATAGTTGTGTCCTTGTGTGGGTATTTGGTGTTGGCTCTTGCCTTTTATGTTGGCATTTTACAGAGTGTTCATGTGGTTTCTCTGTCTGGCCAGACCTGTTTTTTTTCTTGCTGGGTAGGCAGGAGTAAAGGTTCCCTCACAAGTTAAATTTAGGGCTGGGTTCCAGAGTCAGACGACATAAGCAGCCACCAAAGAATCAGCCTATGGGACCAATGGGGCTCCTCCTCTCTGTGCCGTGTGAAAACTGTGGACTCAACACTGGACCCTTTTGGGGGTGTGTGCCCACCCATGTGAAGGCATCCAGGTTGGGCAGAGGAGGCGCAACAGGCAAGAGGAGGAAAAAATGTGTAGAATCCCCCCATATCTCCTTTTGCAAATGTCTCTGCACCAGTTTTAGCACTGGTTCACCCCAGATGGGGTGGCTGCAGAGGGAGTCCCGTGTCCCAATTGATTCCTAAATCACAATATTTTCCTTTATACAGTGATTTTTCCACTGGCGGGTGCGGAAAAATGACACCCTGCACTTTATGCCTGATCCAGTGCTCTGGAACTGTTTAGTGAAAGCAGCTTCTCTGAGTTTTCAGACCTTCCACCATGGAGCCTGTCCTATTTGACTCTGCTTCTGCCATCTCCAAAACCAGAAGTTCAGAAAGTGCATTTTTTGGGAAGGGAGAAATACATGCAAATGGGAAGAATAAAGAACATTATGGAAGAGCCAAGAGCCCAGTATTGTTGGAACATAAGTATGTATTTAATAAATAGCAGGTGGTAAGAACAGAAAGAAATGTGTATGCCAAAACAAGGAGAAGCGTGAAAATAACAAGATTTGTTTAATAAGCAATTGGAAGCAGCTGACGATTTTTGAATCTAGGATAGTCCTTAATTAGCATTTTCATTTAGGATGCAAAAAAATACACAGTGAAATCTGAGAAATGGAACTAGAAAAGACTGTGTTGATTTTCCGGGTCTCTTCAGTTTTCCACTTTTCTATTTCTCTCTCTGCTGTTAATTACAAAAGAGTTAATTCTGACTCATAGAGACCCTGTATAGGGTTTGCAAGGAGCAGCTGGTGGGTTTGAACTATCAGCCTTTCGCTTAGAAGTCCAGTGCTTATTCTATAGTGCTACACCAGGACTCCACTCTATTAGTGGAATATATATGAATTTTCCTTCTTTGACAGGTTTCTGCCTTACAGGGGTTCCTGTTTTTGCAGGTTTTCTGTTTTACGGTAGCAACTGTTTGAGAAGTGTAGGAGAGGGGAGATAAATTGCAGTTTTCCACAGTATGCTGGAGATATTTTTTTTCCAGTCTTACTATAATGAATATATAGATGAAGCACATTCAAAATTCACTCTTGTGAATTATTTCTGATATAACTCAAACCTAGCCAGGGGTCTGCTTTGCAGAAACTTGACAGTTTCAATATGAGTGGAAAGTCTAACATAACAATTGCAGAGGAATCAGGATGGTCCATAATGTTACTAACAACAGGAAACAACAGCCGGGGAGAAGGACTATCTTGAAAAGTCAAAGAAAACACAAGACAACACAAAACCAAAGAGCTTTAAAGTCAAAGAAGCATGCAACCTGCTGAATTGTTCAAGTAGTTCTCTGACATTAGAACTTTTTGACATTGTTACATGTAGAATGGGGTGTACTCAAGAGCAACAATTCTAGAATTCTAGAATGAAAGATTCAATAGTCAGCTTATCTGCCAAAAAGTGTAGGGTGAGGTATTTTCCTATCACACCAAGGTGCTCCCTGCCTTCATACAAACTTACAATCCTTCTGCAATAAATCCTGTACAGGGTTTCTGAGGCTGTAAATCTTTACGGGAGCAGAAAGCCTCATCTTTCTCCTGCAGATCAGCTGGTAGTTTCGAACTGCTGACCCTGAGGTTTGCAGCCCAATTTGGAACCACTATGCTACCAGAGCTCCCTAGCAATTAAAGCTCCCTAGCAATTAATTGGAGCAATTAAAGATTTTATGTATTTTCTAATATAGATCTGAGCAGACTCAGCTGACTCAGCAGTGTTTTCTTTAAATATTTATAATAGTTCCAGATCAGCCAAATATTTTTAATATATAATTTCATGCTGATAACAAAGTGATAAACCTTTTGTTCAGTTCCAACTCTGAGGAGTAGCTGGTGGGTTTGAACTGCCAACCTTGTGGTTCACAGTCCAGTGCTGATCCTACAGTGCCACATCAAGGACTCTTGTCAAAATTAACAAAGAGGGAAATCATTGATGTCCCAAGCATTTATCCAGTCTTTCTCTCTGAATACTTCAGAATAATTTCAGCCTGCTCAATTGTAAGACATGCAGACCAACTGCAACTAGTGCCTGAACCAATCTAGACCCAGAAGTACTTTTAAATGCCAGTCTCATTGTCTAAGTGAGATATGCAGAATTTACTGTGCTAGTGTGAGCCATGGACACTCGAAGTTCATCTTTTCTAATGCCTACTCCATTGGCCTGGTTCATATATCTGGCATTTATTGGTTTTATATTTTATCTTCCAATTTTTTAGATGGAATTAGAGACCAAAAAAAGTAATGCCACTTATTGAACAACTATTTGGTGAATACTTTTGAAATGTTACTCTTAAACTTCCATAGTAATTGCATTTGAATGATATTAATATAGTCATTTATTAGATATAGGAGCAATTTCAAATCATGTTGCTTACCCCATGCTACATATTCTGCTAATGGGATACTATTGGTTGGGATCTTAAAGGAGAACCAAATACGGCTGCTGCCCATATCTGGTTCTCCTTTAAGATCTCAATCAATAGCTATTCCATTAGCAGTATATGTAGCCTGCTGTAAGCAATATCATTTACTATTCATTTTCTATTTGCACCATCCAGGGTCACTGCAACCCCTAGTTCTGACCTCACCTGTAACCAACTGGTGTTTACTTCTCACTCAAGTGGCCTACATTAAACTATATGCTTTACCGAAATACAATAAATGCAGTGATCAATTTTTAGTACTATGAAATTAAGATCATTAATAAGATTTCATCTTGATTATAAACACATGTTGTTGTGCTTGGGTTGTAGAAACTGAAAGAGGATCCAAGCATAAATTGTTTAATCATAATCAAAAACTCTATGTAAAGACACAATGTATATAATTTATTCCTTATATTTTGATAACTGAGTATCTATACTTCATTTATGTGAATTATTATCTTATTAAATTGGTGTTTAAATTCTGCATTTGCTACTGTAAAAACATAATGATTGGTCAATATTAATATCATAGTTAGTAGCTTTTTTTTTCAAAGTTGTCTATTAATATTTTGTAGTACAATTGCATCAGAATAAACACCTCATCTGTCAAGGTTTTTATTTATTTACTGTGGATGCTCACAAGGTTTGTAATCTGTGGACATGGCACCCATCTGCTATGCTGCCAAAACTCATTAACATGTCATGGGCATCAGTGGGATGTCAGGTCACACCTGGAATAATTGTTCACCAAGTAAATGACATTTTCTATGAATAAGAAAGAATCCTGTGTAAGACTGGGGGAAGATCATGGCCTTTAGAGTAAATGCATTTAAGATTCCATCCCCCCATTTAACACTTGCAAGCTCTGTAATCTCAGGCATGTTATATAACTTCTGTGAGTCTCAGTTTCCGCAACTAAGAAAATAGGATAAAAAATATGTACACCTCAACACAACTTCTATAAGGAATGAAATAAAAGTGGTGGTAATTGCTATAGAGCACAGATGATGCTTTCTTGCCACTTATACATAAAAGTTATTAATGATTTAATGTAAAGTGTTCATATCATGAAAGATCAAGGAAAAAGGCTAAAGCTTTGGACTCTGACAAGAAAATAAGCGTGAGAATAAGATTGAGTGTTTTCCATAACATCTAAAAAACAAACCAAAAAAAAAACACCTCAGACTTTTCAATAATGTCACATCAGGGAATGTTGAATTTTTAAATTAATCTTTCTATTGTACATTTATTTCTAAACTTGACTTGACATTTAAAATCCTCCACAGTATAACCCTAGGAACCCTGGGGATTTAGTGGCAAGGTCAGCCCAGTTTGAAGTCACCAGGCCCTACACAGGAGAAAGATGAGGCTTTCTGCTCCCAGAAAGCCATGGAAACTCTGTATAGGGTGACTATGAGTTGGAAATGACGGCACATCACCATCAATATAATTTAGTCATTCTTAATTAAAAATAACCTGAAAGTTTTCCCAGATCAAACTTAGTTAAAATTCTGATCTCAAATCATTTTATGTAACAGGTAGCACACATTCACACTGAACACACACTTCCCATACAAAATCAAGAAATTATACTTAAAAACCACATCCTGAACCTCCAGCCAAAAGATAAGGTCTTTGGGATTTGAGGAAAACATGAATTAAAGAAATGTGTGGTTCAAACAAAGGTTTTTAAAAAAATTTAAATAAAATAAGTTTGTGTATATCTTAAAAGCATTGTCAAAAGTAGCATTTGATGTGAAACTGAGACTGGCACCTAAAAGGGATATGTACCTTGGCAACTGTGGTGTGGTTTCATGAACCCAATGAATTTTTCTCAAGATACCAGTGTTGCTACGTATGGAACATTGCAAGTTATCTCAATTAGTAGAAATACTGAAATCAATGCAAAATTCTGCTTAAAAGTAGTCTAACATTTGAAGATTCAATTATGCGTAGTTTAAAATGGTTGGTTCCTTAAATTATCTCTTTTTTCCCTTGCAAAAGAAGCAGACTCTGGCAGTGATCTTAACCTCCGTATCTAAAACTCTTCTTGGATTGTTCTATTAAAAAGAAACAAAAAACCCTCAACCTTTTGTGACTCTATCAACAACTGTAGACCATTTAGAATATGAAAAAATTAAAAGAGCTGGTTTTACTTTGTGAAAACTGATTAGCCAAGCCCCTGTGGATAAAATATTAAATCAGTGTAGCAATTTCTTAATCAAATTCATTTACTGTTAACATATCAAGTTAGTGATTCTGTTAGTCACTATCCCATAATTACAAAGGTAATTCTTCTAAACTGTGGGAATTCTCACATTTTATCACAGCCTTTCTTGTCTTACAGGAAGATTTTCATTAAGGATTATCATAGCAAATTTAGCATTTCTAAACATGGCATTTTTTTGATTATTTCAAACTCTAGTATTCTTTGTGGAATACTTTATGCCTAAGCACTTGATTCTAACTCCAGGGTCGGTGGTTCAACCCCACTAGCTGCTCCTCAGAAACATTGTACAGGGTTGCTATGAGTCAGAGGCAACTCAAGGGCACTCAACAACAATAATAACAGTATTCCTTTTGGCCCATATGTTTTTTGTTTTTTAATGAACTGAGTGAAGGTTTACAGAGCAGATCATCAGTTTTTTTCCATTCAACAAATCACTTTACTTCATTACAATAACTACAATCCCTTTTATGTACCATCTACTAACAATATTTACCTCTATTCACTCTAACTCTTACATTCTTCCTTATGTGTGATGCTATCTTCATATTTCCTCTGATGGTCTCCTTCTTAATATATATTTCCTGCACCATCATTCATGCTGTTGTGCCATTGAGCTGGTTCTGACCCACAGTGACCCTTCATAGGGTTTCTTAGGAGTGGCTGGTGAGCTTGAACCACCTACCTTGTGGTTCAAACTGACTTTGCAGTCCAGCGCATTAACCCCCAGAGACACACCAGGACTCCAGAATACTCTCTAGCCTGTGAATAACTTCACTTTTCCTTCCTATCACCATTATAAAATGTTTCATTTATCAAGGAAACCTTTTCTTAACTTTTTACAACAGTGGTCTCATACAATATTTGTCCATTTGTCACTGGCTAATTTCACTCACCATTTGTTCATCTATGTTGTGAAGTGTTTTGCAGATTCATCATTATTTCTCAGTATTGCATACTTTTCCATTGTGTGTATGTACCAAAGTATGTTTAACCATTCTTCTGTTGAACATTTAGGCTGTCTCCATCTTTTTTTTTTTTGCTATTGTGAATAGTGGTGGGATGAACATGGGTGTACATATATCTATTATGTCATGGCTCTTATTTCTTGAGGATATATACCAAGTAGAGTGATTGTTGGGTCATTCATTATTTCTATTTCCAACTGTTTGAGAAAACATCATACCATTTCAAAAGTGGTTGCAACATTTTACAGTCCTACCAGCAGTGTAGGAGTGTCCTATTCTCTCCACACTCTCGCCAGCATTTGTTGTTTTCTGTGTGGTCTATATGTCTTTTCACTCCAGTATCATAAAAGGGCCAACTTAATATTTTATATGTATATATGTTTAGGTATTTTCCTAGTTCAACAATAATGAGGTGTGTCATCTTTGTAGAACACTTTGTCAGAAACAATTCAGTTTTCACTGAAACTCAATGGAAAATCTGAAAAAGATCTTAATATACCACTTCATTGGTTCAATTTTGATAACTGAGTATTGGCAGAGTATTATACAGCTTTGAGCTTCCTAGCTCAATGATCATTGTAATTGTTGAGAATCAAAGTCCAAGGCTGGTGGAGTAAGATAACTTATTCTGGAAGGGGGAACATCAGTTATTATAAAATACTGAATTACAATAATAAGAACTCCATGATAATTGACATATGTACACAGCATATGCAAAGCTGGTCAACAGCCATTTTTTTAGTAGTTTTCTATTTGCTTTTAATATAACATAGATGCTAGGAATGCTTATGATGTCTTTGTCCCCTTATCATTGAAAATATATTCTGGGTGATTTATTTCATTAGTTGATAAAATACAATGTTAATTTCAAAAAAATATATATGTATATAACTTGGAATTTCATGTTGCACGTTATTGTTATTGTTGATAAAAGTCATCCACTGAGTAGGCTGTCACTCACAGTGACCCTTTATAGGGATTTCTGAGGAGCAGCTAGTGGGTTTGAACAACCAACATTATGGTTAGTAGTCCAGTGCTTATACCACATTGCCACACCAGGACTCCTAAAGTTTCATACCTATATATTTTCTAAATATTCTAATCAAAATGTTATTTTTTTCTTTGAAGAAAACTTTCTTTTTCATTTTCTTCATACAAAAAAACAAGTTAACCGATTATTTCATAATTTAAACATTAATCAGTTGAATCATTTACTTTTATTAATGGGAGTTACTGTGTTTTGTTGTTGTTATCATTATTGTTAAGTGCCATCGAGTAAGTACCGACTCAAGCAACCCTGTATAGGGTTTCCAAGGAGTGGCTGGTAAGCTTGAACCACCAACCTTGCAGTTCAAACCGACTTTGCAGTCCAGCACATTAACTCACAGCACCACACCAGGACTCCTACTGTGGTTTACAGGAGATTAGTTTAATAAATAATTAGCTTTATCTCATAAACTCTCAAAGCATAAATGCATTATGAATTTTAACTAAGTGGCATATGGAAAATCACAGGGATTTTATCAAAAAGTTAACATACATGCTGTCTTCAGGTTATGAATATCAAATTTAGGGTCAAGTCCTACTTGCCCTTTAATGTTACATAAATGTGTCCTCATTTTGAAACAACTAAACCAACTCCTACTTGCAAGACATTCTTCATTACAATCACCTTCACTTGCTACACATACAGTTTTTAAATCATTGAAAGTTTAGATCCTTTCCTTGCACTAAAAGTAAGGCTACAAAAGAAATATATGCACCTGTTCAGATTGACCTACAAATTCTTAAAGGCACAGGAACCAATCTCATTCTTAACCCCAGGGACTGTCTGAATTTCACTGGAGGAATAGAAATCATTTAATTTTTGAATTCCACTCAAGCATCAGCAGTGTCTGTTTTCAGACTTTTCTTGGATCCCTGCAAATAATTTTTAGTATCTTGAAAAAGTCGTGCTATTTCATGAGGAACCCTAAAATTTTATTAAGGAAACAGATAATTTCTTTATATTTTTCATAGACAAATGTATTTCAAAATTAAAACAATGGTAAAAATTCCCTGCCTGTACCCTATAAAGAGAGCCTGAGTTACATGGTAGTTAAAGTGCTGAGCTGCTAACTGAAAGGCTGGCAGTGTGAACCCACCAGGTACTCTGTGGGAAAAAGATGTGGCAGTCTGCTTCTGTAGATTTACAGCCTTGGATACCCTATGGGGCCATTCTACTCTGTCTTACAGAGTTGCTATGAGCAATACTATGAAGTGTAATCCACCAGTCTACGGTGCATTTTAAATGAATTGAAGCCACAGGCAGTTAAGTACAATCAAAGTTGACAGATTGCCTAGTAAGACAGCAAAAAAAAAAAAAAAAAAAAAAGTGCCATTGAGTTAATTCTGTGTCATTGAGTTACTTCTGATGCTTAGCAGCCTTCTAGGAAAGAATAGAACTGCCCCATAGGGTTTCCAAGTCTCTAAACCTTGGAAACAGATTGCCACATCTTTCTCCTCTGGAGTGACTGGTAGGTTTGAACCACAGAACTTTTGGATAGCAAGTGTGTTTAACCACTGCACCACCAGTGCTCCATCAAAAACAACCATTATGTAAGAAGCAAGGAGCTCTGGTAACGTAGTGGTTACGAATCGGGCTGAGAACCTCATGGTCAGCAGTTCGAAACTACCAGCTATTCCGCAGGAGAAAGATGAGGCTTTCTACTCCCATAAAGATTTACAGCTTCAGAAACCCTGTACAGTTGGAACTGTATGAGTTGGAACTGACTCCATGACACATAACAACAACAACATGTAAGAAGCATGTTATAAGGTTTTAAATTGGTAAACAAATAAAAGAATTCCTAATTGGTAACAAATTAATAAAGATAATGATAGTGCATGCCACTTAGTGGAATACAATAATACTGTATTGATTAGATAAAATATTGCTTATAGAGTATCTTTATATTAATGGAAGAAAAATGTTGCATAACAAATTATTCCAGTTGTACATTATGCCATACTGATAGATCAAATTGTTGGATCTTACAAAATACATTTAAAAATCATGTACTTTTCCTCAAAACTGTTTTCTGAAGACTTCTGAATTAAGGAGTAAATACACTGATAGTAAAATTTTGAGACACTTCTTAAATTCAGATGTAAATGTGGTTATTATAGTATGTTCAATTTGCATTCCACATGCTTGCCAATATTCCTAAAACTAAGTCATAGATGACTTGTGTACAAAATTTAAAAGTCAGAATTTGAAATTTGACATAACTTCATTAATTTGGGCCTGGGTAACTTAAAGCTTGTGACAATCTGGACAGATCCTGGGTTGCTATTTACCTTTACTTAATTAAATATTTCTTAACAAAGAGTATAAATTAACACGGCAAAATTGTGTAGGATATTATTATTACTGAACATGTATTAAGAGGTTATAATGGATAGATACTTATGCGCTTTGGGTTGGTTTCAATCTGCATTTTATTTATCTACATTTTCTGAATTTATTTTCCTTTAAACCAATTAGAGATTTTTTTTAAAAAACTGGATAAAGGACAGTTTATGGTTATTAATTAGACATGTAAAGTGTCAGATTCAGAATCTTCATCATTTTGTAACAACAGTAAGTTACCCTCCTACACACAATACCAAATAGCCATAGATTTTAGACAGTGGTCCCTAATTCCATTTTTAAAAGTCCCTTTAAAGCCTTTAGTAGGAAAACACAGCAGAATAGATTTATTAAGCCATCTTTTGAGTTTTCTTGATTGAAATGAAGAATTGGTCATCCTATCCTAAAAATACTGTATACGTGTGATTGTGGTTTTTGTTTTATAATTGCAGACTTGGTTCCCCCTGAATGACTGTGCTTTCATGAGATTTCCATAATATTTGCATGATTAATGTTAAAAAAAGAAAGACCCACATTGTGTTGAATCTAACAGTTAAATCAAATTATATAGCTGTAGTTCTCCATGTTTATTATGATCCATGATTCCATGACTAGACATAAACAATGGTGGAACATGTGGACATCCATTTAGAAGAAGACTATCTGTACTTGATTTGCCAGAGACAAATTCCACTATCATTACTACACACCAGAGAGAAATATATACCTACTATCATATTTTCAATTATACAATCGGGCACAAAACCTACTAAAGAGCCTATATAGAGAACCACTGCTTATGAATCTTTCTTATACGTACATGAAATTAAATTTAAATAAATCAGAGAAATTATGAAAAGTACTTGTCTTCCTACCTGTGGCTGGGGATGCGTCCAGATCTCTACAGCTGTCAGTTTTTTCAGGGGACTGTGAGATCGTACAACCTCCTTCATTAGCTATAAAGGAAAAATACAGTAATTTCAAGATACTAGTTAAATAAAAAGATGCAGTATAAAATGGCAGTATGCACTGTATACAGACATATAAAATACTAACTGTATAAATCATCTTGTTACAGAGAGTGCCAACCACACTGCCCTTCAAAAGAGATGTCTTACTAAGCACCTCGAGACGCAGACCAGACGCTCAAGATGGCGGCAGGCATCCCAGGCTGCCCTGCGTAGGAGGAGTGGCGCGGTGGAACTATCCTGCAGTAGCTCCAGGAACCAAGAAGGGTAGGATGACCCAAGGGAAGAAGAAAACACAGGGTGCCAAGAAGATCATCATGAAGACACGCCTAGAGGAGTCATTTTTTCCAGTGTTCACCATGTAGTCCTGGTGTGGCGCTGCAGGATAATGCACTGGACCGCAAGGTGAGCCCTTCAAACCCACCAGCCACTCCTCGGAAACTCTTTACAGGGTTGCTGTGGGTCGGAACCGACTCCACGGCATTTAACAACAACATCAAGTGGTTATTGTCACCTTTTTAGAGGTTTTTTGTTTGGGGATAATTGACAGCACCCACCTTGATGGTATTACATGAAACATTCCCTAAATATTCATTTCTGAAGACTGGACTAATTAAAGAAGTAAAGGGTTTGTTGCCATTACTCAGTGCCCTGCTTATAGGATGCTCTTTCTGATGTTTGGGATCGAAAATCTTTCTTGCTGCTACCAGTATTTTTGACATGTGCCCCAGCTCCAT
Source organism: Chrysochloris asiatica (assembly GCF_000296735.1). Taxonomy (NCBI): domain Eukaryota; kingdom Metazoa; phylum Chordata; class Mammalia; order Afrosoricida; family Chrysochloridae; genus Chrysochloris; species Chrysochloris asiatica. The sequence continues at coordinate 1,277,233 of NW_006408762.1, read as the reverse complement.
TAATGAAGATCAGCCCATGGTGGTACTTAGCTGTTCTGTTTCTGGGGTTTCTGCAGTGACTTTCTCTGTGGTATTTGCATACATTGTAGATATAACTTAAGAATATGAAAGTAGTATGGCTTATGGAATGCTTTCACAACATTTGCTGCAAGTTTAGTAACCAGCCCTGCCATTGGAGTTTACCTTGGAGGAGCATATGGAGACAGCATAGTAGTGGTTTAGCTACAGTAATAGCTTTGCTAGATACTTGTTTCATCCTTGCTGCTGTACCAATCTTTGCCTGAGAAGATGTGTCCAATGTCATGGGGAGCATACTTTTCCTGGGACCAGGTCATATCTTGAAAAAAAAAAATGAATCTTTATATTTTGAAAAAAAATTGGGCCAAGATTCCATAGTGCTGCTAATCTGTACGTTGTTTTTTTCCTGCCTGCAAGAGGCAGGCCAATATTCCAGCTTTTTATATACCTCAGACAGATAATGAAATTTTACCAGAAAATGTTACAGTGTTTCTAGCAGTCCATGGAATTCTTCCCATTATTGAACAGAACTAGACTTGAATTTACTTATGAGGTCAACTGGAAATAAGAACATCATTTTATTGGGTCTGGGATTTCAAATATTACAGCTGGCATGCTATTGCTTTGGTTTAGAAGCTTGGGTGATGTGGACTGCTGGTACAGTAACAGCCATGTCTAGCATTACTTTTCCAGTTGTCTGTATTAGTTTCATGAACTGCTGATGCTGATCATCAAGGTGTTTTTCAAGGGATGATAACAGGAATTTGAGGACTGTGTAATGGTCTGGGACCAGCCTTTTATGGATTCATATTCTACATATTCCATGTGGAACTAACTGAAAGAACAACTAATTAAATGAACAGACTTGGGAACTAACACAAGCCCTCAGCACCACTTTGAACAGAATGCCATCATCTTCCATCCCCCCTTTTTCTTTGGAGCCTGTTCAGTATTGCTGATTCTGCATGTTGCCTTATTTATTCCAGAATATACCAATTTAAGCTGAAGGTGCAGCAGTTGGAAAAAGCACTGTGGTAGTCACAGCCATCTTCATAGAAAAGCAAAAGAACCTTGACTCCAGGACGCAAATGTGTGACAGCAGAAATCAGGATGATTTTTCTATCAGCACCCAGATCTCAGTTTTTACCTGTGGTTATGGATATACATTCCACTTCCATCCACAGTGTACTTTAAATTATCTTAAGAAATTAATCTGCATGAATTTTGTTTTTGTTAAGTGCCATTGAGTCTGTTCCAACCCATAGTAACCCTGTGTAGAGTTTCCAAGGAGCAACTGGTAAGTTTGAACTGCCAACCTTGCAGTTCAGACTGACTTTGCAGACCAGTGCATTAACCCACAGAGTCACACCAGGACTCCTGCATGAATTTAGTGGGAACAAAAGAAAGAACCATTAGTACAGTGGTTATCATGTCTACTTTACACGTAGAAGGTCCTGGGTTCCCGAGCCCCAGTGGAACCATAATGAAACTTTGGATTCTTGGTATGGTGCTGTGGGTTAATGCACCAAACTATAAAGTCTTTTGAACTGCAAAGTCGGCAGTTCAAGCTCACCAGCTGCTCCTTGGAAACCCTATACAAGGTCTCTATGGGTTTAAATGGACTAAATGGCACTTAACAACAACAGCAAAGAAAAGGACAGTTTTCCAAAAATGTTACTATTTCTTTTAAAAGAAACTTTTTGTTTATTAGCAGCAATTTCTTGCCACTATGTTGTTTGTTTTATTATACATTTTAATTTAAAAGTATATGTGTAGGACTTCTGGTTTGCCAGGGCAGCCAGGCGGTGCGGGTGAGTGGGGGCTCCGGGATGGGGGGGGGGCAACTCGCGAGTTAAACCTTCCAGGTAGGAACCCACAGTCTCACAGCCCACGTGAGTGTCAGTGCGCCAGAGCCTTACACCCGCTTCTTTGAGAAATCACTGTGCGAGGAATTACAAGCTTCTTAAACTTTCGCTGCTGCAGCCCCAGCTCCTTTGGGCTTGAGTGGGCGGGGCGGGAACCAGCTCATGCAGAGCCTCCAATAGCGGGGAGACTCAAGCAGGGAGAGCCACTGGTGACACCTACCCAAAGGTGGGATTTCTGCGCATACAGTGGACAAAGCGAAGTTAGTTTAAAGGGGGAAAAAAAAATAAAAGCCTGCAGGAAAAGAGAAGCCGCGACTGTCTGACGTCATCAGGCGCAGACTGTGCCTGCCTGAGCCACTTCTGCCCTGCCCAGTTGACCCGTGTCCGCCGGCCAGAGGACCACCCCACCCCAGCACAGTCCAACTGTGTTCCCGGGCCTGCAGGGTATGCACACACACAGTCGAGGAGCTTCCCTCCTGCCCGAGCCGCGTCCCACGGGCCTGCCAGATGCGCGACAGTGAGTGACCTGCCTCCCGCTGAACCGAGCAGCGTTCCTCAGCCCTGCTGGGCGTGCGCCGGCAAACAGCTCACCTCACGCTCAACTGAACCACGGGGAGCGGGGCCTGGCAGCCCCCCTCCTGCAGCAAGCACCCACTGGGGAACCCCATTTGGGTCTCCCCTTTATTTTTATTATTATTTTTTATCTTAGACGGTTCAGCAGGAGAAACGACATGGCTCTGAGGGCTGGGGTGCCACTACAAGGTCACCTGAATTACAGGGTCAGTGGTCCACACCCACAAACTGCTCCTCAGGAACCCTATAAAAGAGCATTAGGGGAGGGACGTCTGGCGCTTCCCTGACCCAGCAACACAGGCTAGCCCACTGCCCAACCTCAAAGGCTCAGGCCCTGTCAGCCAGGCACAAGCCAGCACAAGGGGAAGACACCTTGAGGTGATTTTTACCAACAGCAACAAGGCAATCCTGCTGTGCCCCTGCAGGTTAAGGGACTAGACTGCAAAACCTTTTGAACTGCAAGGTCGAAAGTTTGGGCCCACTAGCTGCTCCTTAGAAACCCTATAAAGGGTACTTGGTTTTCTTTTCTTCTCTTTCTTTCTTTTTGCTCTGCGGGTTAAGGGACCAGACTGCAGAGAGCTTTGAACTGCAAGGTCGGTAGATAGCCCCCACCAGCTGCTCCTTAGAAAACCGATAAAGGGTTTTTTGTTGTTGTTGTTTGTTTTTATTATTATATTTTTTCCTTTTCTTCTGTTCTCTTTCTTTTTGTGTGTGTGACTAGAGATTTCCTTGTTTAATTTCGTTTTTCTGGTGCTGAATCCTTTCTCTTTTTTTTTTTTTTTCTCTCTCTCACTTTTTTTGTTGGAATTTTTGTTTTTGTTTTTTGTCCTTTATTTCATGGTGTTGTTGTTGTTTTGTCTTGCTTCATTATTATCTCATTATCACTTTTGTTTTATACTTTGCTTCTGATTTTGTTTGCTACCAAACTGG
>NW_006408762.1:1234955-1259354 GCF_000296735.1 Chrysochloris asiatica | reverse complement strand
CTGTTAACTGATGATATATGGAGGGGATAATAATCAATGTAATGAAACAAGCTATAAGAATGGTTGAATGTGAAGCTGATGATGTGCCCTGTAAACTTTTACTCAATCCAAATTAAAAACATTTAATAAAAAAAAATAGTTTATGTGTAACTTCTTAGCTATTAGGATATGTCTCTGCTACCATTTCCTTAAGGTGTTAAGCTTTAACTCTATTCTGAGTCTCAGTGAGACAGAGTAGGTAGAACGGCTGTTGGCCTATTTATTTTAACATTGTAAAACCTTGAGTCAGATTTTAATGTTGTGAAATCTTGAGTCAAATAATTCAAAGTCTCAATGGAGATACACTAAAGTAAAGATGTGATAATTAATTGTTTGCATTAAAACAAAACAAAACTTAAGAAAATTGTACTAAATTTGAATCATGTTTCAAGCTCCTTTGCAGTAGTTTTATTTTAAACATTATTCACTACTGTGTTTAAGTGAGGAAAAAAATCAAATATTTAGAATTTAAACTGGGAAGTTTAGGGACTGTGAATCTAACTGCTGATTCATATTTGTTCCCCAGCTACTTCATACACCACTATTCTTTTAATGTTTGCATAATCATAAGAGCATCAACACTTGAAAATATAATCTAAAATTTATATAGTAAAGTTGGTAGCCTTGAAAATGTCAATGTGATATCTATATGTAGATTAATATTTATAGTGGCCTCTCAGAACTGTCAGAGTAGCACTTCATTTACAGAGCTAATGTTTGTCCTAATTTTCAGGCCCTTATGTGAGAAACGTCCAAACCGACAAATGCTCAAGTAATCCAGTCGGTATTCATTTTAGCGCTACTGAGGTTTTCTTTATTGGATTTTGCAAAAAAAAGGGGTAACCCAGTAGAAAAGAGCAAACAGCCCACATGGTCCACTACCAACAGTTTTCATTCCCTTATCCAAAAAAGCTCCTCCTCTAGTTCCACTTTCCTATATACAATTCTATGGCTTGTCCCATTTTCCCTCCCCCAGAGAAGCCAAAATGGCTCACCCATGGTCTTAATGACTATATTCTTATTTAAAGTTCCAAGTCCTAGAACAGATTTATTTCCTTCCTTCCCCCAATTCATCCTGCTTACATATCCCTGGATATAAATCAACAATCTGCCTGCCTGGTCTAGCAATCTCATGAATTCCTGAAGCTAGACCAGGCTCACACTTAGAAGAGAGCTTTATACAATTACTGATGTGAACTTCTGTAATGTGTATATTTTTGTGTCCAATTATATTATTTTTAAAAAGTGTTATTTGGTAAAAATTCTATTTAAAATATTATTTAGTTTACAATGTGTTCATCTTATATATGGTTATTGCTTGTTGTTGTTGTGTGCTGTGGAGTCGGTTCCGACTCATAGCAACCCTGTACAGGATTTCCGAGGCTATAAATCTTTTATTTATTATTTTCTTTTTTAATGTTTTATTGTGAATTATGTGATAGTTTACATGGGAGAACATTAGCTTTACATTCATCCTATCATATATCCTTACACTACCATGGTTACAATCCCCTCCATGCATCATCAACCAACCAAAGGGTATACCCTGCAAGTCTGCTCCCTGGTCATCAGCACACAGCCCCTCTCCCTTTCTGGGGATAGAGTCCCCAGCCGCTCCATCTCTCCACGTCATCTTCTCTGCCTCCATTTCTGGTTTCTCTGGGTAGGGTCCCATACTCTGCTCTTCTCTCTTGATGGTCCCAGGGACCTCTGCTTCTGGACTGCAAAGTCAACCACTCCCCTCCTTTTGCTACAAAACATCTACCTTTACATTTCCAACGCTCACAGTCAGTCCTGAAAGCAATTATTCATTATTGTGCCACATGAGTGCCCCATCTCCTTTCATCAGTCCAGCCCAGATACATTGGATACTACTCAGTGGATATTCTACCTTCCTTTGCACCCTCTGTATCTAGGCACCCTCTTGAAAGCTTGTAAGCAAGTCACTTCTTGCCTTTTTACCCCCCCCCCCATTTTGAGTCGCCAATGTCCAAGTTGCCCATCCCCATCTACCCTGTGTATCGAGAGGGTAGAATGATCCTCACTGTAAAGATTTGTTCCCTCTTTTGAGCTACTGCATGCATAGATGTAGGTCAAGTTCATCAAATGGTATCAGATTACTCTTTTTTCCCTTTTCTTTCTTCTTCTAGTTGAGCTCTGATCATCCAGCCATTGAAGCCAGGTCAAGTTGGTATTATATACAAGTGTGGGTGTTCTTGTGCATATGTCCTCTCTTATCAGCTGGATGCTTCACTCTCCACTCTAGTCACTGACTCTGGGACCAGGAGTCCCCAGGTCTTGCCATACTGCTGGCCAACCATGTCTCCACCCGGTTTCACAGTAGTCTATTGAACGTGGTTGGGCTTAGCTCGCAATTCATTGCTGTTTTTCCCTCACTTCTCCTTATCGGTGACCAATGTGGTCACCAGTCAGAATACATATCTGTTCATGTATTCCTATTGAGTCTTAGAGAAGGTTTGTCCTGAGGGAACCCAACCACTTGCCTTGATGTCTCCTGGCTGAGCAACTTGCTTGTTCTTGTAGTAGTCAGTTGGACTGCAGTTATTGTTTTGTATTTTTCTCCTCAGTATTTCTTTCAAGAAATATCTTTTGTTCTTCTAGCCACTCTAGGCTGGTCTGCTTGTCCTTTCAAAAGGAAATTTCCCAACTCAGAAGATTCTGGATGGGGTTTAGGATTCCACCTATAGTCTTATGTAATGCAGAAGCTCCACAGGAAGCTTCCTTCACTGGGCATTTTGTAGCCCCATTTTAGGTATTCCAATCAGTTATAGACAGAAGATGGACTTACACCGAGGCTGTAAGTCTTTACAGGAGCAGAAAGCCTCAGCTTTCTCCTGCAGAACAGCTGGTAGTTTTGAACTGCTGACCCTGAGGTTAGCAGCCCGATTCGTAATCACTATGCTACCAGAGCTGCTTATGGTTATTGCTTAATGCTTTTTAAATTTGGAATATTTACTGTGGTTCAATATGGTCTAAATAGAATATTCTGTTAATAGAAATTAAACATTTAAAAAAAGAAAAAGAGTTTTGACTACTACTGATAAAGAATATTTAGGTGAGACAGAGTTTCCATATAAGCAAAGGGTTATTATACGAAAGAGGCTTGAAAGCAGAGATGGGAGAGCTTAACACAATGCTTAACCCCCATTTCCTCAAAGGCTTTGTTGAAATTTAAAAGGTTTTGGTTAGAGAAAGGACATCCTGTTTATTCATATGGATAGGAGGGGATTTCCCTGGAAATGACCCGTTTAGGAAAGGCCATGCTAATTGTCTGGGTGTGCAGCATTTATTTGGGAAGGGTTCTACTGCAATGGTCTCTGGTAGATGCAGACAGAACTTATCCTGGGATGTTGATTATGCATGGTTCTTAGGGACCCTAATTCAGACTTTTCCCAGGGCCTGATTCTCCTTTGCCTCAGTAAAAGTTTTGTCTTTAAAGCTATACCTAGAGCACTAGATAAACCAGTAACACCTGTAAAATATCTCATAAGGAAGTCAAAATTCAGAATTTTTATGGATGGTCTTCTTTAATGGTGAGTTCCATAAAATATGGAATTTTATGGGGGTGTCTTTCTTAATGGTTTGTTCCAGGATATGATTGCTCAGTCACACATCTTTATAATTGCTCAAGTAAGGAGGGAAGCAGGCTTCAACATTCCTCAGGATTTCTTCACAAGATTTCAGTCAATAAGTGACCCACGTTTAATCCTGGTTTCAGGTTCCACTTTCCCTATCTCAATCTATTTCTACACATCAGAGTTTGCTCATTCATTCACTCTTCAAATACTTAAATCCCAGGTCTAGGTGAAGATACAAAAGAGAAAAAAAAAGAAAAATATCCCTGTTCTCATGGAGCTTGTATTCCAGTGTTACATTTAATTGTTTCTTTAAACAAATTTATCGAATTATGGAAGAAAACTTAAAATTCTTAAATAACTGACATTTAAGGATGGAAAATTTCAGTCCAAAGCCTTTAAAACTCAATAGTTGCTAGTGTGGCACTGCAGTATCAGCACTGGACTATGAACCATAAGGTCATTGGTTCAAGCCCACCAACTGCTCCTTGGAAACCCTATAAAGGGTCACTACGAGTTAGACTTCACTCCACGGAACTTATCAACAACAACAACTTCAAGAGCTATATTTGCTAATCCACCATCTATATTGTGTGTGTCCATATATCACACATTTGCTATCTAACATACATATTTAATAGACATTATAAATGCCAAGAGATTTATACACTGATGCACAAATGTTGACCTACCAACTCACAATAGTTATCACTCTTGAAAAGATGTCTGTCCATTTAGTTTACCTCAGGACATAGACTATGTTCTGTTTTGTTTTAATACAATTGAAAGTGTCATATACACATTTTCTTTAATGACTAATTTTAGTATATGAGGTAAAGAATTTGGTAAAATATTATTTGATCTTTGAAAGTGAATTATTTTTTAAGGAAGCGGACAGAACTCAATTCACTGACTGCAGGAAGTTATTATGCTACAAAATTCAAGTTAAATGATTGTGACAGAGACCTTATGAAAGTTCTCATGACTTTACCCTGCTGTTCTACACACTAAAGTGTTGCAGCTATTGCTGGATATGCTTTCAAGTGACAAATGTATCATCATACCACAAAATTGTATAGTATTTATTTAATTACCAGTGCATACCCATTTTGTCATAACAAGAGAGAAGAGAAAAACAAACTTAGAATGTTGCAAATTTAAAGCACAATGGAGCATGGGTAACTTTGAAATTGAAAAATGTCAAAGCATTATCTTTGTTTACACTGACACTATGGTGCTGGTGGTGGTAATGTTTCTACTCATAGAGACCCTATATGGGTTTCCAAGGCTGTAAATCTTTACAGGAGCAGAAAGTATTATCTTTTTCACAGGAGCAACTGGTAGATTCAAACTAGCAGCTTAATGTGCACCATTGCATCACTAGGGTCCACTACTAATCCAAGTCAAAATTTAAAATATGAAGGAAATTTTCATCCATATATGTTTAAAACAGATAAACACATTTTCCATGGTTAATTACAATCCCAGGAAGGTGTTTTTAATCTCAATACAAATTCAAAGGAACTGTGCATAGTCCGTATTACAAACTTCATTTAACTATGCAATTTATGGACTTTTACATAACCCTCAGTTTGAAATTATTAATCTGCACTATAATGACACACTAAAAGTCAAACTTCATTAGATAAATTTCATGGAATTCTTTAAATTCTTTCAAAATGATATTTATGCTCAGTTAAAATTACATACTCAGATTTATATCAGTATTTGGATCACAAGATCGATTTGAACTGAAGGTCTGTGTTTCAAACTCATCAGTGGCTCCTCAGAAACCTTATTCGGGTTATGTATAAGTCAGAACCTTCTCAAAGGCACGTAATAACAAAAATGTCTTGTATATGATATTTTCAGAGATCAGATACACAATTCTATTCTTCCCATTCGTATTATGTATTATACAAAAATTATAATCAATTGCTATTATTATTTGAACTCCATCAATAACAATTTGAGAGTTTTTTTGGTTGTTTTTTTTTTTTTTTTTTAGAAAACAAGTTTATTTTCTTTTATTATATAAATTATTCTGGAATTTTACAGAAAATATTTGCTGACTCTTGATTTAATGGGAAGGGAAGGACATGCCAATGACTAAGATTAATGGACCATTCTATAACAAAAGTAAAGTCTGGTAGACTTTAGATTCAGATGGTAGAGATGGGTTTCCTGGGAGAGGGGGAGCATCATGGTCCAAGGCAGAGAAATTCTGGATGTGGTCAGTACAACTCAAATGTCCCTGAGATGTAGCTGAATAGGTGAAATGTATGAGAAAGTGAATTAAACACATACTCTAGATGGACTTGCACAGCTAGCTGGTGATTTTTATATAGTGAACTAATACTCAGGAATGTTTGAGCAAAATGTTGTGTGCTATACGCATTTTTCATCAGACCTCAACTCAGGTCTCATATTTAATTTTATTTTTAAACAAATTCCATTATAGTTCATTTCCCATGCACATTTCATAAGTATCCAATTCAAATATTCTCTATCAAATATATAATTTTTCATTCAAATATCCATTGAATTAAGTAAGGATGGTGTTTTAGGTGATTAAACTCTTAAAGCTCTGTGAATGTATCTTGTCCATTTACATTTGATAGTTAAACATCTCTATTTTTAGCATGCTTCAAAATTCAAATATTGGGAAACATTTACCAAAATTTGTTTTATAGAAAGTGACTTAAAGGCTAAATATTAAACCTACCACTGCTGGTATTCTTCCCATTACTCTTCTTCTAACTACCAAAGCCCTACAATTATATGGCTAGTAACTAGGAGGTTGTCGAATAAAACAGCTACAATACAGAACTGCTAAAGATAACTATAATGCAAGTAAGAGAAATGGTAATTCCAGAAAATATTAATGCACAAGTAAATTTATGTCCACCTTTTTTTTTTTTTTTTTTCTTTAAATGAGGTATAACACCTGGGGAATAAAATGCAGATGTGCTTTTCTGTTTCCTTACATGCACCCATTAGTGAACCAAGCTGTATATTTCCTTTTATGGAATCAGATGTCAAACTCTCATGAAAAGAATAAAGTGCTTATAATAATCATGATCTTTACAGATTTAACTATCATTTTTGTTAATTTTACATGAAGACAGTGCACACCACACAAAAGTAGAAGTGTATTTTACCATTTATCTTAAAGAGTTTTGAGGATTTCACTAGCATTATTGCTAATAATAATAATACTTCCAAGAGAAGGAGGATTAGATATTGAATTTTTTATTCCTAAGTCAGATATTACTAGTTCATAGGCTAGACATTGGAAGAGAATTGAACATTGTTTAAAATTTTATTAGCATGAATACATTATTTCACAATGATGCCCTGTTGGTTTAAAGAAATCAGTGAACATTATTTAAAAATGTATTCATTTATATGATATAGCTTTTCAGAATCTGGAAATCGTAGCTTATAAAAATTATATGTAATCTTCTTAAATAGTTTAATTTATGTGAAAGTGAGAGGAGGCTTTCTCAAACAAACATTTATTCAAAGTAAATGTCCATAACTCTATCAAATTTTCTCAATTATCTTTTGTCACAGGCAAGAAAAAAGGGAATTAAAAGTCAAATCTTTATTTACAGAATTTTAAATTATAGCTCAAAAGATATACAATATTATCATATTTAAATGCTAAAATATTTTCTGATTCTAAGGATTTAGTCTTTCAGAAAAAGAGCAAAACACTGTGACCTAAAAAGAGTAGAATTCATTTCCCAAAATATAACTTCATTGCAATAGCAGCTTATGAAGCAAGGTAATATGATTGAACCTGAACCTTCAAAATCTGGCCTGTGCTTCTCATTGTCCTTCTTAAATTAAACTTTGTTTTCCTGACCATGTCTCACAAATTCTGAGCTTTAGCATCCTGACATATTAACTACATTCCTTAACCTGTCTAGTCCCAAAGAGACTGCATGAGGTAAACCCAGACTGAATGATAATTTAAGGAGAAATGTGGAATGCATCCTTTATTCTCCAACTTGGAAATTTTATTATCACTCAAACCTAATGGTAAGGAAATCACATTCAGAATAAAATCATGGTATTTCTGATTATAGTCTCAACACTTCATTACTGTTTCAAAAGTTAGCCAGGAGAGAATGCAGACAAGCTTCAACGTATTTAGCTATTGCATTTCATAATCAAATGTCACAGATTTCCTCTAAGAATTTAAGTATTCTACCATTTCTGAATAATCGTACACAACACGAATCTCACATTGAAAAAAAAAAAAAAAATGACATTCTAAATTGCCACAGTCATTACTTTACTCTAGCTACCAAAGACTGCAAGGGAATCTAACTGATGGATTATTGTTATTTTATTGTCACATATTTGACAGCTTAGGAAAAATGTTTTCCAATTATATCTTCCTACACAGCCTCTTCTGGAGGGCAGAGATGAGGGTTTTGTTAGCGTGTCCTGTTTATTACTTAGGAGTCCTGGTGTGGTGCTGTGGAGTAATGCGCTGGACTGCAAGGTTGGTTTGAACTGTAAGGTTGCAAGTTCAATCTCACCAGCCACTCCTCAGAAACCCTATACTGGGTCACTATAGGTCAGAACAAACTCTGCAGTACTTAACAACAACAGTGTATTATTTGGATTCCTGGTGTGATGCTATAGAATCAGCACTGGACTGTGAAACACAAGGTCAGCAGTTCAAAGCCACCAGCTGCTCCTTGGGAACCCTATACATGGTCATTATGAGTCCGAAACAACAGGACAGCACTTAACAACTGGACAACAACAATGGCTAATGATCACAAGCATTTCTTCCTATGTTTGTTGACTGCCTGAATGTCTTCTTTGGAGTATTATTAGGAATACTGGTATGGCACTGTAGGATAAGCACTTAACCACAAAGTCATTTGAACCATAAGGTTGGTGGTTCAAACTCACCAGCTGCTCCTCAGAAACTCTATCTAGGGTAGCTATGAGTAGGAACCCACTCAATGACACTTAACAACAGCAACATGTATTATTTAGCACAATTATCTAAGCCTCTTACTCAAAAAAGACTAAAACAAAATATCTGTTCCTTTCTGACAATTCCTAACTCCCCTTTTAGCATATCCAATCAAGTATAGGCTGAAGGTGGGTTTATAAGCTCTCAGCGGTACTCAAGATGACCATATTAATTCCCATCACAGAAAATGGTCACTATCTATAGTGCAGTCAGAACACGCAGCCCTTAACCTTTTCAAAAACTACCAAGTTAAATCTTTTCTTTACCCCTGTGCATTTGGTCTTGGACCTCTGGAAAGGTAGATCCTATCACTCATTTTGTTTATCTGGCCTGGCTTTTTGCCCCAAGTGACTCCAGTAGCAGCTTTTCTCCCCTGAGCTGCAGCATAACATCTCTTACACATTCGCTTCAACCATATCTGTTAACAACCATCAAAATAAAATTCTGATAATCAAAAGTTTCACTTCCCCTGTCCCTTGATTCTCTCTCTCTCTCTTTTTTTAAACTCTTTATTGTGAGTTGAGTAAAGGTTTACAGAACAGATTACTAGTCCCACATTCACCAAATCACACTTAGTGCCATTATAGTGATTGCAATCCCCTCCATGTACCATCAGTTAACAGTATTTACCTCTATTCACTTTAATTCTTGCATTCCTCCCTGTCCATTCCACTTCCTTCATCTTTCCTTTGCTAAACTCCTTCTGTTGTATATTGCCTGCTCTATCACCCAAGTTAATATATGTCTACCCTCTATCCAGTGAATAATTTTCTAATCCCTCCCACCCCTGGTAATCATCATCGAATGTGTGTTTTAGCAGGGATTTTTTTTTTTTTTTAACTTTTTACAAAAGTGGTCTCATGTAATATTTGTCCTCTTGTGACTGACTAATTTCACTCAGCTTAATGTCTTGTAGGTTCATCCATGTTATGAAGCATCATTTTCTTCAACATGGTGTAGTATCCCATTGTGTGTATGTACTAAAGTTTGTTTAACCATTTCCTGTTGATGGGCTGTTATGCTATTTCCACCATAATTAAGTGCATAGAGTCACCCCACTTTGCAAGCAAACCTTCTGCCCAAAGTCACTCAGTTTTACTTGTTCCATGGACTAGGAAGGCCACTGCTTTGTCTCATGCTCTGGATCTTAATTCTGTTGCTGCTGCTCCTCCATTGTCATAGCCTTCCTGGATCGAGGAGGTTCATTACACAGAAATCTCTGTGTCCAAAGGACTCGCTCCACTCCTCATTCTTCTTTGATGGTAGTGAGGTCCCTCCATCTTACTTCTGAGATGGCTCATTTAAAACCCAATAGAATGGCTGTCCTTGTTGCCAAGTGCCATCTTTATTAAATGCCATTGGTTCTGGTCTTACTCATGTCTGCTCTGGATAGGGATTCCTAGGAGTGGCTGGTTGAGTTTGAACTGCCAAGCTTGTGGTTCAAACTGACCATGATGTCCAGTGCTTATTCTATGGTGCCAAACATAACAGGATGGCTGTCGTTGTTGTTGGGAAGTGTTGTCGAGTTAGTTCTGACCCATAGAGACCCTGTATAGGGTTTCCGAGGAGCAGCTGGTGAGCTTGAACCACCAACCTTGCAATTCAAAACAACCTTGCAGTTCAGTGCATTAACCCACCGCACCATACCAGGAGGGTAGCAGTGACCAATTCCCTGATTAGATTTCCAAGTGTTTACAATTACATCCCTGTTAATAATCACTCACAGTAAATAAATTCATCAGCATCTTTCCCCAACTTCTTACCCAGAACTACCAGGAAAAAGTCATTTGTGGGAGTTTACAAAGACTATGGCTAGAAGAGATATTAAACAGTTCACTATGCCACACTAAATTTCACTTCTCTTAAGAAAACTGCCATCATCAATGCTGAAATGATGTGGGCTTAATAAGAAAAAAAAAAAAAAAAAAAAACAGTAGCTGGTTATTCTATAGGCTTGTCCAATTTTTGTCAAACTAGCCTGAGTCTCTTTGAAGTTGTTTGGCATCACAAGAAAAGTCCCAATCCTCCTGGAAGTAATTAATGTTAAAGGAAATGTGATGAAAAGAGAGGCATTACATTAATTTATCCATAAGGATCTCAACATCCCAGCCAAAGGCAAACAGCTATTTTAAAATTATCTTTATGGGTGACAAATCACCAAGTGGAGAAATCAACAAGCTTGAAGCACTTAATTAGATATTTTATCTTAATCATCAACAAGTCAAGTGTGTGTGTATTTGTGTGTATGTTTAGGGAAGGAAAGATGTTATAGAAGGGGGGTGAATTAACACTTATAAAGCTCAGAGGTTTAACAAATCCTGGCAAAGATTTGCCAGATAGTTTGGTATCAGATTGCAAAACTTGACTCTAATCTTCATTTAAGAGTTTTAATAATTGTATCATGCTTATAAAGCCTCTTGATCTTCTGCTAGGGTGATTCTGTAAAATTATAGATGAATCTTTAAGGAATAGCTTCTATGAACAGAAGCTCCTAAAATCTCAGTTAAACTAAGCAAGAAGATTACATGTTATTAAGATGTAGCACAGCAGGATTTCCCCCAGAAATCATAATGAAGTGAAAAAGGATAAAACCATGATTCTGAGAAAGGAGGTCATCCACAGTAGAACAATGCTTTTGATAAAGCTTATCTGTACATGTTGAAGTATTCATATTGCCAAAGCATTATCTTAATGTTTCTGTGAAGAAGTCTGATCCTGACTTCCTGTTTTGGAAGCAGGAAAAGCAGAGTTGGGTAGGACAGACTCCTTGGGAGAGGTGTGGGAAAACCAGAGAAGGTGCTTTCATGGAGTTATGTAGTATAAGGTGCAGTGTCAGTTTCCCACACCCACCAGTGGAAAAATCACTGTATAAAGAAAAATATTGCAATTTCAGAATCGATCGGGATGTGGAACTCTTCCTGAGGCTACTCCACCCAGACTGAGTTCAGAGCGTGGGACCACAGCCAGAGTGACACAATGATATGGAACTAAAACTTATGCAGCTACATTTGAAAAAAGAGGTATTAGGGATTCTACACATTTTTTCCTATTTTCCCCGTTGAACTGTCTCTGCCCAGCCTGGACACCTTCAGGTGGGTGGGCGCTCACCCCCAAAAGGGTCCAGCGTTGAGCCCACCGGTTTCCCACGGCACAGAAAGGAAGAGTCCCATTTGTTCCGTGGGCTGATATTTTGGTGGCTGCTTATGACGTCTGACTGTGGGACCCAGACCTAAAGTTGACCTGGGTGGGACCCTTTATTACTGCCTACCCAGAAAGAAATAGCAGTTCTGGCCATACAGACAAACCATATGAACACTGTAAAACTTCAACATAAAAGGCAAGAGCAAACACCAACGACTACCCAAAAGGACACAGCTGTTTTGAGAATTAAGCTGTGCACACACAGATTGCTAACTAACCTTCAGAGACAAAAAATAGTAGAAATCTTTCTGCCATTAATTTCTCAATATCTAGCTGTGCACCTCCATGGTGGTGACTAGAGGAGGGGCTTGAGTGAGTGAACTGCTGGAGAGTTCTACCATGCACACACACTGAACTGAGCAGCAATGGCTACTGATCAGTCAGCTACGGTTTTATTTTTGTTTTTGAGTAGTGGTTTTTGTCTCTGCTTTTATATTTTCCGTTATTGGTTCTTTTGATCACACTTTTTTCCTGGAGTTGGGAGATTTTTCTCCCTATGTTACCTAAGAAGAGACAGCAATTGTAACCAAATAGCCAAGCTACAAGCATACCCAATAATATCTCACCATTGGGACAGGCACCAATACCAGCTGCTAGGCATTACACGTGAAAAGGGAAGCCTATATCCAGATGACATCCAACAGGAGATACTCAGTAAGCTTAAAAACACAGCAACACATTTATGCAATCATTGAAAACGCACCTAACTACTGAACATGTCCAAAAAAAAGGCAACAAAAGATCTCAGCACATGTTCAAAAACAGAAAAGAGCAACTGAGACAAATGAGCTAAAGGTAGACATAGACTTTCCACAAGAAGAAGAACAAGCTTTGGATTTGCCTGAGAAGGAATTCAGAAGAATGATATGGAGACAAATTCAAGTGCTTCACAGAGAAGTAAAGGGAAATAAGGAAGAAGTCAGGAAAGTGCTACAGGAGCAATCAAATAAGATCAATACAGCATTGGAAACAATTCAAAACTTGCAAAAACAGGTCCAGACGATTAACAATAAAATATCAGAAATAGACAATATACTGAAAAGGCAAAGAAGTAGAATTGAAGAGATGGAAACCAGAACCAGTGATCTGGAAGACAAATCTCTCAATACTGCTAAGATAGAAGATCAAGTTGCAAAAAGGATTAAAAAAATCTGAGGAGAGTCTAAGATTCATGCTGGATAACATGAAGAGGAGCAACTTAAGAATTATTGGCATTCCAGAACAGGAAGAATCACAGAAGTCCACAGAGGAGATAGGTGAAAATCTACTGGAAGAAAACTTCCCTGACATCTTGGAGGATGAGAAGATTAACATTCAAGAAGCTGAACGTACTCCAAGAAGATAGACCCCAATAGAAAATCACCCAGACATAGCATAATCAAGCTCTCCAAAATCAAAGAAAAGGAGAGAATCTTAAAAGCAACCTGGGAAAAGAGAAGTGTTACTTACAAAGGCAAGCAAATCAGATTAAGCTCTAACTTCTCAGCAGAAACCATGCAGGCAAGAAGGCAATGGGGAGACATATATAAAAACCTAAAAAAAAAAACAAAAAAAAAACAGCAGACCAAGACTCGTCTACCCAGCAAAACTGTCAATTAAATATGATGGTGCAACCAAAACATTCCAAGATAAACAGAAGCTAAGAGATTTTGTCAAAGCCAATCCAGTGCTTCAAAACATCCTAAAGGAGTTCTTTGGAATGAAAACCAACAACAGATAACAACCAGAGATTGACAGATGTGGCAACACCACCTGAAACTCAGACAACAGATAGCAGAGTCCAGAACAAAACAAAATTACAACAATGAATTCAAAGAAGTTGGGAGGTCAACCAAAGTTCAGAATAATAACAATGTCAATGAAGGAAAATATATAGGAACAGAGATCCAGGTGGTGAGGGGGTCAGGTAGATTACAGGACACAATAGACTGTCTTAAATGGAGCGAAAAGTTAATAGACTATAGGGTAACTGCAAAGAAAGCTAATACTTCACAACTTACCATGAAAATGAACTTCCAAGCAGAACAAGGAAACATAAAAACTAAAAGGAAACTGAGAAGAAATAGCACAGAAAACAGAAACTCAGCACAAGAAGACAGGCAGAACAAAGAAATGAACAGCATCACAAAAAATTAGCATAATAACAGCAATTAATTCATACCTATTGATAATTAAACTGAATGTCAATGTATTAAATGCACCAGTGAATAAATAGAAAGTGACAGAATGGATAAGCAAACAAGACCCTTCAATATGCTGCCTGCAAGAGACACATCTTACACACAAAGAAAAAAACAGACTAAAAGTGAGGGGATGGGGAAAAAATATACCAAGCTAACTACAAAAAAAAAAAAAAAAAAGCAGGATTTGCAATACTTATCTCTGATAAAGTAAACTTTAAGACAAAAACCAGCATAAGAGATAAAGAAGGACACTATCTCATGATTAAAGGGTCAGTTGAGCAAGATGATATAAGCATAATAAATATCTATGCTCCCAATGAAAGAGCACCAAAATATATGAAGCAAACCCTACTAGAATTGAAGAAAGAAATAGCTAAATCTACAATTATAGTGGGAGATTTTAATATGTCACTTTAGAAAAGGGATAGAACAACCAGAGAGAAACTCAACAAAGTTACAGAGGAACTAAACAACATAATCAACCAACTTGACCTCATAGATGTGTACAGAGCATTCAACCCAACAACAGCATAATATACATTCTTCTCCAGTGCACATGGAACATTCTCCAGAATTGGCCATGTGTTAGGTCACAAAGCAAGCCTCCATAAATTTACAAACATCAAAATATTACAAAGCATCTTTTCACACCACAATGCTATAAAACTACAAATCAACAATAAGAAAACCATGGAAATAAAGTGAATACATGGAAACTGAATAATACCCTGTTGCAAAGCAACTGGGTAATAGAAGAAAATAAATGTGAATTCACAAAGTTCTTAGAAACAAATGAGAATGAAAACACAATATACCAAAATCTTTGGGACACTGCGAAAGTGGTGCTGAGAGGACAATTTATTGCATGAATGTGCACATCCAAAAAGAAGAAAGAACCAAAATTAACAGATTAGCACAGCATCTCCAACAATTAGAAACAGACCAGCAGAGGAAACCTGTATGGGATGGGGTGAAGGGAGAGAGGGGAAGGTGAAACGCAAGGTAGGAAATAGACACAGGAGAGTTTGGGTGCTGAGGGGTGGGCAATACACTAGAAGGGCAAGGGGAGTGGAAGAACAAGGCAGATGGGAGAACAGTTAGGCAGGTTTGTATGGGCTAAGTGGCACAGAGGTAAATAATGATGTATACACAACCTTGGAACAAGAGGACTCTGGGATACAGGGATTGAGGCATGGTTTGAATATGTAAAAGAGAGAAAATAATGTTAAGCTACTTGGCTGTCTTTTGAATCTTGGTTTCCCTTACCTTCTATTGTAAAATAGACATTTGAGGGGGAGAGAAAGGGATAGCCAGAAATATCACCATAGAAGACTTGTAAATCCGTCTTCAGCCTATAACTGACTGGAATACCTAAAATGGGTTTAGAGATTGCCAAGTGAAGGAGGCGTCCTGTGGAGCCTTGACATTGCATAAGACCATTGGTAGAATCCTGATCCTCATCCAGAACCTTTTTAGGTGGGAAACTTACACTGAAAGGATGAGCAGACCAGCCTGGAATGATTAGAAGAACAGAAGATACTTCTTGAAAGAAAGACCAGCAGGAAAAATAAAAAGAATAATGGCAGACTTATTGACTACTACAAGAACAAGCAAGGCGTTTGCCCGGGAGCCTTCAAGGCAAGTGGTCAGGTCCCCTCAGAGCAAACCCCCTTCCAAGACTAAGACTCAAGGGGAATACACAAGAAGTCATGTGGTCTGGCTGGTGACCACATTGGTCACGAATAAGGGGGAGAGGGGAAAACACAGCAATGAAGT
Source organism: Chrysochloris asiatica (assembly GCF_000296735.1). Lineage (NCBI taxonomy): Eukaryota > Metazoa > Chordata > Mammalia > Afrosoricida > Chrysochloridae > Chrysochloris > Chrysochloris asiatica. The sequence continues at coordinate 1,243,557 of NW_006408762.1, read as the reverse complement.
TGTGAGCAAATTCCTACCACATTCAATAGACTCCTGTGAACTCAGGTTGAGACCTGGTTGGCCAGCAGTATGGCAAGACCTGGAGATTCCTGGGCCCAGAGGAAGTGACATGGCCACAGAGGACTAGAGTGGAGAGTGAAGCATCCAACTGATATGAAGTGAGGGGAGATGCACAAGAACACCCATAATTGCAGATAGTAGCCACTTGACCTGGCTTCAATGGCTGGATTATCAGAACTCAACTAGAAGAAGAAAGAAAAGGAAAAAAAAAGAGTAATCTGCTACAATTTGATGAACTTGACCTATACTTATGGATGTAGTAGCTCAAAAGAGGGAACAAATCTTTACAGCAATATTCATTCCCAACCCCTTGCTACACAGGGTTGACAAGGATGGGCAACTTAAACATTGGCTACCCAAAATGGTGGTGGTGCGGGGGCGCTACAAAGGCAGTAAGTGACTGGCTTATAAGTTTTCAAGAGGGAGCCTAGTTCCAGAGGGCACAGAGGAAGGTAGAATCTCTACTGAGTCTTTTCCAATTTGTTGGGATGGGGCTGATGAAAGGAAATGGGGGATAAGAATCTTGCGGTATAATAGTGAAAATTTGCTATCAGGACTGACTGTGAGGGTCAGAAATGTAACAGTAGATGTTTTGTAACCAAAGGAGGGGAGTGGTTGATTTTGCAGTCCAGGAGCGGAAGTACATGGGACCATCAAGGGAGAAGAGCAGATTGAGGGACCGTACCCAGAGAAGCACCCTACCCAGGAGTACTGGTGTGGCGCTGTAGGTTAATGCACCAGACTGCAAAGCCACTTGAACTGCAAGTTCAGCGGTTCAAGCTCACCAGCTACTCCTTGGAAACCCTATACAGGGTCACTATGGGTCAGAATCGACTCAAAAGCACTTGATAACAACAACACCCAGAGAAGCAGTGATGCCAGAAATGGAGGCAGAGATGATGACATGGAGATAAGGAGCAGCTGGGGACTATGGACTCAGGGAGGTAGAGGGGCTGTGTTCTGACGGCTGGGGGCAGGCTTGTGGGATGTACCCTTTGGTTGTTTGATGATGCATGGAGGGGATTTTAATCATTGCAATGAAACAAAATATGTAGGATGAATGTAAAGCTGGTGTTCTCCTATGTAAACTATCACATAATTCACAATAAAAACTTTTTTTTTTTTTTTTTTTAAAGAAGTCTGATCCTGAAAAGCAAGCAGATCTGGATGGTAAGACCCAGTGATCATATATCTTTATAAGTAGACACACCCTAAGGTATTTGGGAAAGATTGTAACCATCACAGACATTACTGGAATAAATATAAACTATGATATTTAATTTTAGGTAAGTTTTATTTAGTCCAATTTTTTTCATAATTTAAGATTGTTTAACTTCAGCTATACACCAGAGACCAAAAGATAACTACATAATACTCCAATTATGTGTATATTTTCATTTTTCTATATTCCTACCGAAAGACTATTAAGAAATATGTAATCACTATGAAAATATATGGACTTCTGAAATTCAGTAGATTTATATAACAATCATCTTATTTAACATCAGATTATTAAAACTTTGATATTAAAAGCACACCATTTTATCAGAAAATATCAGTGAATTATGTTTAACACATTAAAAACAATTTAGTTATATAATAGATTATTTCTTGCATGCGATGTTAATGATATTTTATGATGATTTCTGCATTCGGTTGGATAGCCTCTCTGGAACAAATATGAATCTCTTCCAATCTGTTGGCCAGGTAGCTGTGTTTCAAATTTCGTGGCTTTCTTGAGTGTGTGCCTCCAGTGCTGCATCAATTTGTTAAAAACTTTCCATTTGTATCCCATTCATTCCTGGAGTCTTGTTTATCTGCAATGCCTTCAGTGCAGTTTGGACATCTTCCTTCAGTACAAGCAGTCCTTTATCTCTTAACCTCTTGAAATGGTTAAACAACAACCATTTCTTTTTGGTACAGTAATCAGTGTATTCCTTACATCTTCTTTTAATGCTTTCTGCGTTATTCAATATTTTGCTCATGTTGTTGTTATTATAAAATGTCACCGAATCATTTCTGACTCATAGTGATCCTGTGTAGGGTTTCCTAGGAGCAGTTAGGTTTGAACTGTCCACCTTGTGGTGAGTTGTTAAATGCCATCAAGTTGATTGCCACTCATAGTGACCCTATGTACAACAGAACGGAAGTACCACTTGGTCCTGCACCATTCACACAATTGCTGCTACACTGGAGCCCATTATTACTGCCACTGTACCATTCCATCTCGTTGGGTTTCTCCCTCTTTTTTGCAGTCCCTCCACTTTACCAAGAAGGATGTCCTTCTGCAAGGATTAATCCTGCCTGAGAATATGTCTGTAGTATGAGAGACAAAGTCTTGTCCTCCTGGCTTCTAAGGAGCATTCTGGTGTATTTCTTCCTACACAGATTTATTTATTCTTCTGGCAGACCATAGCACCTTTAATATTCTTCTTCAACACCATAAACAAAATGCATCAATTATTCTTAAGGTCTTCCTTATTCATTGTCAAATTTTCACATCCATATGAAGCTATTGAAAATGCCAAGGCTTGGGACAGGCATAACTTAGTCCTCAAACATCTTTGCTCTTCAACACTTTAAAGAGGTCTTGTGCAGCAGATTTGCCTAATACAATATATCATTTGATTTCTTTACTGCTACTTCCATGAGTGTTAATGGTGGCTCCAAGCAAAATGAAGTCTTTGATCATTTAATATTTTCTCCATTTATCATGATGTTATTTATTGGTTCACTTGTGAGGATTTTTGTTTTCTTTACATTGAGATGCAACCTAAAACAAAGGCTGTGCTCTTTGATCTTCATCAGTATTTTAAGTCCTTTTCACTTTCAGAAAGCAAGGCATTATTATCTGCATTTGCAATTTGCTAATGAGTTTTCATCCAATCCTGATGCCACGTTCTTCTTTATATAATCCAGTTTCTCAGATTATTTGCTCAGAATTCAGGCTGAATAATTATGGTGATGAATTCAGACTGAATAAATATAGTGAAAGAATACAACCTTGGCACATGATTTTCCTGATTTTAAACAATTCAGTGTCCCCTTGTTCTGTTCAAATGACTGCTTCTTGATCTACGGTCTTCGTCTTGGACTTCCTCATGAGCACGATTATGTGTTCCAGAATATTCATTCTCCCCAGTGTTGTCCATAGCTTGTCATGATCTACACAGTCAAAAGTCAATAAAGCATAGGGAAACCTCTTTCTGGTACTCTCTGGTTTTAGCTAAGACACATCTGATGTCAGCAATGTGGTGAGCAGTGCAGTGCTTATCCTACAGAGCCACACCAGGACTCCATTTTGCCCATGTTGTTGTTATTATGTGACCTCCAGTTCTTTCTGAATCATAGCAACCCTGTATAGGGTTTTCAAAGAGTGACTGGTGGATTTGAACTGCTGGCCTCGGGATTCAAATGACCTTGCGGTCCAGTGCTTATCCTACAGTGCCACACCAGAACCCCTAGAGTCCTTCAATATGACCCAATTTTCAGCCAAGCAGTAGCTAGATTTATGTGGGGGGAGGGGAACTAAAACACTAGCAAACTATGCTCACCATGGAATGCTCAATTACTCAAAATTAAAATGACAGCATTTTCCTAAGGACAAAGTTCAAAAGGTATAGGAAGGTGGGTGGAATGGAAATACGAACCACAGGGAGGAAGTGAGATAACTGTTGTTGCATGGAATGGATTGCAATCATTGAGATGAAACAAAGGGTATAATTCATTGAATGCAAAACTGATGATCTTGTCTGTAAACTTTCACTCAAGTCATAGTAAATAGTTGTTTTGTTTTTTGTTTTTTAAGTTTGCCATAGAGATGGTGGCTGTAACAATTATGAGCTAGTTTTTTTTTGTTCTAAAGATAAGTTAAAAATCAAGAATTGAAGAATTACAGATCCTTTGTCTCCTTACATCAGAGCATAGGCAATAGGTACCAATGTGGAACAGGAAAAGGAAGAGTCCTATTTCAGTTCAGAAAACGTAACTTATTTCAAAATTCATATAAGGGAAAAAAACAGCACTTCATGCACTTCATCCCAAGCTTGAGTATGTGGTGAAAGAATTTAAGAAATTTAGGAAATCTGTACTTTCACATGGAGTCTTAGTGTGGTGCTGTAGGATAAGCACTAGACTGCTAACTATAGCATCAACAGTTTAAACCCATCTTGGAAACCCTATACAGAGTTGCTGTGAGTGCAAACTGACTCGAAAACACTTAGCAACAAATTAGCAATACTTTCACATCTAGTCAAGATTCACACACTAAATAAAAGCAAAAACTCACTAGATTTTGGTCCTATAAGACTGATGTTTTGAAAGTTCTATGAATTCTTCAAAGACTCATTCATATTGCAACCTAAACCTGGTTAACTTGGGAGCATGGTAGCTCCATAGGATAAGCATTGGACTGTGAACCACAAGGTCATCTGTTTGGGGCCATCATTGGCACCTCAGAAGAAAGATGAGGCTTACTGTGCTTGCATAGATTTACAACCTCAGAAATCCCATACAGGGTTGCTATGAGTCAAAATTGACTCAAGGGCAATTAACCACAACAACAACAAAAAAAAAAAACATGGTTACTTAGGGAAATTGGTTGTTATTATGAGAACTTGGCTTTTTAAGTATAATTTAATACTAATGATTTAAAATCCATATAGATATACTTTTTAGGATATTAATTAAAATCAGTTTTCAGCACTGAAAAGAAATCTCACTAATTCACTATTTTGGAATCTGGTGTGGCGCTGTGGTTTGAACTGCAAGGTTAGCAGTTCAATCAGCTACTCCTTAGAAACCCCACACAGGGTTGCTATGAGGAGTTGAAACAAATTTGACAGCACTTAACAACTACAATCCACTATTTCAAAAAGTATTTATTAGTTTTGTTTGCTAAACATACTGTAATTCTTAGTTTATTTCAACAAACTATTAAAGAACTGAATTGAGATGATTTATATAGTTAAAACATGTACTAGGCTATTGTCAAATTTAATTATCTTTAACAAAATACATTATGATTATATTAAAACCTTGTACACTAATAATTTTCTCATTTCTAATGAGGTACTCTTCTAAGGAGCCCTGATAGCATAGTGAATTACAAGGTAGGCTGCTAACTGCAAGTCAGCAGTTCATAGGAGAAAGATGAGCCTTTCTGCTTCTATAAAGATTTACAGCCTCAGAAACCCTAGACATGGTCACTATAAGTCAGAACTGACACAGTGACACATAACATCACCACTACTGAAGAGGTACTTATAGAATTCTCAATAAATACTGCCAAGAAAGTATTTTCACCTGTATTGATCTATATTCTACAACAATCATCTGAGTGTCTGAAAAAAAAAAAAATTAAGAAGAGAAATAGAGAGTAAATCCAAATAAGTAAGGATTTACTTATAACTACAATGAGAGCAAATAATAACTATAATGAGAGGAAAACAAAGAAGTTAGCTGTCTGATATAAAACTGGAAAAAAAAGTAGGTAAAAAAGAAATGAAATCTATTTAGTTGCACCCCAATCCTAAACAATCACCAGTCTAATTTTGTAGGATTATATTGAAAAAGTAGACTTGGTGTGGCACTGTAGCAAAAGTACTGGATTGCTAATTGCAAGGTTGATGGTTCACTATACAGGGTCACTATACACTATACAGCGTCACTATGAGTTGAAGCCGACTCGACGGCACTTAACAACAAACAACAAGATGGAGAAAGAGACAGTATTCCATTATCAACAGCAACAAAGTAGAGTCCATATCATTTATTCATCTTAACCAAATTCGTTATTAGCAAACATGTCTTGACCAAAACAGAAGGAAAAACAAACAAATCTGAAAACTGAATTTTAAAATTGGAGTTAGTTTATACCAAAACCCAAATCCACTGACATTAAGTTGATTTCTATTCATAGCAGCCTTAGAGGACATAGTAAGTCTAGGGCTATAAATTTACAGAAGGCCTCATATTTCTCCCAAGGGGCATCTGGTAGGTTTGAACTGGCAACCTTTCAGTAACAGCCCAATGTTTAGCCCACTGTGCCAACAGATCTACTTTAATTCAGACAAGGGTAGAAAAATTTGGTATCCATAAAACTTATATTTTCTAATTTTCAGAAATAGACTACAAAACTGTCCACCATAGGTGACCCTGCTAGCATTTCAAATACTGATGGCATAGCTTCCAGCATCACAGTAGCATGAAAGCCACCACAGTACATCAAACTGACGGATGAGTGGCATTTTGTATATTAGGACATTAGGAAAGAACTGCATATTTATACCATTATAAAAATAACAAAACCTGAACAAAACACAGCATCATGATCATATTCTCTTCATATTAAATTATGTAAATCTCCTTCTGTTTATTTCATAGCAGATTTTACAATAAACAGCCTCTAAGAGCCTTGGTGAGCCCTGGCGTGGCACTATAGGATAAGCACTGGATTGTTGACTGCAAGATTGTCAGTTCAAACCCACAAGCCATTCTAGGAAACCTTATACAGGGTCGCTATAGGTTGGAACCAACTGGATGACACACAACAACAAAAGCCTTGGTAGTTCCATAGGTTAAGCATTGGGCTGCTAACCAATAGGTTGCTCTTTCAACCCACTAGCCACTCCACAGTAGAAATATGAAGCAGCCTGCTTCTGTAAATATATATAACCTTGGGAAACTTATAGGGCATTTCTACTTTGTTACATAGGGTCAGAATCAACTAGATGACAGTGGGTTTGTCTTTTTGTTTGCTTATTTTCTGTTTAAGGAATTATTTTTAAAGGGGAAAAATAAAGAATGCTTTGTATTTCTGAGAAAAGATTCATCTTGTAGATTCAAAACCCTATGACTATTAGTGTACACTATTACTTTCCTATAACATGTATTGAGGAAATATTTATATCCTACACTCATTGGAAAGGAGCTCTGCTAGCATAGTGGTAACAAGTTTGGCTGCTAACCTCAAGATCAACAGTTTGAAACTACCAGAGGTTCTGCAGGAGAAAGATGAGGCTTTCTGCTCCTGTACAGATTTATAGCCTCAGAAACCCTACTCAGGGTCTCTATGAGTCAGAACCAACTCCACAGCACACCACCACCACCACACTCATTGGAAAGCTATTTTAAAAGAAATGCACACCAAGTATATAACTATGCATACGTACTGTAATTCTTAGTTGGTTTCAATAAAATATTAAGGAACTGAATTGAGATTATTTCTACAGTTAAAATATGTGCTAAGCTATTGTCAAAATTAATTTTCTTTTAGAAAATGAATTATGATTATATTAAAGTCCCATACAATGTTGAGATTGATGAAAGGAAAGGAATGTTCAAAGGAAAAAATGTGATTGTTTGGAAGAGTTGACATGGTACAGTGATTATAGAAACACAATTAATTAACAGCAATAGTTTTAAATTATTACTTCTTAAATGGCCTGCTACACACTAAAGTCTTACATTGTTCAACAATATGTAGCATAGGGATTTTCACAGAATGTAAAAAGACAAATGCTCTTTTACTTAAAGATCTATAGATGGAATTTTAAGGTTTCAATATCTAATTAGTTTGGTTTTTATTTATATTAAGTTGTAGTTGTTTTCTTTTTTTAGGGTTTTATTTATTTATTTATTTATTTAAGGTTTTTATTGTGGATTGAGTGAAAGTTTACAGGGCATATCATCAGTTTTACATTCAACAAATCATATACCTTGTTTCATTGCATTGATTATAATCCCCACCGTGTGCCATCAGTTAACAGTATTTCTCTCTGTCCACTTTAGCTTTTTAAAAAATACACAAAAAAACAAACAAAAAAAAACTCTCAGGCATATATAATAATTTACATCTCCAAAGGACACATGCTGTAAGTCTGCTCCTGGTCACCAGCTCTTAGTCCTTTTCTTCTTAGTCCATGAATCTGGAGTCCTCAGCTGCTCCCACTCTCCATGTCCCCATCTCTGCCTCCATCTCTGGCGCTGCTGCTTCTCGGGATAAGGGCCTGCATTCTGCTTGTGCGTTCCTCTCTTGATGGTCCTAGGGTTCTCTGTTTCTGGACTGTAAGATTAACCACTCCCTTATTTTTGTTACAAAAATTCTACCTTTACAATTGTGATAGTCGCAATTAGTCATGATAACAGTTATTCACTATTGAATCTTACGAATCTTATCCCCATCTCTTTTCACCAGACCCATCTAGAGAAGAGACAGCTATTCAGTGGGGACTCATTCTTTCCCCCCATACTCTTAAATTAAATTCCCTCTTGAAACACTTTAAGCCAGTCACTTCGTGCCTTTATTGTGCCCCTGCCACCTGCATTTTTGATAGCCAATGTCTAAAAGCTGCCCATCCCTGTCTACCCTGTGTACAGAGCGGATAACATTGATACTTGATTTGAAGACTCTTTCCCTCTCTCTTGGTATTTAGAGTAACTACCACTCTGAGTGTAGGTCAGGTTCATCATGAAGATGTATCTTCTATCACTGTAGCTGTTCCAGTCTGCTTGTCCTTTCTACTGGGAATGTCTTACCTCA
>NW_006408762.1:1227211-1233393 GCF_000296735.1 Chrysochloris asiatica | reverse complement strand
AGATATGGTCATCTACTTCTGTTTTTGGAGCATATTCAGGGGTTATCTGTGTCCTTAATACTTCAATGGGTATGTATTTTGGTATTTTGTATGCTCTCTGATTGCCTCCAGGTTGATGTGATCAGGAAATGGGCTTCCCTTTTCACTCTACTTCTTGAGAAATTTCAAGATTCCACTGTTGGTCATTCTGACATAATTGAGGATTTAATTTTTGGCTTATTTCCTTTTTTGTGTGCTTGTCCCGCTCCACAATCCCTGTTCAGACCTTTTTTCTAGTTGTAAACAGTTCAGGGCTGGTGTGGCTGTATGGTTTTAATTGGAAACTGTCTCTTTAAATTTCAATGAGATCTGTGTGCATGTGTGGTAGAACCCTCCGAGGGTGGGGTTGGGGTGCCCACTAGCTCAGACACCCCTATAGTCACCAGAATGGAGGTGTATAGACAGCAAGGGACCAATGAATAGCTACCAAGAGAAAAGAATGTCCACACCTTTATCTCAGCAGTTCTGCCAGGTGTCTGTGGCCACTCTGATCCTTCCCCCGCTTTGTCTTAACCAAGATGGCGGCTCCTGGAGCAGCTGAGCATTCTGAACTACAAAGCAATAGATTTCTTGCTTCTTCCACAAATTCTCCCAGCTGTAAGTCTTCCAACCTTCTAAATATTCCTTTATATGTTGTTCAGAGTTCTGGGACCATCCCCTGAGCCTTCTTGTTCGGGTATTCTGTGTTATTGCTGGTGGAGCTCTTTACAACACTTCCACCCAATCTGCTGTCTTGTTTGTTCTCAGTTGTTTTCTTTTTAATAACTAGTTTAGGTAGATGACTTCAAATAACAGAATTTATTAACACAAACTGGAGTCCCACAGACCAGATTGCAAATGCCATTTATGCAAATTAACTTGTTCTAAAACTGAAGTTTCAGTTTCTTCATCCTTAAAAATCAAAAAACAAACTTCTTTCACGGGATTGGTGTGAGGAACAAAGCATATCTTGTGTACATATCAATTAGAATAGAATCTGACATACAACACTGATATTCAATAAATGGTAGCATCTATTTCATGTTTCCTCACTGCTTTCAAGTCAATTCCAACTCATAGTAACCCTATATAGGGTTTCCAACACTTTTAAATCATTAAATCCCATAAAGAAGCTGGAAGATTTGAACTGCCAACCTTGCGTTGAGCAGCCCGATTCATAACTTGCTACACTACCAGCATTCCCATTAAATCTCATTAGTCTAATGAAAATATAATCTCCTCAACTTACCATCAGTTTTGGGGTATAGGTGAGCTGTATTTTAACTTCCTGTAGATTCCATGGGGAAGAAAAAAAAAAAATCATGGTCATTTTATCCCCTGAGAGTAGCACGTGGCACTAAAAATAATTTTTTTGAGATTAGCAAGCTGAATTAAGGGTTGTGGTATGAGAAAAAATAAGACTTTTCCTTAAATCATTCAAAAAACATTTATTGAGTGTCTACTAATTGTTAGATGGACTTCTGGTGTGGTGCTATAGGATAAGCATTGGACTGCTAACTGAAGGGTTAGTAGTTTAAACCCACCAATCATTCCTCAAAAACCCTATATTGGGTCTCTGAGTCAGAAATTAAACAACAGAACTCAACAGCAGCAACAACAAATAAGTGTTAGATAGATTTATATGATTTAGAGAAAAGATTATTGTTGTCTGAGTTTGGGTCATTACTAATATATGATTTATAATATATTTCTACTCAATACCAATGTGTCAAAGATCTAGAAACATCTGAAAAACTGTCTAATGTCCCTCTATATTTTGAATGAAATATACAGCATTATATGGATACAGACAAAACTGACTGTCAAGAATAAGAGATGATAGAGCTCAACTAGAAGTAGAAAGAAGTGGAAAAAAAGAGTAATTTGATGCAGTTTGATGAACTTGACCTACACCTATGGATGCAGTAGCTCAAAGAGGGAACAAATGTTTATAGCGAAGATCATTCCCACCCCCTCAGTACACAGGGTAGACAGGGATAGGAAACTTGAGTAATGCTACCCAAAATGGGCAGGAGGGTCTACAAATGCAAGAAGTGACTGGCTTACAAGCTTTCAAGAGGGAGCCTAGGTCCAGGGGGTGCAGAAGAAAGTAGAATCTCCACTGAGTAGTATCCAATCTGTCTGGGCGGGACTGGTGAAAGGAGATGGGGATAGCACTCATGTGGTACAATAGTGAATAATTACTATCAGGACTGTCTGTGAGGGTTGGAAATGTAAAGGTAGATGTTTTGTAGCAAAAGGAGGGGAGTGATTGATTTTGCAGTCTAGGAGCAGAGGTCCCTGGAACCATCAAGGGACAAAAGTGGAGTGCGGGACCCTATCCAGAGAAACAATGATGCCAGAGATGGAGGCAGAGAAAATGACATGGAGAGATGGAGCAGCCGGGAACTCTAGATCCAGAGAGGGAGAGGGGTTGTGTGCTGACGACTGGGTGGCAGGCTTGCAGGGCAGACCCTTTGGTTAGTTGATGATGCATGGAGGGGATTGTAACCATGGCAGTGTAATGACATAGGATGAATGTAAAGCTAATGTTCTCCCATGTAAACTATCAAAATAAAACATTACAAAAAGAATAAGATGAAAATTAAGTGTTAGTTTGAGATGATTATTCTAAAATTAAAAGCATAGCAGATAAAAATATCAGATGAAACTGTCAAATGATACACTAAGAAAAAAGAAAAACTATATGTTTAGTTAAATAACATCATGATAATGGGAGAAAAGATTGATGTTATCAAAGATTTCACTTTACTTGCAGCCACAATCAATGCTCATCGAAGCAGCAGTCCAGAAATCACATGTATTGCATTATGCAAATCTCATGAAAAAAAACTCTTTACAGTGTTAAAGAGCAAAGACATTACTTTGCGGATTAAAGTAGGCCTGACCCAAGTCATGGCATTTTCAATCATCTCATATGCAAGACTATGAATAAGGAATACCTTAGAATCATCAATGCGTTTGAAATATGGTCTTGGCAAAAGTACCAAGAATTGCCAGAAGAACTAACAAATCTGTTTTGGAAGAGGGTAAGGCCAGATTGTTCCTTAGAAGCTAGGATCTGTAATCATCTCTCACACTTAGGACTTATTGTCAGGAAAGATTACTCCCTGGAAAATGACTTCATGCTTGGTAAAGTGGAAGATCAATGAAATCTTCAAAGACACCCAACAAGATAAATTGACACAGTGACAACAATCATAGGCTCAAACATAACAATAATGAGGATGAAACAAAACCAGGCAATGTTTTGTTCTGTCTTACATACGTTGGGTCGCTATGAGTCAAACCAGACACGGTGATGGAACCAAACAATACCACAAACATAACCATGTTTAGTATTATATGCTAAAAACAATTGACATATAAAAATAAAGTGGTATATATTAATGAAATTAGACATAATCTAGATTAAGGAGTTTATAATCAGAGGGATTTGCTACAGAATTAGAGTAAATATACAGAAATTAATAAATATAATGAAGATGTTAATGATGCAATAGGCTGAAAAATTTAAGCATTCTTACCTGAATAACTGCATAATATGTGCACAAATAACAAGACATGGACCTTACCAGATGGAATACAAACAAATCAAATTGACTACATCTGTGGAAAGAGATGGTGGCAAAGCTTCATATCATCAATTAAAACAAGGCAAGGGACAGGCTGTAGAACAGATCATCAATTGCTCACATACAGTTCAAGCTGAAGTTGAATAAAATTTTTTTAAGTCCATGAGAGCCAAATTTTGACCTTGAACATATGCCACCTAAATTTAGAGATCATCTCAAGGACAGATTTCATGCATTAGACACTGATGACCAAAGAACAGAATAGTTGTGTGATGGCATCAAGAACATCATATAGGAAAAAAGCAAAAGGTCATTAAGAAGACAAGAGAGAAGGAAAAGATCAAAGTAGATGACAGAAGAGACTCTGAAACTTGCTGTCCAGCTTAGAGATGATAAACCAAATGGAAAAAAAATGAGGAGATAAAAGAGCTGAACACAAAATTTCAAAGGGCAGATAGAGAAGACAAAGTAAAATATTATCATGAAATGTGCAAAGACCTGGAACTAGAACATCTAAAGGGAAGAACAAACTCAGAATTTCTCAAGCTGAAAGAACAGAACAAAAAATTTAAGCCTCAACTTGAAACACTGAAGGATTCTATCGGCAAATATTGAATGATGCAGAAAATATCAAAAGACAATGGAAGGAATACTCAGAGTCATTGTACCATAAAGAAATGGACAATATTCAATTATTTCAATAAATACCATATGATCAAGAGCCAATGCTATTGAAAAAAGAAGTCCAAGGCACACCAAAGGCATTGGCAAAGAACAAGGCTCCTGGAATTCATAGAAAACAAATTGGAATATTCCAACAAACTGACACAGCAATGAAGGCACTCATTCATCTATGCCAAGAAATTTGGAAGACAGCTACCTGGCAAACTGATCGGAAGATATCCTTATTTGTGCCCATTCCAAAGAGAGGTTACCCAATGGAATGCGTAAATCATGGAAGAATATCATTAATACCCTATGCAAGTAATAGTGTGCTAAAGATAATTAAAAACAGCTGCAACAGTATATTGACAGGGAATTCCCAGAGTTTTAAACCAATTCTGATGAGGATGTGAAGTGTGGGATATCATTGCTGACATCAGATTGATCTTGGCTGAAAACAGAGAACACCAGACAGATGCTGACATGTGCTTTATTGGCTACACAAAGACTTTCAACTGTGTGGATCAGGACAAATTATGGACAAAATAGCAGAAAATGAATATTCCACAACACAAAATAGTGCTAGAGAGACACCTGTACGTAGAACAAGAGGCAGTTGTCCAAACAGAACAGGGGGACGCTGAATGGTTTAAAATCAGGAAATATGTGCACCATGGTTGTATACTTTTACCATGCTTATTCATCCGACTCGACGGCACTTAACAACAACAACAACAACAACAATTCATCAGTATGTTGAGCAAATAATGTGAGAAGCTGAATTAATTGTATGAAGAAGAACGCAGCTTCAGAATTGGAGAAAGACTCATAAACAACCTATGATAGGCAGATGATACAAACTTGTTTGCTGAGAACAGAGGACTTAAAATACTTGATGAAGAACAAAGACTACATCCTTCTGTATGGGTTGCACCCCAAAGTAAAGAAAACAAAAACCCTCACCACTGGACCAATACATGACATCATTATAAATAAAAGGCTAAAGTTGTCAAAGACACCATTTAGCTTTGTTCCATCATCAATACTCATGGAATCAGCAGTCAAGAAATCAAACAATGCATTGCATTAGGCAAATCTGCTGCACAAGACTTCTTTAAAGTGTTCAAGAGCAAAGATGTCAGTTTGAGAACTAAAGTTCTCAAAAAGAACACCTGATGCAAGCTATGGTATTTTCAATAACTACATTCTCATTGTTAGGTGCCATCGAGTCGTTACTGACTCATAGCGACTCTAAACACAACAGAATGAAACACTGCCCGGCCCTGGGCCAACCTCATAATTGTTGCCACGCTTGAGCCTACTGATGCTGCCATGTTGTCAAGAGGTGTCTTCCTCTTTTTCTCTGCCCCTCCACCTTATCAAATATGATATCCTTCTCCAGTGACTGGACCCTCTTGACAATATGTCCAAAGTATGAGAGACGAAGTTTGGCCATCCTGGCCTCCAAGGAGCACTCTGGCTGCACTTCTTCCAAAACAGATCTGTTTGTTTTTTTTGGCAGCCCATGGAACTTTCAATATTCTCCTCCAACACCCTAACTCAAAAGCATCAATTCTTCTACGGTCTTCCTTATTCACTGTCCAGCTTTCACATGCATATGAGGTTATTGAAAATACCATGGCTTGGGTCAGGTACACTTTAGTCCTCAAGCTGAAATATTTTCTCTTCAACACTAAAAAGGTCTTGTGCAGCAGATTTGCCTAATGCAATACATCATTTGATTTCTGTCTTCTGCTTCCATGACTGTTGGAAATTGATCCAAGAAGAATGGAGTTCTTGACAACTTCAATCTTATCTCCATTGATCACAATGTTGTTTATTGGTCCAGTGGTGAGGAGTTTTGTTTTCTTTACATTGAGATGCAATCCATACCAAAGGCTGTGC
>NW_006408762.1:1219957-1226346 GCF_000296735.1 Chrysochloris asiatica | reverse complement strand
CTTTTGATGCTTTCTGCATCATTCAATAATTTGCCCAGAGAATCCTTCAATAACGAAAGTCGAGGCTTGAATTTTTTCTTCAGTTCCCTCTGCTTGAGTAATGCTAATCCTGTTCTTCCCTTTTGGTTTTCTGACTCCAGATCTTTGCATATTTCTTTGTAATATTTGACTTTTTCTTCTTGAGCTGACCTTTGAAATTTCTGTTCAGCTCTTGTACCTCCTTATTTCTTCCATTTGTTTTAGCATCTTTACACTGCAGAGCAAGTTTCAGTGTCTCTTCTAACATCTATTTTGATCTTTTCCTTCTTTCTTGTCTTCTTAGTGACTTTTTTGTTTTTTTCCTATATGAGCTTCTTGATATCATCCCACAACTCTTTTGGTCTTCAGACTTTAGTGTTTAATGTATCAAATCTCTTCTTCAGGTGATCTCTAAGTACAGGTGGGATATATTCAAGATGATATTTTGACTCTCTTGGACTTGTTTTCATTTTCTTCAGCTTCATATGAGCAATTGATGGTCTAGCCTTGTTTTGACTGATGATATGGAGCTTTTCCATTGTCTCTTTTCATAGATGTAGTCAATTTGATTTCTGTGTATTCCATCTGGTGAGGTCCATGTGTATAATCATCACTTACGGTGTCTAAAGAAGGCATTTGAAATGAACAAATCATTGATTTTGTGGAATTCTATCATGTGATCTCCAGATCATTTCTATCATCAAGGCCATATTTTCCAACTATTGATCCTTCCTCTTTCTTACCAACCTTTGCATTCCATTCACCAGTAATGATGAATACATCTTGATTGCATGTTTGATCAATTTCAGATTGAAGAAATTGGTAGAATTCTTTTATTTTATCCTCACTGGCTTTAGTGATTGGTGCACACATTTGAATAGTAGTGGTAGTAACTGTTCTTTCATGTACGCGCATGGATATTATCCTATTGCAGACAGCGTTGTACTTCATGACTGATCTGGATATACTCTTTTTGATGATGAATGCAATACCATTCCTCTTCAATTTTTTATTCCTGGCATAGTAAACCATGTGACTGTAAGATTCAAAATGGCCAATACCAGTCCATTTTACCTCACTAATGCCCAAGATACTGATGTTTATGAATTCCTTTTCATTTTTGACAGTTTCCAATTTTCCTAGATTCATACTTCATACATTCCATGTTGTGATTATTAATGGATGTTTACAGCTTTTTCTCTTCATTTTGAGTTGTGCCCCATCTGCAAATGAATGTTCCATGGGCTTTACTCCCATGGGATTTACTACCATGGGTTTTTCTCCATTTGCAACTCTACTTTGAGGAGGCAGCTCTTCCCCAGTCACATTTTGAGTGCCTTCCAACCTGAAGGGCTCATTTTCTGGTGCTATATCTGACAGTGTTTCTCTGCTATTCATAAGGTATTTAGTGACTAAATATTCGGAATTACACCATCACTCCTTCTTCCAGTAGTCTATCACTCCTTTTTCCTAGTCTGGCTTTGTTTGGAAGCTCATCTGAAACCTGTCCACCATGGGTGACCTGCTGGTATTTAAAATATTGGTGGCATAGCTTCCAGAATCACAGCAACTTGCAAGCCACCACAGTACAACAAACTGACAGACATGTGGTGGCAAAAACCACATATGCATGTGTAATTTGGGCAGTGAATAAGGAAGACTACAGTGCACCTGACCCAAACCATGGTCTTTTCAATAGCCTCATATGCAAGTGAAAGTTGGACAATGGATAAGTATCTCTAACAAGAATTTATGCATTCAATTTATGGTGTTGGAGGAGAATATAAAAATAACATTGACTTCCAGAAGAACAAAAACAACTGTGTTGGAAAAAGGACAATTAGAATGTTCCTTAGAAGCCAAGATGACGAGACTTTGTCTCTCATGCTTCTGACACATTATCCAGAGTGTCCAGTATCTCAAGAAGGATATTATGTAAGGTCAGTAAAAAAGAGAGAAACTCCCAATAAGATGGATTGGCACAATGACAGCAGCAATGAGTTCAAGTGTAACAATGATTGTGGGATTGTTGTGAGATCGGGCAGTGTTTTGTTCTGTTGTCAATAGTGTCGCTATGGTTCAGAACTGACTCGATGGCACTTAATAATGACAACAAAAATTTAAATTATAAATATTTCTAACAGCATCATTCCTGTAGAACCTTAAGATGTTCATATATTATAGAATTGTTGCTAGATTAAATTTTTCTTAGATTTATGACTTTATGTGAATTATATTTGACTAGCAGCTCTGTTGCTGCATTCATTAAGTGATTGGCTGCTGACTGGAAAGTTGGTGGATCAAACAAACACTCCTCATGGAAGGAAGACCTGGTGATCTGCTCCAATAAAGATCACAGCCTAGAAAACCCTTATGAAAAGGGTGGGAAATGTCCCATCCGTAGGCCTTCAGAATTGTTTGGTCCGGTCCTGCCAAGGCAATCTCAGTTCCAGCCATCACATTCGTTGATAGTGGTTATGTGCCATGAAGTCGGTTCTGACTCATAGTGATACTGTATAGGGTTTCTGAGGCTGTAAATGTTTACTGGAGCAGAAAGCCTCATCTTTCTCCCATAGAATAGCTGGTAGATTCGAAATACTGACCTTGATATTAGCAGCTCAGCTCGTAATCAATTATGCTACCAGAGCTCTCTCACATTGTTGTTGTGACCCTGTATAGTCTTTGAGGAGAGGCTGGTAAGCTTGAACCACTGACCTTGCAGTTCAGTTGGCTTTGCAGTCTGGCGCATTAACCCACAGTGCTACACCAGGACTTCTCTCTCACATTAGGGGTGAGTTAATTAAATGTTTGACCAAATATAGCAGGCTAATTTTTAAGCTGATAATTTTGTATGGACTGCAAATGATGTTATAAATTTTGACAGAAAAAAGGTTCTCGGCCCCTGCCCTATGGGTTAGTTCTAATTTGTCACATGAGGTTGCTATTAGTCAGAATGGACTCTACTTCACCGAACAACACACCAATCTATACTCTAAATATCCCTAATCATGGTAAAAATTATATAAATATTTGATTGCCATGCAGACATATATATACAATGGAAAGTTTTTCCAGTGTTCAAGTTTCTCCACAAAATCAAGGTCTTTGGAATAATCTTGACATCAATTTCATAGGTAATTTTAATGAATATAGATGATTTAGTAGGTTGTCTGAAATAGTACAAATATGCAAAATGCTTGGCAACTTACTTTCTTAAGACTTTTTATATTCTTCAGAATTCATCTCGGTCTCAACTCATTACTCACCCTCCCTCATGGTCAAATATAAAAATGAATGAAATAAAGGGAATAATATATATACAATGCCTACACCCTTTTTAATATGCTGTAGCCACCTCTGGTAGCATAGTGGTTACGAATCGGGCAGCTACCCTCAGGGTCAGCAGTTCAAAACTACCAGCTTCTCATGGGAAAAAGACAATGCTTTCTGCTCCTGTAAAGATTTACAGCCTTGGAAACCTTGTACAGAGTCATTATGAGTCGGAACTGACTCCACGGCACATAATAACAACAACCCATTTCAATTATGTCATTTTCTTTCAGTTGCAAAACTACTTAAAATGATTGCCCCAAATTTTCCTTTCATTGCAGTACCCCATTTAGTCTTGTTCTCCATCAGCAGATTTATAATTTTCTAAATTTCCTTTTTGTACAACTATATCATATTGATCTTCTCAGTGCACTGTTTTCTCAGGACCCAAAGTAGTGAGTATACCTAATTTTATTAACAGTATTTTCTAAAGTGTCAATAACTTATTATATTACTTCCTCCCAGGGTACAGTTGCACTTTTGGAGATCTAATGTATTAACACAATGGGATGTGGGCAGGCCAATGAGAGAATATAGAAAGAAGAACGATGTAGTCATAAGTAACCCAAAAGATTTACAAAAATCACAGTTCTGACTTATTTCACCGACCAAGTTATTTATGGTAGCTAGTCAGATTTTTTTACCTATGCCACATAGAATTTAGGGATTCCCACTCTCTCCAATGGTATAAATTGCACCCTTGTAAGGTGAGAATTGCCTCAACTAGATGTCTGACCTCCTGGGCTTTTTAAGAACTTATGTAATCAGTTCTCACATATAAGTTTTGTTCTATCTGGGCAGTCCATCCATGTCCCTAACCTTTAGCTTCCTATTTTTACTGAGTATAAAAATCAATACAGGGGATTTCCAAAGCTATGATAGCATAAAGAGGAACAAATACTGTCCTGTTTAGATTCAGGATTAGTCAAGGTTTAAAGCAAATAAAAGTTCCTTGAAGCTTCACATAAGGTGAGAAACAAACAAAGTTTCTATATTCATTAAATGCCTGATAAAATTTTAAATCAAATTTTCAGAAAATTCTGCATTTCTTTTTTTTGCTGATAAGAAAACAGAAACTTTCAGACTAGTTTGTAGTTATTTATTCTTTCAGTAGTTCTGAAAAGAACTATAAAAAAAAATCACAAAGTTCTACTTTCATGTATATTTTCTCACATTTGAATTTATATACTAGCTTTGCAATGATTTTATGATTTGCTCAGATTTTGATACAGTTTTCTGTCACCACATTAAATATATTTCATTAACATGGTAGGCAGAATCATAGCCTCCCCACATTTTTGATGTACTAATTCCACAGACTTAACACAAGCCATGGTATTTTCAAGAGTCTCATATGTATGTAAAAGTTGGACAATGAATAAGTAAGACCATAGAATTGATGCATTTGAGTTATGATGTTGAAGAATAGTAAAAGAACCACCAACTGCTAGAAGAACAAACAAATCTAAATTGTAAGAACAGCAAAAATACTCCTTACAAACCAGGATGTTGAGACATCTGTCTCTCATACTTCAAACATATTGTCAGAAGGGACCATTCCCTGGAGAAGTATATCATGCTTGGTACGGTGGAGGTCAGCGAAGAAGATGAAGAGCCCCAATGAGATGGATTGGCACAGTGGCAGCAGCAATGGGCTCAAGCTTAGCAATGATTGTGAGGATAGTGCAGGACCCAGCAGACTTTCCTTCTGTTGTGCATAAGGTCAATATGAGTTGGAACCAACTCAATGGCACCTAACAACAACAATAACAACAATCTCATAGATTATGAATATGTTACTTCACATGGCAAAAGAGATTTTGCATATGTGGCTAAATGAATGATTTGAAGTTTGCAAGATTGACCTAGATTATATGGGTGGAGCCAATATAATCACAAGGGACCTTTAAGGAATGAGGGAGAATGAAAATTCAAATAAGTTGTGGGAAGTCAAAATGATGTGGCCATAAAAGTTAAGCATTGTGGGCTACAACTTTGAAATGTCAGAGAAACAGATTTTACCCTAGAGCCCTGGGAGCATAACTCTGCCAACACCTTAAGTTTTGACCCATATCATATTCACAGGCTATGGGATTAGGAAGTCAACATTTTGGTGAGGCCATTATTCTGCCTACCATATAGCATTTGATTTTTAATGGATTAAATTTAATGTTTTGTGTTTCTGATGTACAGCACTGTAATATAATAAATTTGTATTGTTTAAGCAACTTTGTGGTAATTTGTTACAGCATCAATAGAATACCAATACACTTAATAAATGACCAGATTCTATATGTTTGAAGGAAGAGCCTACAGGCTTTGTTCAAGAACTGGATATGTAGTATGACAGAAATAGAGAAATGAAAAATCAAAAAATTTTTTTCAAGAACAATGAGATGGAAAAGGCTATGGAAAAACTTGTTTGCAGGAAAGGAATCAGGAGTTAAATTTTGAGGAATTGTTCAAGTTGAAAAGAAAATATGACTTTGAGAGTCACTAATACATACTACAAATCCACTGCTGTTGAGTCAATTCCAACTAATAGTTACCCTATAGGACAGAGAAGAACTTGCCCATATGATTTCCAAGGTTGGAAATCTTTAAAGAGCAGACTGCAAAATCTTTCTCCTGAAGAGCAGCTGGTGGGTTACACCACTAACCTTTCATTGCTTAATCAGAGCGCCTTTTATTAATATATGTTGTTGTTATAGCTAAGTGCCATCAAGGTGATTTAACTGTGTTCATTTGTTGTTGTTGTTGTCAGGTGCCATCTAATCGTAACTGACTCATAGCGACCCCATGCACAGCAGAACAAAACAATGTCCGATCCTGGCCAACCTCACTACTGCTGTCACACTTGACGCCATCAATGATGCCACCTGGCCAGTCCATCTCGTTGGGGGTCTTCCTCTTTTTCTCTGACCCTCCATCTTACCCAGAATGGCATCCTTCTCCAGCGACTGTTCCCTCCTGACAATATGCCCAAAGTATGAGAGACGAAGTTTAGCCATCTTGGCCTCCAAGGAGCACTCTGGCTGCAC
>NW_006408762.1:1204617-1217882 GCF_000296735.1 Chrysochloris asiatica | reverse complement strand
TCATCTTCACTGGCTTTAGTGATTGGTGCATAAATTTGAATAATAGTGGTATTAACTGGGCTTCCCTGTAGGTGCATGGATATTATCCTATCACTTATAGCATTGTACCTCATGACTGATCTGCATATGTTCTTTTTGACGATGAATGCAACACCATTCCTTTTCAATTTATCATTCCCTGCATAGTAAACCATGTGGTTGTCAAATTCAAAATGGCCAATCCCAGTCCATTTCAGCTCACTAATGCCTAAGATATCGATGTTGATGCCTTCCATTTCATTTTTGACAACTTCCAATTTTCCCAGATTCATACTTCGTATATTCCATGTTGCCATTTTCAATGGATGTTTACAGCTGTTTCTCTTCATTTTGAGTTGTGGCCCATCAACAAATGAAGGTTCTGTGGGCTTTTCTCCCCCAAGTTTAACTATATTCACGTCATCATTGTCAACTCTACTTTGATGAGACATTTTTTTCCAATTTGCATTCTGAGTGCCTTCCCACCTTCCGATCCTGTATCTGACAGTGTTTCTCTGCTATTCATAGAGTTTTCAGTGACTAGTGATTTGGAAGTAGTTCGTCACTCTTTCTTCCTAGTCTGTTTTTGTCTGGAAGCTCATCTGAAACCTGTCCACCATGGGTGGCCCTGCTCATTATTTAAAATACCGGTGGCAGAGCCCTCAGAATCACAGCAACTCTATCCACCACAGCACGACAGACAGACAAGTGGTGGCCATTTGGTTTTATGTCGATATTGTCACTTTAAATTTTGATGTCAATCTTTATACTCTCCTGATATAATCAAGATACAATCAAGATGTTCTCTCTTGATACTATCAATCCTGATACAATCAAGATATTATCTCCCAAGATGGCGGCTCCGGGAACAGCAGAGTACCTTGATCCAGAAAACAATGGATTTCTGGATTCTCCTGAAAATTCCCCAGCTGTAAAACCTCCAATCCTCTGATCCTCCCAATATATCTTTATATTTGTTTCAGAGTTCCAACACCATCTCGTGAGCCCTCTTGGCCTGGTATTCCGTGTCGTTGTTGACGAAGCTCCTCACTACATGTCTACCCGATCCACCATCTTGAAGGTGGAAGGCCTGATAGTGTAGTGGTTAGCTATGTTCATAGTGACATTATATAGTGTTTCCAAGGACCAGCTGATGGGTCTCAACTGCCAACATTGTGGTTCACAGTCCCATGCTTATCCTACATAGCCATGCCAGGACTCCTCACAAGCATATGGTGGTGATGGTGATTGTGTGTCTTTGAGTCAGTTCTTACTCATAGCTAATTGCAATTTTTTAAAAAATTAAAAAGACCCCCACCCACACACACAAAAACAAACAAACAAACAAAATAAAAAACAAGAAGGAGTGGCAATACTCATCTCTGATAAAATAAACTTATAGCAAAAACCAGCATAAGAGACAAAGAAGGATATTATCTCATGGTTAAAGGGTCAGTTGAAGAACAGGACATAACATAATAAAAATCTATGCTCCCAATGAAAGAGTCACAAAATACATAAAGCAAACCCTAATAGAAATAAAGAAATAGACAAATCTCCAATAATAGTGGGAGATTCTAATACATCACTTTCTAAAAAGTACAGAACAACTCAACAAAGACACAGAGGAACTAAATAATACAATCAACCAACTTGACCTCATAAATTTGTATAAGCATTCAACCCAGCAACAGTACAATACACATTATTTTCAAGTGTACATGGAACATTCTCCAGGATAGACCTTTATCTCACACCATATACAAAAACTAACTCAAAATGGATTAAAGACCTAAAGGTAAATCCCAGAACTATAAGTCATTGATGAAAAAATAAGGACAAATTTATATGCGCTAATACAGGACACACATAGACTATCAAATATTGCAAAAATCACACAAATAAATGAAGGCAAAATAGATGACCGGGATGTATTAAAAGTTAGAAACTTAAGTGCATCAAAAGATTTCTCCAAAAGAATAAAAATGGAGCCCATAGAATGGGAAAAAATTTTTTTTGCAACGACATAGCAGACAAGGGACTAATTTCTAAAATCCACTATAAAATAGGCCACTTTAACAGTAAGAGGCTTATGTTGTGCTGTCAGTTAGGTTCTGACTCATAGCGATCCCTTAATAGGGTTTCTGAGGAGTGGCTGGTAGGTTTGAACTGTCAACCTTGCTGTCCAGTGTTTATCCTACAACACCACCAGGACTCCATGAGTGTTATGTTGTATTTGTTAAGTGATGTCAAATTGTTTCTGACTTAAAGCTACCCTGTATTGGGTTTCCGGGTTGCCGCTGGTTGGTTTGAACAGCTGACCTTTTGGTTAGCATCACAGTGCTTATTCTACAGAGCTGTACCAGGACTCCAAGAGGGTTATATATCACCACAATTCTTGATTCTAGTCACAAATAATCTTTTGTGATAAAGCATAATGAGTAATTCTCTATTTTCTGATGTCTAACCAGGATTATGCTTGTATAATAACTCTTCTAAATAGATTTAAACACAGGACACCATGCTCCAAAAGTATGTTTAAATAATGAATTACAGTTTAACACAGCCACTAGCTGCAGTAAGAACTACATGATACCTCCCCCACCCCCAAATAAAAGTGTGGAAACCTGTTCTAAGGATGTATTGGTGTACGGTCTAGATAACATTAAGGAACATGGAAGAAGTTGTAAACCAAAGTAGAAGTAGTATAGCATCTCCATAAATGCAAAGGTTTTCTCTAGGAACCATAAAGTATGTAAGAGTAAACTCATCTAGATCTTATTTTCTCTCAAGATTTTAAATGAATGTGGTCATACACACTGCACATGTGTGTTTATAGCATTCCAGGTAATTGATTTTTATATGTTTATGTGTGATAAGATATCCTTTTACAAAGGAGGCACTGAATAATCTTGTTGTGACACTGTGGGTCAATGCGATGGACTGAAAAGTCGGTTTGAACTGCAAAGTCTGCGGTTCAAGCTCATCAGCTATTCCTCAGAAACCCTATACAGGGTTGCTATGTGTCAGAACTGACTGGATGGCACTTAACAACAACAACAACAATTCATTGGTAGACAGCTTGAATTACTGATTACAGTTTTATGGTCAAGGAAATAAAGGCTTGTTTTCAAAACTGACAAATGTTAAATCTGATTCATATTATAAGAAGAATACCTTCAACTATATTGCATACTGAATGTATGCGATTGGCAGGTTTTGTAGGAATGGAAGAAACTTAAACTTGGAATATTAAGCAAGCTTTACTTTTTAAGCAATTCAGCACATTGCCCGGAAATATCTACAATACTGTGATTTAATTAATCAATTAAACTTCTATGGCATTTTCAGTGGGAGTTTGAAGCTCTAGTGAAATCCATTACAATGGATAATAAGTGAAAATTTTCTCAAAATTTTGCCATATTTGTACAGACTCAATCTTATAAATCAATTTTTAGATGTGTCTAAAATTTTTAGAAAAATGTAAAAAAAATCCTAGTGATGAAACCAGATGTCACTAGCTCATGCTCATTTTGCTTAGCTCATGTGGCAGTGTGCTTCAGTGAAAAACATTAAATAAAAAATCAGGAGTTTGGGTTCTGGTATAATTCTTGTCACTAACATCTATTTAATAATTTGCCTATGTGAGTCTTTTTCAAGGGAGAGAGTTTTTGACAGTAAGTAGTAATTTATATTTATAGTACCATTCTTACCATTTCAAGAAGTTAAGAGAATATTTAACTAAAAGTACCTAACATTTGAATCCTAACATTTATTTACTCATCCATAATTATGGCTTGCAAAATCAGGCTCTTTGCATGTTTCTTTACTGTAAACTGAACTTTATGCTAGGTTGTGGCAATTTTTTAGGGAAACTGCAGATGCACAATATCTACCTTTCTTCTTCCATGATGATTAAATAACATTTTTAAAGTTTTTCTATTTTAGATGCTTTTATGCCAGAACTAAGTTTCTTAGGATTATGCTGTTGTGGCTAACCACATTTAATAGCTTCTGGGACACTATAATTTTTCATTTCCCAAGTATAAAGAGCTATAAAGTTAACATTTTACATACTTTGGAGAACAAAATAATGGCCAAGGCTCTAGATTTTATGTCAAATAGTAACATTTATTTTGTGATCATTTCAAAACTTACCTTTCTGTATTCTGTACATCTCAGAAAGATACAGGATATACAAATGTATATATTATAAATGTCATACATTTGGGGGCACATTTAAAGCTATCTTTTCTAGGTAACTAAATGTTCCTTTCAAAAGGAAACACTCTCTTGGTTTCATCATGAAATCTTCTCAAATATTTCTAACTATGACTTAGCTCTTTATAAAGCATTTGATTCTGTACATTGTGTGATTCTTACATACATGTATCATTGATATCCAGAACCTACTAAAAACTGAACTCACTGTTTATCAATATTCACCTATCCTGTTTTCCCTACCATGATCAGTATAATCAACAAACCATGGAAAAAATAATTCTGTAGTCTCCTTTGAAATAGTGTGAACTCCATGGTGTGGCAATATAAGATAAGCACTGGACTGCTAACCACAATGTCTGAAGTTCAAAGCCATCAGCCACTTCTTGATAGCTCTATACAAGGTCACTATGACTCAGAACTGACTCAATGGCACTTGACAATGACAAAGAGTTTCAGGAAAGTATCACTTAAAATCATTACATTATACTTGAAATCAAGCAGCAATATTTTCACCTTTTATTCTTTATACCTTTAAAACAGGGCTTTATGGGATGGCTTGATGATCAGAACTCAACTAGAGGAAGATAAAGAAATTTGATACAGGAAGCAAGTGCAAATTGCTACAATTTGGTGAACTTGACCTTTACTTATATATGCAGTAGCACAAAATACCAACCGAGAAGGAAGGAGCCCCTTGCTCGGTATACAGGGTTGATAGGGACCAGCAACTTAGCCATTGGCTACCTAAAATGGGCGGGGGGGGGGGGGCTCTGAATGTGTGAAGTGAGTAGCTTACAAGTTTTCAAGAGGGAGTTTAGTTTCAGAGCAAGCAAGGGAAGGTAGAATCTCCACTGAAAAGTTTTCATCTTGTCTAGATGGGTCTGGTAAAAGGAGATGGGGATAGGATTCTTTTGATTCAGTAGTGAGTAATTGTTATCATGAGTAATTACGATTGTCACAACTGTAAAGGTAGAAGTTTTCTAACAAAAAGGTGGTTGGGGGAAGTTAATCTTACATTCTAGGAACAGTGGACCCTAGGACCAGCAAGAGGGAAGAGCATGAGCAGAGTGTGGGATCCTAACCAGAGAAGATGCATCACCACAGATGGAGACAGAGCTGATGGCATGGAGAGATAAAATATCTAAGGACTCTAGACTCATGGAACATGAACAGCTGTGTGCTCTCAGGGGGCTGGCATCCTAACCATAGAAGACGCACCATCACAGACGGAAGCAGAGGTGATTGCATGGAGAGATAGAGTATCTAAGGACTCTAGACTCATGGAATGTGAATGGTTGTGTGCTCTCAGGGGTCTGGTTTACTAAATGTGCCCTTTGGTTGTTTAAACAATTATATATTCCTGCGTGGTTTTGTGTACATCAAAAAAAAAAAAAAAAAAAAAAAGAGGGAGAGAGAGAGAGAGAATAGAGGCAAATACTGTTAACCGATGGCGTATGAAGGAGATTGTAATCATTACAATGAAACAAGATGTGGTTTGTTGAGTACAAGCCTGATGTTCTGCCATGTAGACTCAATTCACAATAAAAGTCTTAAAAATTATCTTAATAAAACTTTTTAAATAAAAAAACTGAACTTAATAAGTTTATTTTTCTTTATATCCTTTATAAATCACTCTTCCCCCAAGGTTCTTGTCCTCAAGATCATTTTCATCACTAATACTGAAAGTAGCTTCTTCTTTACCCTAATTTCTGTCTAAGATCCTGTGGACTATTGTGTATGTCCTTTTCCTTGATAGGTATTCTCTGATTTTATTGTAATTTTACCAAAACCTCTTGTTTCATTGAACAATTGGTTTCCTGATATCTTTTTCTGATTACATTTTTAAAGCTGGAATTACAAAATGTACTTGACAGTCATATATGGTAAAATCTGATTTGGAAAGAAAATTTTAACTTATGCTAAATCGTTGTATAAGTAAAGTAACTACATTCCTTTTTCTATAAAAATATTTCCTTGAAGAATGTTAAAGTCATCAATAATGTGTGTCCTGATCAATTCTGACTGCTTATTTTCAATGAGGAGTTAAATAATATTATTTGCCTTGACAGATAATATCATTAATTAATTTTTAAAAATTCAGAAACTACAAGCAGAAATTTAAAGCAATACTGCCATAAACAAAAAATAAATCAATACACTTTCATCTTCTTTTTCTAAAGTATAACATTTTATTTATTGTAAAAGATCACATAATCTATGATTGACCAAATTTTGATCAGTTAAGCCTATTTATACCTATTCACAATCAGGTCTAGACTTCAGAAAATGTCAACTAAAAACAATCCAATGTCAAAGCCAATATCTTACATTCATTAATGGTTTTAAACTCTGAATAGAAAGGGTATTTCATGGGATTATTTAGGCAAAATAGTTCTTTCATTGCAAATGAAAGTCAGGAAATTCAACTTGGGATATCCTGCCTGGTTATAAAATACTAACATAATGGGACAATTCCTGTTTGTCCCCTTGTATAGATAAAGTTTTTAAATGTTATGAAAAATTTTAGTTTTAACATATAGAGTCAATTTTCTAGGTAATTTAAATAAAGTGTGTTAATTATTTGGATATTTTATTTTTTTAAATTTACAATTGGAGTTGGTGGTCATAATTATATGAGAATTTCCTTAAATACTTCAACAATAAGCATACAAGTGTCCAGTGACTAAAAATTATCATATATATAATCATTAATTTTGAACAAATATTCCTTTAAACAGAAGCTTAGGCTTTTTCTAAGCAACTCCTTTTTCTTAAAGCCTGTCCATTGCACAGCTCTGTGAACTGCACTTAAGAACTAGTAACATTTTCCTGATTTGAGCATGAATTAAGAATTTTATTCACTAAGTTTTCTGTTTTGTTTTGTTTCTGGTTTAGAAAATTTTCAGCAATGGTGCACATAGATAAATTAGTAACCTAAAGCCAGATAACATTTTAAATAAAAGCATAATGAAGCCCAAACAACTTCAGAATAGAAACACTTAAACACTAGGAATAAAATGATACTTTCTCAAACTCATGAAGGGAATATATGAAAGAGTAAAAATTTTTTCCCTTATAAGACCAGTAAAAAACAATTAAAAATGTAATTAAAAGTTAACCAAAATAAAAAATATATATATTTCTTCAAAGAAGATAAACAAGGGTTAAAGACAACGTAAAAACACTTTTTAACACACTGGTGGTGATGGTAATGTGCTGTGGTGCTGGGGACAGCATACGCAGACCCTGGGTTGATCAGTGGCAGCCCCATTAAACCACCTCTGAATATAATCAGTTTAACCCAGATGCTCTCCTTCCTCCTGAAATTACGTAGGAATGTGATAATTAAGAACAATGTAGTATTTTAGATATAGATAAATGAAGCCCAGTGCCTGAGATCTTGCTCACAAACAAAAGTTTGCAAAGTGTACAGAGACAGCTTGGCTCCTTTCAGGAACCTTGTTTTATGTTAAGTATCCTTAAGAAACCACACGTCTCTGCTCTAGATCATTTAAGCCTAAAAATTAATATATAACAGCTTGATTGAACCTTTTTTCTGTAAAAATAAAAATGTTAGATTGTTAAGAAAAACTATGAAAACATCTTAAAAGTTGTTCCTGTGAATCATTATGTCCTGTTTTGAATGATTAATCACATTTCAGTTCCGTATCCAGTCTTAATCACATTCTCCCTTTGTGAAATTACATCCTCCCTTTGTGAATTACATCCTTCCTTTGTAACAAATCCCTCCCTAAAAAAGAGAATAAAAGACTAAGATAGAGTTAGATCTGTGTACAATGCTGTGCAATGCTGTGCAATGCTAGGCAATATGTTTGCAGATCTGCATACCTGCCAGCTTGCATCATATCTATGTGTCTGTCTTTTTTGTATATATTTTGTTTCTCTCTCTATCCCTTTCGCTGCCAGATCTCCCTTCTTCGTGACACCCACACTTCCTTGTCGAGGCTGGAACCCGACATAGGACCTCGACACTGTGGAGGGGGTTCCGACTCATAGCAGCTCTGTATAAGGCTTCAGAGGCTGTAAATCTTTACAGAAGCAGAAAGTCTCATCTTTCTCCTATGGAAGAACTGGTAGTTTCAAACTACTAACCTTGAGATTAGCAGCCTAACTCATAACCACTATACTACCAGAGCTCCTTTATAACATATTAGTAAAGCTATAATCAAAAAAATAATAGCAATTGGTGTTAAGGATATGAAGGAATTAGAACTCATGCATTGCCAGTTGAAGAGTAAAATGGTTCAACCACTTTGGAAAACACTTTGTCAGTTCTTCAAAAGACTAAACATAGAATTATCATACCAAAAAACCCAAACCAAATCCCACTGGCTTGAAGTGGATTCCAACTCATAAAAACCCTATAAGGCAGAATAGAATTGCTCTACAGGGTTTCCAAGTTTATAATTGTTTACAGAGCAGATTACTTCATCTTGCTCCTACTGTGGCACTATGCACCTATGGGTTAATGTGCTGGACTGCAAAGTTGGTTTGAACTGCAAGGTTGGCGGTTCAAGTTCACCAGCTATCACTCAGTTTCCAATAATAAAAAAAAAGTGTGTGCATGAATTAATACTCATAAAGATTATAGAATTGATAAAGAAAATTGAGCACATCCATGCAATGATGTATTATTCAGCCTATAAAAATTTAATTACTGATACATACTAAAACATGGATAAAACCTTGAACCAGTTATGATAAGTGAAAGAACCCAGACACAAAAAGCCACATATTGAATGGGTACAGTTACATGAAACATCCAGAGTAGAAAAATCTATGATGATGTTGTTGTTGTTATATGTCTTTGTGTTGGTTCCCATTCACAGCAAAAGTAAGCAAAACTGAATTAATGCTATGAGGTCCTACATGATACTCAGAATTGTGATGTTTGAGGCCATTGCTCTGCCACTGTGTTAATCTGTTTCATTGGGGATCTTTCTCTTTTTCATGGAAACTCCACTTTACTAAACATGATGTCCTTCTCCAAGGACTGGAACCTTCTGACATGTTCAAAGTATGAGAGACAAATTCTTGCCATCCTTGCTTCTAAGTAGAATTTTGACTGTACTTTTTAAATACAGATTTGTTTGTTTGTTTGTTTAGCAGTCCGTAATACTTTAGATATTCTTTGCCAACACCAAAAAACAATTGCATCAATTCTTCTACAGTCTTCCTTATTCATTATCCACTGTCACATGCAAAAGAGGCAATAGAAAATACCATGCTTTAGTCCTCAAGGTGGCATCTTTGCTCTTTAAAGAGGTCTTTTACACCAGATTTGCCCAATACCATTCTTTAGATTTATTGACTGCTACTTCCATGACCATTCACTGTGGGATCAAGGAAAATGAAATCTTTAACAGCTTCAATCTTTTCTCCATTTATCATGATGTTACTTACTGGTCCAGTTATGAGGATTTTTGTTTTGTTTACATTGAGGTGCAATCCATACCAAAGGCTGTGGTCTTTGATCTTCATCAGTAGTATTTAAAGTCCTCTTCTCTTCAGGCAAAAAAAAAAAAAAAAAAAAAAAGTTATATCCCAGATTATGACTCAGTGTACCTCCAATTCTGATGCCATGTTCTTGTTTATATAATCCAGTTTCTCAGATTATTAGTTTAACATATAGATTGAATAAGTATGGTGAAAAAATACAACCCTGGCACACACTTTTTCTAATTTTAAATTATCCAGTATATCGTGGTTCTCTTTGAATGACTGCCTTGTTGTCTATCTACAGTGAATTGTTCTGGAATACCCATTCCTCACAATGTTATCCATAGTTTATTACGATCCACACAGTTGAATGTCTCTGCAGTCAATAAAGCACAAGTACACAACTTTCTGGTATCCCTTTTTTTTAGCCAAGATCCATCTAAAGTCAGCAGTGATATGCTTAGTCCAATATCATCTTCTGAATCCTGCTTGAATTTATAGCAACTCCCAGCCAACACAACTGCTGTAATAGTTTTTTTAATTTTTCACAAAATTTTACTATCATGATTAATGATATTGCTATATGATTTCCACATTCCCTTGGGTTACCTTTCTTTGGAATAGGCACAAATATGGATCTTCCAATTAGGTGGCCAGGTAGCTCTCTTCCAAATTTCTTGGCATAGATGAGTGGGTACCTCCAGTGCTGCATTAGTTTGTTGAAATATTTCACTTGGTGTTCCATCAATTCCTGGAGCCTTATTTTTTTGCCAAATCTTCAGTGTAGCTAAGACTTCTTTCAATATTATTGGCTCTTGATCATATGCTACTTCTTGAAATTGTTTAACACTGGCCAACTCTTTGGTACAGCAATTCTATGTATTCTATTTTCTTTTGATACTTTCTTTGGCACTCAGTATTTTGCCCATAGAATCCTCCAACATTGCAACTCTAGGTTTGAATTTTTTTTCTTCACTTCTTTCAGCTTGAGAAATGCTGATTGTGTCATTCCTTTTGGTTTTCTAACTACAGGTCTTTGCACATTTCCTTGAAATATTTCAGTTTGTCTTTTTGAGCTGTCCTTTGAAATTTTCTGTTCAGCTCTATAACTAACGCATTTCTTCTATTTGCTTTAGTTTCTTTATTACATTTAAGTTTGAGTCTCTTCTGACATCCACGTTGATCTTCTCTTTTTTAGTCTTTTTAATGACATTTTGCTCGGTATATCATTGCTGACATAATTTGAATCTTGACTGAAACCAGATAATACCAGTAGGATGTTTATTTGTATTTTACTGACTATTCAAGGAGTTCTGGCATGGCACTGTAAGATAAGTACTCAACTTTAAGGTCAGTTTGAACCTCAAGGTCACTATAAGTCAAAACCAACTCAATGGCATTTAACAACAACAATTGATTATCCAACAAAAAAGCTGTGTGGATTGTAACAAATTATGGATCGCATTGGAAAGAATAGGTATTTCAGAACACTTAATTGTGCTCAAGAAGATCCTGTACATAGACCAAGAAGCAGTTTGTTCAAACAGACTGAGGGGATAGTGAATGGCTTAAAATCAAGAAAAGTGTGCACCAAAATTGTATCATTTCACCATATGGATTCTATCTAGTCCTGATGTGGTGCTGTGGGTTAATGCACTGGACTGCAAAGTCAGCTTGAACCACAAGATCAGTGGTTCAAGCTCACCAGCTGCTCCTTGGAAATCCTATACAGGGTTGCTATTGGTTGGAACTGACTCGATGACATTTAACAACTATAACAACAACTTTCTATCTGGTATGGTGCTGTAGAATACTCACTGGATCACAAGTTACTTGAACTGCAAGGTAGGGGGTTCAAACTCACCAGCTGCTCCTAGAAAAACCTATACAGGACTGTTGGAATTGACTCAATGGTACTTAACAACAACACCTAATCCACCTTTATGCTGAGAAAATAATCTGACATGCTGGTTTATATGAAGAAGAATGTGGCATCATGATTGGAGGATGACTCATTAACAAGCTGCTATATACAGATAATACAAACATGCTTGCTGGAAGCAAAGATGACTTGAAACACTTACTGTTGAAGATGAAAGACTATAGCCTTCAGTATAGATTTAACCTCGATATAAAGAAAATAACAATCATGACAACTGGCCCAATAAATAACATCATGATAAACAGAAAAAAAAGATTAGTTTTATCAAAGATTTCATTTTGCTTGTATCCACAATATACTCATAGAAGTAGCAATCAGAAAACAGAAGACATTTGCTGCTGCAAAAGCCCTGTTTAAAATGTTAAATAGTAAAGAGGTCAGTTTAAAAATTAAGATGTGCCTGACTCAGTCCATGGTATTTTCAATCGTGACATATGCATACTAACTCCAGTAGACTTCAGTTTCATAGATATTGTACAGGACAGAGTAAAACTGCTCCATAAGGTTTCCAAGCTGGAGTCCTGGTGTGGCATTATAGGATAAGCACTGGATTGCAAGGTCAGCAGTTCAAACTCACTAGTTGCTCCTGGGAAACACTATATAGGGTTGCTGTGAGTCAGAACTGACTTGACAGCACTTAATAACAACAACAATCTTTATGGAAACAGATGTCACACCTTTCTCCTTAAGAGCATCTAATGAATTCAAATTGCTAACATTTTGTTTAACATCCAAGCAGTTAACCACTGCACCACCAGAATTTCCTGAAGGAAATAAAATACACTCTAAATTTAACAAAATAAGGCAGTCATTGGTCCTGGAACTAGTTCTCATCTTAGCAGACCCAAATCTGTTTGCTTTCTTCAATAATGCCAATCAAGTAACATTATTATGTACTTACATATTTTTCCATTAAACAATTAACAAATTTTTTTTACGCACATTAACAACAAGCACAATTAAATGGTCTATAATTTGCATTCTTTGCAATCTTATCCATAGTTTGTTATGATCCACACAGCAAAATGTCTTTATATAGTCAATAAAACACAGGTAAATAAAAAATAAATAAAAATATGTAATACAAATTACTACTAATAAGATGTACTGCAAATAAATAACAACAAAAAAGACAATTTTAAGTGCCTTTTTTCCTAACTAGAATATATGTTGTTTTTGTTGTTGTTAGGTGCCATCGAGTCAGTACTGACTCATAACAACCTTCTTATGCACAGTAGGACAAAACACTGCCCAATCCTGGGCCAACCTTACTACTGTTGCCATGCTTGAGTCCATCGATGCTGCCACTTGGCCAATCCATGTCGTTGGGGGGTCTTCCTCTTTTTCTCTGACCTCCACCTTACCAAACATGATATCCTTCTCCAGTGACTGGTCCGTACTGACAATATGTCTGAAGTATAAGAGACAAAGCTTCGTCATCTTGGCCTCCAAGGAGTACTCTGGCTGCACTTCTTCCAAAACAGATCTATTGGTTCTTCTGGAAGCCCATGGCACTTTCAATATTCTCCTCTAACACCATAACTCAAAAGCATCAATTCTTCTATGGTCTTCCTTATTCACTGTCCAGCTTTCGCATGCATACAAGGTTATTGAAAATACC
>NW_006408762.1:1201924-1204357 GCF_000296735.1 Chrysochloris asiatica | reverse complement strand
TTGTTTTCTTTACATTAAGATGTAATCCATACTGAAGGCTGTGTTCTTTGATCTTCATCAGTAAATATTTTAAGTCTTCTTCACTTTCAGCAAGCAAGGTTGTATCATCTGCATAACTTGAATATATAGAATACTGAAAATACAGAAATACTTTGAATAGTATTCTATTACTTAGTTTTTGCTTTCACTGTAAGAAAACATAGGAAGTGAGTTACAGAGATAAATATGAATTAGAGTCAAATATCTAGAATGTGATTTTGCTTTTAAATCTTCCAAGATCCAAACAATTTCCTGAAATGAAACATTATTTTGTGTTTGCTTGAAGAATGGACAGTTACTATTCTATTCTAAAGGGGAAAAACTTGACAAAACTAAGTGACGAGTAGAGTACTATTTTTAATTGAATAAGAATAAATACTTCCCTTAATAATTCCATGGCTTCATTCAAGCAAAAGTCTATAAACACACACAGTCACCAAGTCGATTCAGATTCATAGTGATGCTATAAGACACAGTAGAAATTCTCTTTAGTTGTGTTTTAAGTTTTTATTGTGAATTAAGTGATAGTTTACATGGAAGACTATCAGCTTTACACTTATCCTATCATATTTAGTTTCATTGCAGTGATTACAATCCCATCCATGCATCATCATTCAACAGTATTAGCTTCTATTCCTTCTGTGGGTTTTTTTTTTTTCTTTTTCTTTTTCTTTTTTATGTATACCAAAACACTCAGGAATGTGCAATCATTCAAATCATTCAAATACCCAAAGGGCATGCCATACAAGGTTGCCACCCAGCCACCAGCATACAACCCCTCTCCCTCCATGAGTCTAGAATCCCCAGCTGTTCCATCTCTCCACATCATCACCTCTGCCTCCATCTCTGGTGCCGCTGCTTCTCTGAATACAGTCCCATACTCTGTTCTCCCTCTTCTCCTTTTATAGTCCCAGGGTTCTCCACTCCTGAACTGTAGGATCAACCACTCCCCTCTTTTTGTTACAAAATGATTACCTTTACAGTTGCAACAATCGCAATCAGTCATGATAACAATTACTCACAATTGAACCACAAGAATTTTATCCTCATTTCCTTTTACCAATCCCATCTAGATAGGTTGAAAACCACTCAGTGGATATTGTACCTTCCCCCACACCCTCTGAAATGAAACACCCTCTTGAAAACTTGTAGGCCAGTCACCCCCATTTTAGATAGCTATGTTTAAGTTGTCCATCCTGATCAACCCTTTGTACAGAGGGATTGAAATTTATACTTGCTGTAAAGATTCTTTGCCTCTTGGTTGATATTTTAAAATACTACATCCATAAGTATAGGTCAAGTTAATCAAATTGTAGCAAATTACACTTGTTTTCTTTAAAAATTTCTGTTCTCTTTCTTTTTGTGTGTGTGACTAGAGATTGGCTTGTTTAATCTCGTTTTTTTCTGGTGCTGAATCCTTTCTCTTTTTTTTTTCTCTTTCTTTTTTCACTCTCTCTTTTTTTTGTTGTTGTTTTTGTTTTTTGTCCTTTCTTTCATGCTGTTGTTGTTTTTTGTCTTGCTTCATTATTATCTCATTATCGCTTTTATTTTTTACTTTGCTTCTGATTTTGTTTGCTACCCAACTGGTGTTTTTTGGAGGTCACATAGCCTCTCTTCCAATATAAGAAAACCCCATTTTTGCCTTTGATTTTGATTTTGGCTTTGTTTTCTACCCTACTGGAGCTGTTTGGCTACCACATAAAAGATTAAAAAGGAAAGACCACACCCTGACCACATCTTCCTGGAGGCAATCAGAAAACATAAAAAATTACCAAACTACATACTTAATTAATTATTAGGGACACAGAAAAACCTTAAACATGCCCAAGAAGCAAAAGCAGATGTCCATAGTGGCACACGTCCAAAAAAAGATAAAATATCTGAGACAAATGAACCAGAAGTAAACTTTCTCTCCATGATGGAAGGAGGGCAGGCCCTGGAAATGCCTGAGAAAGAATTCAGAAAAATGATGATAGAATGTTTCAAAACACTTTAAAATGGAGCTGAGAAAAATAAGGAAGAAGTCAGGATAGTGCTACAGGACCAAACAGAAACAATTCAAAACTTACAGAAAGAGATCCAAACAATCAATAAGAAAATGGCAGAAATAGAAAACGCTCTGGAAGGGAAGAGTAATAGAACAGATGAGAAAGAAGGAAGAATCAGTGAGCTGGAAGACAGGTCTTTCAATACCACTAAGAAAGAAGAACAAACACAAAAAAGGATAAAAAAGTCTGAAGATGGCATAAGATTCATGCTGGACAACATGAAGAGGAATAACTTAAGAATTATTGGCATTCCTGAGCAAGAAGAATTACATAAGTCCACAGAGGAAATAGTCGAAGAACTACTCGAAGAGAATTCTTCCAACATCGTGAAAAGTGAAAAAATAAA
>NW_006408762.1:1184661-1194198 GCF_000296735.1 Chrysochloris asiatica | reverse complement strand
AAAAATATAATGAAATGGCTTTCCAGAGAAGACGACTTAGTATTTATTATTTCTTATGCTATATCTCCTGGTGTGGCTGGGCTCCTGGTTTGGTGCTGCGCTCCCAGTGTGGCACTGTAGGATAAGCACTGGACTGTGAACAACAAGGTTTAAAGTTCAAGCCCACTATTTATTTTCAGAATCCCTATACAAGGTCATGATGAATTGGAACAGACTTGACAACAGTTAACACCAACAATGCTACATCTCTTGTTTCTTACAAAATTAGGGTTGGTTTGTAGAAAGTAAGGCGGTCTGGTTGCGTAGTGGTTATGAATCGGGCTGTGAACCTTAAAGTTAGCAGTTTGAAACTACAAGGTGTTCCGCACGCGAAAGATGAGGCTTTCTGCTCCCGTAAAGATTTACAGCCTCGGAAACCCTGTACAGGATCGCTATGAGTTTCAATGGCACAAACAACAACAACAAATATGGTCTTTGCATATGGTCCTAGATTTATTAAAACCCTGGCAGCATAGTGGATTACAAACTTGCTAACCACAGGTCAGGAGTTTAAATCCACCAGTTGCTCCGTGGGAGAAAGTTGAGTTTTTCTACTCCCATAAAGATTTACAGTCTCAGAAAAAAATATAGGGTTGCTATGAGCCAGAATCAATGCCAGAGCACACAACCACCATTAGTAGAATTCTTATTATCAAAACCAAAACCCACTGTATTTGAGTTGATTCCAACTTATTGTGACCTTGTATAGGGTTTCTGAAGCTTTAAATCTTTATGGAAGCAGAAAGCCTCAGCTTTCTACCATGGAGTGGCTGGTGGGTTTGAACTGCTTATCCTACAGTGCAGATGTCCTTGGATAGAATTCTTGTTGTTGTTGTTGTTATTAGGTGCCATTGAATCACTACCAACTTATAGCGACCTTATGTACAGTAGAAAGAAACACTGCCCGATCCCAGGCCAATCTCACAATTGTTGCCATGGTTGATCCCATTGATGCTGCCACTTTGCCAATCCATCTCGCTGGGGGTCTTCCTCTTTTTTTCTGACCCGTCCTCCACCTTACAAAATATAATATCCTTTTCCAGTGACTGGTCATTCCTGACAATATGGCCAAAGTATGAGAGACAAAGTTTGACCATCCTGATCTCCAAGGAGCACTCTGGCTACACTTCTTCCAACACAGATCTGTTGGTTCTTTTGGCAGCCCATAGCACTTTCAGTATTCTTCTCCAACACCATAACTCAAAAGTATCAATTATTTTATGGTCTCCCTTATTCACTGTCCAGCTTTCGCATGTATATGAGGTTATTGAAAATACCATGGCTTGGGTTAAGCGCACCTTAGTCCTCAAGCTGACATTGTTGCTCTTCAACACTTTAAAAAGGTCTTGTGCAACAGATTTGCCTAATTCAATACGTTGTTTGATTTCTTGACAGCAACTTCCATGAGTGTTGATAATTGATCCAAGAAGAATGAAGTCCTTGACAACTTCAATCTTTTCTCCATTGACAATAATGTGGTTTATTGGTCCAGTGGTGAGGATTTTTGTTTTCTTTACTTTGAGATACAATCCATACTGAAGGCTGTGCTCTTTGATTTTCATCAGTAAATATTTTAAGTCTTCTTCACTTTCAGCAAGAAAGGTTGTATCATCTGTATATCACAGGTTGTTAATGAGTCTTCCTCCAATCCTGATGCAACATTTTACT
The DNA here is from genome assembly GCF_000296735.1 of Chrysochloris asiatica. Classification (NCBI taxonomy): domain Eukaryota; kingdom Metazoa; phylum Chordata; class Mammalia; order Afrosoricida; family Chrysochloridae; genus Chrysochloris; species Chrysochloris asiatica. Next base: position 1,192,491 of record NW_006408762.1, on the reverse strand, counting down.
TCATATAACCCAGCTTTTTGGATGATTTGCTCAGCATACAGTTTGAATAAGTATGGTGAAAGAATACAACCCTGTTGAACACCATTCTGAATTTTAAACCATTCAAAGTCCCCATGTTCTGTTCGAACAACTGCCTCTTGGTACATGTAAAGATTCCTCATGAGCACAATTAAGTGTTCCGGGATACTCATACTTTGCAATGTTGTCCACAGCTTGTCATGATCCACACAATCTAAAGCCTTTGCATAGTCAATAAAGCACAGGTAAACATCTTTCTGATATTCTCTGCTTTCAGCCAATATCCATCAGACATCAGCGATGATATGCCTCATTCCACAGCCTCTTCTGAATCCGGCTTTAACCTCTTGAAATGCTCTGTCAATGTATGCTTGCATCCATTTCGGTATTAACTTTAGTAAAACTTTACTTGCATGGGATATCAAAGATATTGTCCAATGATTTTCACATTCTGTTGGGTCACCTTTCTTTGGAATGGGCATAAATACAGATCTTTTCCAATCAGTCAGCCAGATAATTGTCTTTCACATTTCTTGGCATAGATGAATGAGTGCCTCCAGTTCTGCCTCACTTTCTTGAATGATTTCAATTTTTATTCCATCAGTTCCTGGAGCCTTGTTGTTTGCCAATTCCGTCAATGCACTTTGGACTTCCTCCTTCAGTATCATTGGCTCTTGATCATATGCTACCTCTTGAAATGGTTGAACATCAACCATTTCCTTTTGTTACAGTGACTCTGTGTATTCCTTCTACCTTCTTTGATGCTTTCTGCATCATTCAATAATTTGCCCAGAGAATCCTTCAATAACAAAAGTCGAGGCTTTAATTTTTTCTCCAGTTCCCCCAGCTTGAGAAATGCTGAGTGTGTTCTTCCTTTTTGGTTTTCTGACTCCACATCTTTGCACATTTTGTTGTAATATTTGGCTTGATCTTCCTGAGCTGATCTTTGAAATTTTCTGTTCAGCTCTTGGACCTCCTCCTTTATTCCATTTGCTTTAGCATCTCTACGCTGAAAGAGCAAGTTTCAGTGTCTCCTCTGACATCCATTTTGATCTTTTCCTTCTTTCTTGTGTACTTAATGACTTTTTGCTTTCTTCCTGTATGATGTTCTTGATGTCATCCCACAACTCTTGTGGTCTTCAATCTTTAATGTTTAACATATCAAATCTGTTCTTCAGTTGATCTCTAAATTCAGGTGGGATATATTCAAGATCATATTTTGGCTCTCATGGACTTGTTTTCATTTTCTTCAGCTTCCGTTTGAATTTGCATATGAGCATTGATGGTCTGTTCCACAATCTACCCCTGGCCTTGTTTTAATTGATACGGAGCTTTTCCATCATCTCACTCCTTCTTCCTAGTCTGTCTTTGTCTGGAAGCTCATCCCAAACCTGTCCACCATGGGTGACCCAGCTGGTATTTAAAATACTGGTGGCGTAGCTTCCAGAATCACAACAACTCACAAGCTTCCACAGTACAACAAAGTGACCATCGAGTGGTGTTGTTTTATTAGGTACTTTTGAATTGGCTGTGACATTTAGCAACTTCATGCACAACAGAATGAAACACTGTCTAAACTGTGCCACTCTCACAATGATTATGTTTGAAGCTGTTGTTACATTCACTGTGTCAATCCATCACTTTGGGGGTCTTCCTCATAACATAACAATAGCATGACATAAGATATGGTGGTGGTTGTGTTCCACCGAGTTGATTCCAACTCATAGCAACCCTGTATAAGGTTTCCAAGACTGAAATCTTTACGGGATAGAAAACCTCATCTTTCTACTGTGGAACAACTGGTAGATTCAAACTGCTGACCTTGCAGTTAACACTCCAGCTCATAATCCACTATGCTACCAGGGCTCCTAGACAGCATTAAAAATACCTCCACTCTCTAGATAGAATAACCACCTATAAGAAGCATCTGGACTTTTGATAGTTATCCATCTGTACTTAGACTTACCCCTCTATTAAGATTCTCATAAAAAAGTGGTGACAAGTAATTATAATTTTCAAGCTCTTAGCAAAGTTTGGTAAGGCTCTGGTTTATAGAATTGTTTTCTCTGGTTGTTGTAACTCAGTGATTCTATTAAGGATTTCTGAGGCTATAAACCTTTACAGGAGCATAAAGTCTTCTTTTTCTCCTACCGAGCAGTTAGTGGGTTTGATGTGCTAACCTTGTGGATAGCAGTTCAGTGCTGATCTTACAGCACCACCAGGGCTCCTCATGACTATGATTGTTGTTGTTCAACCCATAGCAATCTTTTATAGGGTTTACAACCAGCAGCTCGTGGGTTTGAACTGCTAACCTTTTTAGTTAGCAGTCCAGTGCTAATCCTGTAGTGCCACACCAGGAATGACATTCTGTTTCAATTACATTTGTATCATGGTCACATTTAAAAAAAAAAAAAAAAAAAAAGCTAAAGTAGAAGAACTGTACTCATGTATTTTCCTAAATGTCAAATATCAGACTTTGTGATACAGTTTCTAATTTACTCCCAAAAAATCCATCCTCTAGGAGTTTATTCTTAAAAGAAGGTCACTGAGTCTCTGTAGTTGTAGTAATACTATTATTAATATCAAAATAGATGCAATGAGAGATTATAATTTTTAGTCTTATGATAATTAAATTTGAAGAAAGGTCTGTCTTTCTGAAGTAGGCTTCATAAGATTATTCTATCAGTGTTGTGAATGCATATAATATAGTGTCTAACATGTAAAACATTAATATATTTTAAATACGCAGAAGATATTTAAAAAGTTTAAAGTGCAATTCTGGAATAATTTTCTTTATTACTTTCCTTCCATTGTTTGAGATATTATAGTGTTCTAAAGCAGTCATGGGGTATCCTGTTGTGGTGCTGTGGGTTAATGTGCTGGACTACAAGGTCAGTTTGAACCACAAGGTCGGTGGTTCAAGCTTATCAGCTGCTCCTCAGAAACCCTGTACAGGATTCTCTATGAGTTGGAATCAACTTTATGGCACTTAACAACAACAACAAAGTTTGTCATGAGGAGCCCTGGTGGTGCTGTAAGATCAGCACTGGACTGCTAACCAAAAGGTTAGCACATCAAACCCACTAACTACTCTGTAGGAGAAAAACAAGACTTTCTGCTCCTGTAAAGGTTTACAGCCTCAGAAATCCTTAATAGAATCACTGATTTAGAATTCATTTGATGGCAGTGGGTTTGGTTTTGGTGGTTTGAAGTAGTCATGAGGAGCTCTGATGGTGCATTGTGTTAATTGTTGGGCTGCTAACGTCAATTCAAATTCAGCAGTTCAAATCCACCACCCATTCCACAGTAGAAAGATGTGGCAATTGGATTTTCTTAAAGAAAACCTTTTATCAGGAACCTTAAGGAGCAGTTCTACTTTGTGCTAACGGGTTGCTGTAAGTCAGAATTTACTGATTGGTAGTAGATAAGTAGTTATGATGTGCTCATGAAGTGCAATTGAAGCTGCATGAACAAATATAAATCAACTTTAGTAAATAAAATCTTTTTTATAATGGGGAGCTATAAAGGAGCTCTGGTAGCGTAGTGGTTACGAATCTGGCTGCGAACCTTAAGGTCAGCGGTTTGAAACTACCAGCCGCTCCGCGGGAGAAAGATGAGGCTTTCTACTCCCGTAAGGATTTACACCCTCGGAAACCCTGTACAGGGTCGCTATGGGTCGGAACCGACTCGACGGCACTTAACAACAACAACATAAAGGCATGTTGTGGCTGACTTATAAGCTTTCAAGAGTGTGCTTAGTTTCAGAACAAGGTGGGTAAGGTAGAATCCTCACTGAATAGTTTACTTCTTGTCCAGATGGGTCTGGTGAAAGGGGATAGAGGAGGATGGGGAAGGATGGGGATATTATTCTTTAGATTCAATAGTGAATAATTGTTATCATGAGTAACTGTAATTATCACAACTATAAGTATAGAAAAGATCTAACAAAAAGGGGAAGTAGTTAATCTTTCATTCCATGAACTGAGATTGCTAGGGCCATCAAGAAGGAAAAGTATGAGCGAATCTTGGGATCCTCACTAGAAAAGCAGTGACAGCACAGACTGTAGCAGAGGTGATGACACAGAGAGATACAACAGAGAATTCTAGACCAATGGAATCAGAAAAGTTGTATTCCTGTTGGGCAAGAAGTTCATTTGCAAAAAAGTGCCCTTTGGTCATTTAAACAAATGTATATTTTCTGTGTGTTTTGTGTATACAAAAAAAAAGTGTGTTTGGGGGTGGAGGGGGGGAGATAGAGGAAAATACTGTTAACCAATGGTGCATGGAAGGGATTGTAATCATTGCAATGAAACAAACAAAACACTGCCCAATCCTGGGCCAACCTCACTACTGTTGCCACGCTTGAGTCCATCGATGCTGCCACTTGGCCAATACATCTCGTTGGGGGTCTTCTTCTGTCCCTCCACCTTACCAAACATGATATCATTTTCCAGTGACTGGTCCTTCTCGAAAATATGTCCAAATTATGAGAGACGAAGTTTGGCCATCTTGGCCTCCAAGGAGCATTCTGGCTACAATTCTTCCAAAATGGATCTATTGGTTCTTTTGGCAGTTCATGGCACTTTCAATATTCTCCTCCAACAACATAACACAAAAACATCCATTCTTCTACAATCTTCTTTATTCACTGTCCAGTTTTCGTATGCATATGAGGTTATTGAAAATACCATGGCTTAGGTCAGGCGCACCTTAGTCCTCAAGGTGACATCTTTGCTCTTCAACAATTTAAAAAGGTCTTGTGCAACAGATTTGCTTAATGCAATACGTTGTTTGATTTCTTGACTGCTGCTTCCATGAGTGTTGATAGTTGATCCAAGAAGAATAAAGACCTTCACAACTTCAATCTTTTTTCCATAGATAAGAATATTGTTAATTGGTTCAGTGGTAATGAGTTTTGTTTTCTTTACAATGAGATGTAATCCATACTGAAGGCTGTGCTCTTTGATCTTCATCAGTAAATATTGTAAGCCCTTCACTTTCAGCAAGCAAGGTTGTATCATCTGCATATCGCAGGTTGTTAATGAGTCTTCATCCAATCCTGATGCCACATTTTTCTTCATATAACCCAGCTTCTCAGATTATTCAAATATATTATTTTTTTAGGTTCCATTGAGTCAGTTTTGACTTAAAGGACCATGTGCAAAACAGAACAAAACACTATCCAATCTGCACAATCTTCATAATTGTTACGTTTGTTACTACCACTGTGGCAGTCCATCTCATTGGGAGTCTTCTTCTATTTCGCTGATCCTCCACTTAAACAAGCACAATGTCCTTTTCCAGGTATTGGTCCCTTCTGATAATATGGCTGAAGTATGATAGACAAACTTTTACCATCCTGGCTTCAAAGAAGCATTCTGGCTGTTCTTAGTTCAACACAGATGATTTGTTTGTTCTTCTGTTAGCCCAGGGTACTTTTAATACTCTTCTCTAGCACTATAATTCAAATGTATCAATTATTCTATGGTCTTCCATATTCATTGTCCAATTTATTGAATTAAGATTGATATTCAAATATGCATATCTATTTATTTTGGTAAAGGAACTTGCACACTACAGTTGTCTTAATTATCAGCAAAAATTCTTTGTTGTGTTTATGCCCATTCTGTTTCCTTGGCAGGTCTACGTAATGAACACAGCTGTTAGTATAGCATGATGCCTATCCAAAAATTGGAATACTGGAATAAAAAACATAAGTGTCAAACAAACATAGGTGTGGAGTTTGAGTATATCTACACAAATATATTTTGTTTCCCTGATGTATATGCTTTTCTTACTTCTTCTTGTCATGCCATTGTGGTATATTATCATTTCCTGTGCCCTCTAAAATATAAGTTCTATAATGCCAAGAAACCACAATTAGTGGTTGCCATATTTAAACTGTCTTAAGTTTTCAGAAAAAGTCATTTAGAAATTTAATAGTTTAAATCAATTATGATTTTGAAATATAAATGAACACTTAGATTCAATTGAAAAGGTTGACCTCTAATAAATACTTAAGTGAAGAGTTGTTGTTAATGTATTATCTCTTAAAACAAATAATAGAATTAAGATTGACAATATATAATTATTTCCATTTCAAAAATAAGTTATATTAGAAAATACATATACTATACAAACAAAATAAAGAATAAAACCTATCGTCATGTCCATAGATGTAGCAAAAGTGTTTGCCAAAATTCAACATCCATTCATGATTTAAAATAAGTAAATAATGCTACTCAACAAACTAAGAATGGTAGCTAACTCCCTAAAGCTGAAAAGGGTATTTACACAAATCTACAGTTAAAATCATACTTAATGGTGAAAGACAAAATGTGTTTACTTCTGATATTGGGAATAAAGAAAGGATACCCACTCATGTCACTTGTAAGTTATAAGAACAAATATACAGCAACAAACAATAAATGAATAAGGAAAATCAGAGAGAAAAAAGTTCAAATGTCTCTACCTACACATGATATTGTTTCCATTAAAAAAAAAAAAAAGTCCAGGGAATATACAGAACAAAGATAATAATTAATATACAGATTTAACAAGGTTGTTTGATACAAGGTTAATAATCATAAACCAGTTGTAGACTTATATTCTATTATCAATTGGAACATGAAATTTTAAAAAATGGTCATGGCAAACAACACAAAATATATTACATATAAATCTAACAGTTCTCCTACACTAAATGCTACAAAACATTGCCAATATAACTTAAATCGGCCTAAATAGATGGAAAGATAACCTATGTTCATGAATTAGAAAGCTCAAAATTATTAGTAAAACATTTTTTATAAAAAATGACAGTATGGGACTTCCGGTTTGCCCCAGCAGCCAGATGACACTGGTGAGGGGGTCTCTGGGTTCAAGGAGGGGGAACTCATAGGGGAGGCCTTCCTGGGGTGAACCCACGCACTCGCGGCCACCATAAATCTCGGTACTTCAGAATCGTAGGCCCGCTTTTCTGAGAAATCACCATACTGAGGAACGGCTGGCTTTGTGGACTTGTGCCCGCTGCAGCGTGCAGCTGCGGCCCCAGCTCCCTTGGTATTGGGGGACGGGGCTGGAACCAGCTCGTGTGGAGCATCTGACCTAGAGTGGGATCTTGGCGCATACAGTGGGCAGAGAGAAGTTAATTTAAAAAAAAAAAAAAAATTGGGCAAACAGACAAACGGGCAAACGAACAGGAAGGGAGAGGTGGCAACTGTCAGACGTCATTGGGTGTGAACTGTTCCCGCCAGGGCTAGTGGCCCCCATCCCCCCATCTGGGCCATGTTCGCTCGCCCCACCACCACCAGGCCAAGCGGCCCTCCCTTTTTTTTTTAGCTGGGTTAGCAAGAGTCCCAGCGTGGCACAGAGGGCTGGGACGCCACTACAGAACATTTTGAACTGCAGGGTCGGTGGTCCAAGCTCACCAGCCTCTCCGCTGGAACCCTATCTGGTTTTCCCTCTTTTAGAGGGTTTAGCAGGGGTCCCAGTGTAGCTCTGAGGGCTGGGGTACCACTACAGAGCCTTCTGAATTGCAGGTTCGGTGGTTCAAGCTCACCAACCACTCCCTGGGAAACCTATCTGGGTCTCCCTTTCTTAGCTGGTTTAGCAGGAGTCCCAGTGTGGCTCTGAGAGCTTTTTGAACTGCAGCGTCGGGATTCAAGTTCACCAACCTCCTCAGAAACCCTATACAGGGTCGTTATGGGTGGCAATTGACTCAACAGCACCTAACAACCAGGATAGGAGGGAGGAGTGACCAAAAGAGAGTTAGGACATTAAAGACATACCTACATTAAGCCATAGATTTTC
>NW_006408762.1:1181877-1184425 GCF_000296735.1 Chrysochloris asiatica | reverse complement strand
TTAAGCCTTGATTTCACTGGTCCTGCATTGTTTTCTTCTGGATTTTATTTTTATTTTCCTTTTATTTTTCTTTTCCCTATTTTTCTTTTCTTTCTCCCCTTTTTACCGTTTTTGTTTTTGCTTCTGATTCTGACTTTGTTTTTTACCCAGCTGCTGTTGGTTGGCTGTTACAAGCCTCCCTTCTGCTATTGGAGGATTCTTAGTCTCCCTATATTGCATAAGAAGAGTCAAAATTGCTGCCAAATAGCCAAGTTGCATTCACACTGTATAAAACACCAAAACTCAGGCAAAACCAATACCAGCTATCAGATACTAAGGAAACAGGCAGCACATGTGAAAGTTACTCTGAGTCAAGCAATAAGAAGAGTGAAAAGGGAAGACCACAAAAAAGTACCAAAATACATACTCATTTAAGTATTAGGGCCACGGATAAACATGTACAAGAAGCAAAAACAGATGACCATATCAGCACATGTCCAGAAAAAAGTTAAATATCTGAGACAAATGACACAGAAGTAGATCTGGACTACATTCTGGAAGGAGGGCAGGTCCTGGAAATGCCTGAGAAAGAATTCAGAAAAAATATTATAAAATGTTTCAAAACACTTTACAATGGAGTTGAGAAAAATAAGGAAGAAGTCAGGAAAGCACTACAAGAGCAATCAAACAACATAGATACAGCATTAGAAACAATGCAAAGCCTACTGAAAGAGGTACAAACAATTAAAAACAAAATGGCAGAAATAGAAAATACTCTGAAAGGGCAGAGGAGCAGAATAGATGAGATGAAAGGAAGAATCAGCGAGCTGCAAGACAAATTTCTCAATATCACTAAGATAGAAGAACAAACACAAAAAAAAAGATTAAAAAATTCAGAGGAAGGCATAAGAATCATGTTGGACAAAATGAAGAGGAATAACTTAAGAATTATTGGCATTCCAGAGCAAGAAGAATCACACAAGTCCACAGAGGAAATAGTCGAAGAGCTACTGGAAGAAAATTTCTCCAACATTCTGAAAAGGGAAAAAATAAACATACAAGAAGCTTTGTGAACACCAAGAAGAGCAGACCCCAAAAGAAAATCACCAAGACATATCATAGTCAAGCTCTCCAACTTCAAAGATAAGGAGACGCTTCTGAAAGCAGCCAGGGAAAACAGAAGGATCATATACAAAGGCAAGCAAGTCAGATTAAGCTCAGATCTCTCAGAAGGAACCATGCAAGTGAGAAGGCAATGGGGAGACATATATAAAACTCTGAAAGAAAAAAACTGCCAACCAAAAATCTTTTATTCAGCAAAGCTATCAATCAAATATGATGGTGTAATCAAAACATTCCAGCATAAACAGAAACTATGGGAATTTACCAAAGCTAATCCTGAACTACAAAACATCCTAAAGGGAGTTCTTTGGACTGAGAACCAAAGAAGAGGCAACAACTAGAGATTTACATAAGTGGCATTACCTCCCTGAATTAAGTCAGCAGAAAGAAGAATTGATAACAAAACAAAACTATAAGAACAAACTCAGAGACTCTGGAAGTTCACTCTATGACCAAAACAAGTACAATGTAAAAGTAGGCAAACATGGCAAAGAGATCAAGATAGGGAGAAGGTCAGGGAGATTACAGGATAAAATAGTCTGCAATAAATGGTCAGAAAAGCTAATGGACTATAAGGCAATCTCAATGAAAATTAACACTTCACAACATACAAAGAGAATGAAAACACAGGAAGAATATGAAAACATTAAAACTATGAGAAAACTTACAGGAAAGAATGAAAAAATCTTGAACTCAACAAAGAAAGACAAACAGAACAAAGAAGTGACAACACCACAAAAAACAAATGCAATGACAGCAATTAATCAATACCTATCAATAATTACACTGAACGTAAATGGGTTAATGCACCTCTTAAGAGACGGAGGGTGGCAGAACGGATAAGAAAACAAGATCCTTCAATATGTTGCCTACAAGAGACATATCTCACACACAGGGACAAAAACAAATTAAAAGTTAAAGGATGGAAAAAAATATACCAAGCCAATTCCAATAAAAATCAAACAGGAGTGGCAGCACTAATTTCGGATAAAATAAACTTTAAGGCAAAAACCAGCATAACAGATAAAGATAGACATTATATCATGATTAAAAGGACAATAGAACAAGATGAAAAACCATATTAAATATCTATGCTCCCAATGAAAGAGTGCCAAAATACATAAAACAAATTCTTATAGACTTGAAGAAAGAAATAGATGAATCTACACTAATAGTGGGTGATTTTAATACACTACTTTCAAAAATGGATAGAATAACCAGAAAGAAACGTGACAAAGACACAGAAGAACTCAACAACACACTCAGCCAACTGGACCTCATAGATGTATACAGAGCATTCAACCCAACAACTGCACAATACACATTCTTCTCAAGTGGATATGGAACATTCTCCAGAATAGACCAAGTTTTAGGCCACAAAACAAATCTACATAAATTTACAAATATCAAAATACTACAAAGTATCTTCTCAGATCACAATGCTATC
>NW_006408762.1:1168188-1179575 GCF_000296735.1 Chrysochloris asiatica | reverse complement strand
CCACCACATAACATGGATGAACCTTGAGGACATTATGTTGAGTGAAATTAGTCAGTCACAAAAAGAGAAATACTGCATGGGACCACTGCTGTAAAATACTAAGAAAAAGAAATTATACTACATGGGGGTAGGGGGAATTTTTGGTTGGTTGCTGGGAAATTGGTGACGGGTGTGGAGAAGGGGGGAGGGTGAGGCATAGGGCGGGGATTGGACGCAGGAGAGCTTGGGTGATGGGGAGCAGGGCAATATACAGGGAGGGAGAGGGAAGTGGAGAAACAGGGGTGATGGGAGAACAATTGGGCATGTTTGAATGGGCCAAATGGGACAGAGATAAAGGATGATATATGCACAGCCTTGGAACTCCAGGGCTCTGAGATACAGGGATTGAGTCATGGTTGGAATGGGCAGGGAATCGTGTTAGGATGCTTGGCTGTTTTTTTGTTTTTTGAATCTCGGTTTTCCTTGCATTATAATATAGAGTAGACACTGGAGGGGGATAGAAAGGAATAGTCAGAAACATCACACTAGAAGGCTTGTAAGTCTGTCTTCTGCCTTTAACTGATTGGAGTACCTAAAATGGGGCTATAGCGTACCCAGTGAACGAGGCTTCCTGTGAGCCTTTGCAATACATAAAACTATACGTAGAAACCAGAACCACATCCAGATCACCAGAGATGAGAAATCTCCACTTGAAAGGATGAGCTGACCAGCCTGGACCGGCGAGAAGAACAAAAGATATGTCTTGAATGAAAGACCAATAGGAATAATATGATACAATGGCGGCAGACAGACTATTACTACAGGAACAAATGGGTGGCTTCCCTAGGAGACATTGGGGCAGTTGGTCGGGTCCTCCTAACGCAGGCCCCCATCCAAGACTGAGACTCGTTGGAAATGCACGCTCTGATTGGTGACCACATGCATCACCGATGCAGAGAAGTGGGGTAAAGGCAGCAATGAAGCCTAGCTAAGCCTTACGATATTCAGTGGGTTTCTGTGGACCTGGTTGGGGACCTGGGGGTCAAGCAGTGTGAGGAGACCTGAGGACTCCTGGGCCCAGAGTCAGTGACGTGGCCACGGAGGACTCAAGTGGCGAATGGAGCTGCCGGCTGATGGGAAGAGAGGGTATGTGCACAAAAACACCCACACTTGCAGATGGTACCCACGTGACCTGGACCGGATGACTGGATGATCAGAGCTCAACCAGGAGAAGAAAGAAGGGGGGGGGAATAAAAATTTAAAAAAGAAGACTGAGATGATTCAATCTGATGAATTTGACCTATACCTATGAATGCAGTGGCTCAAAAAATGCAACAAAATCCTTACATCAAGAAACACTCCCACCCCCTCCACACACAGAGTAGACAGAGATGGGCAACTTGGACATTGGATACCCAAATGGGGAGGAAGGGACTACAAAGGCAAGAAGTGACTGACTTACAAGCTTTCAAGAGGGAACCTAGAGCTAGGGGACATGGAGGAAGGCAGAATCTCCAGTGAGTACTATCCAATCTGTCTAGTTGGAGCTGATGAAATGAAATACAGATGGGTTACTCGCGATACTGTTGTGAATAATGGTTATCAGGACAGATTATGAGGGTTGGAAGTGCAAAGGTAGACGTTGTATAGCAAGGAAGGGAGTGATTATCTCTCCAGTCTAGGAGCAGTCTCTGGGACCACCAACAGAGAGGAGCCGAGAGCGGGACCCTACCCAGAGAAGCTTGAATGGAGACAGAGACTATGACATGGAGGGATGAAGCGGCTGGAGACTTTGGATCCAGAGAGTGAGAGGGACTGTGGGCCGAAGACTGGGGGTGGGGGGAGGGGGAAGTGTAGAGTACGGGTTTCTAGGATATCCCCTTTGGTCGGAAGATGATGCAGGGAGGGGATTGGAACCATGGCAATGAGATGATATACGATGGAATGAATGTAGAACTAAAGTTCTCTCGTGTAAACTATCGTATAATTCACAATAAAATATTAAAAAAAAAAATCTAAGTGGAAATAGAAAAAAAATAAATAAATGAAAGTATGGCACTTCCTCTGAAAGTTGGAAATAGAAATATCTTATGATCCAGCAATTCCTCTACTTGGTATATATCCACAAGAAATATGAGCCATAACATGAGTAGATATATGCACACCAGTGTTCATAGCAGCACTATTCACAATAGCAAAAAGATGGAGACAGCCTAAGTGCTCATCAATGGAAGATTGTATAAACAAACTTTGGTACATACAGGTAATGGAAAATTATGCTACCTTGAGGAATAGCAAGGAAGCTGCAGGCCACCACATTACATGGATGAACCTTGAGGACATTGTGCTGATTGAAATTAGTTATTCACAAAAGGACAAATATTGCATAAGACCATTATTGTAAAAGCTTAAGAAAAGATACTGATACTAAAAGGAAAAAAAAAAAAAAATTCTTGGATACAGGTGGGGTGGTAGGATTGGGGGGGGTGAAGGGAGGGGATGGTAGAGTACAGGGTAGTGGGTAGACACATTATAATTTGGGTGTTAGGGAGGGCAATACACACGAAGGTGGAGGGGGATGGAAGAACAAGGAAGATAGGGGAACACTGAGGCAGGTTTGCATGGGCTAAATGGGACAGAGGTAAATAGTGATGTATGCTCAACCTTTGAACAACAGGGCTCTGTTGTTCAAAGAAACCACAATTAGTGGTTGCCATATTTAACCTGTCTTAAGTTTTCAGAAAAAATCATTTAGAAATTTAATAGTTTAAATTTAATAGTTTAAATACAGGGATCAACGCATAATCTGAAGAGGGGAAATAATGTTAAGACTGTCTTATGAATATTGACTGTCTTATGAATATTGGTTTCCCTTGCCTATTATTATAAAATAGACACTTGAGTGGGATAGAAAGGAGTATTGGGAAACATGATTACAGAAAGCATGTAAGTCCGTATTCAGCCTATAACTGATTGGAATACCTAAAAGTGGTTTTATAACTTGCCCAGTGAAATAGGCTTCTTGCAGAGCCTTTGCAGTGGATAGGACCTTAGGAATCCGGAGCACTATCCAGAATCTTCTGAGGTGGGACATTTCTACCAGAAAGGACAAGCAGACCAGCCTAGAACAGCTAGAGCAACAGGAGATACATAGTCAAACAAAGATCAGCAGGAAAAATCCAAAACAAAAATGGCAGTTGGATTGGCTACTAAAAGAACAAGCAAGTTGTTCACTGGGGAGCCATCAAGGCAAGCAATCAAGTCCCTTCAGGGCAAACCCCTGTGTAAGACTGAAACTCAAAGGGAACACATGAGCAGGCAGGTAAGCTTGCTGGCAACCACATTGGTCTACTGGTGAGTAGAAGAGGGGGGAAAGGCAGCAATGAAGAAATGGGCTGAGTTCAACCACATTCCATAAATTCCTGTTGACTTGTAGATAAGAAAGAAAAGAGGAAGCGTGGGCTAGAGCTGACAGTAAAGCATCCAGCTGATATGAAGTGAAGAGATACACACAAAAATGCCCAAACTTTCAGATAGTACCCGTTTGACCTAGCTTCAATGGTTTAATAATCAAAACTTGACTAGAGGACAACAAAAAACAAAATTTGATAAAGAAAAGTAGTATAAAATTGCTACAGTTTGATGAATTTGACCTATACTTATGGATGTAGTAGCTCAAAATACCAACTGAAAGGGAAAGTGTCTTCACATCAAGTATCAATCCTATCCCTGCTGTATACAGGGTAGATAGGAACGGGCAACTTAGACAGACATTGGCTACCTGAACTGAGGGAGCGATAAGTGACTGTTTTACAAATTTTCAAGAGGGAGTTTAGTTTCAGAGTGTGTGGGGCAAGGTAGAATCCCCACTGAATAGTTTTCATCTTGTCTAGAGGGGTCTGGTGAAAAGAGATGGGGATAAGATTCTTATGATTCAATAGTGAGTAATATTATCATGATTAATTGAGACTGCCATAACTGTAAAAGTAGAATTTTTATAACAAAAACAGGAAAGTAGTTAATCTTACAGTACAGAAACAGATGACCCTAGGACCATCAAGGGAGATGAGCACAAGTAGGGTGCAGGACCCTATCCATAGAAGGAGTGACACCAGAGATGGAGGCAGAGATGAGGACATGGAGACAGGGAGCAGCTGAGGACTCTGGACCATGAAAAGAGAGGTACTTGGTGCTGGTGGCCAGGAGGCAGGCTTGCAGAATGTGTCCTTTGGTTGTTTAAATGATTATATATTCCTGAGGGTTTCTGTGTACATTCCATGCCCCCCCCCCCAAACAAACAAACAAAAAACAGAGGGTATGGAAGCAAATACTGTTGAATGATGATGCACGGAGAAGAGTATAATCATTGCAATGAAACGATGGTGTAAAGTCAATGTTCTGCCATACAAACTGTCACTCAGTTCACAATAATAGCTTAAAAAGAAAAGAAAAGCAGATAGAATAGCATGGCTCTGTAACAAAAGGTATATGCATATTTTTATTCTTTTTCAAAAATAAAAAAAAAAATACTTTAAATAAGATATAAATGTAAATTTTAAGTATAGTATAGAGTTGTTTTTATTTTTTTAAATAACATCTTGAAGAGGTCTTATGCAGCAGATCTGCCTAATGTAATACATACTTTGATTTCTTGACTGCTACTTCCATGTTGTTGTTGTCCCACAGTGCCACACCAGGACTACTTCTATGAGCACTGATTTAATTCCATGAGCAATAATTTAAATTGTCTTCATTTCAAGTTCTCAATAATCACATACAACTAGTGGCTTTGGTATAGAACTGTAGGGTAAGTGCTTGACCATAAGGTCAGTTTGAACCACAAGGTCAGTAGTTCGAACTCACCACCCACTCCTGGGAAACTCTATACAGAGTCGCTATGAGTCGGAACTGACTCAACATCATTTAACAACAAAATCAGTACAGTATTTCCCAGATTTAGATGGACTTAGCATCCTTTCCTGTCTTAAAGACCCTGAAATATACATACTAGGCCAATAATTATGTGCAAGTAATAATGTTCGGTGCCACAAGTGAAACACACATAGAGCTTAAAATTTAGTAAGAGGATTGCACAACTATTCCATTACAAATCTGACTTATAAAAACACCTATAGGATAAACACTGCACTAGTTACTGTAAGGTCCATAGTTCAAACCCACCAACCACTCCTCAGAAACTCTATACAGAGTTGCTATGAGTTGGAACTAATTCGACAATACTTAACAACAACAAAACAATACTTATACAAAATCTTCTATGATCCATTGAGTTAAAATATTAAAGTTTCTATTTGTTTTATTTATAAATGAGAGAAGAAAATGAGAATAGTGTATTTTAATCATATGTTTGATACTTCTTCATGGTTTTGCTACAAAGCTGCCCATTTGTGTTTGCCATTCTTAACAATTCATTAAATGCATATATGTAGAGCAAACTAATCCAAATTATTGATTGAAGAATTTAAACAGCAATGAAATTCTCTGCTAGAAATTGAAAAGACTTGAAAAAACCCAGATAATTTGCTAATTGATTAAACAATAGCTAGATTTACAAAGTCCCTTCCCCCCTCCCCCATTCCTTCAATGACTTGTCAATGCACTGTCAGGCTTTGCTGGCTCAAATTCAAAACAACTCCAAAAGGTTCCTTTCAAATACACATTAGAGTGGTTTCTATAAAGAAAATGGCCCTGGAAACTGATTTTTAAAAAAATATGTCTCAAAATAATCTTTTGATTATCCCAAAATATGTGCTCTCTCTTTTCAAATAGAAAACTTGGGATTTCTACGTGCTTTCTACTAAGTTCTGGGGATAAACTGGTAAACAAAAGCATACAAGAACCCTGATATATGACAGTTTACAGACTAGTACAGGGAATTTCAACATATCCCAGGAGCAGCAGCCCCAGAGTCTCATAGGAATTTGTTGGAAATACACACTCTAGGCCCCACCCTAAACATATTGGATCAGAACCTCTTTGACTGGTCAGCAGTCTTTAAAAAGCCTTATATGTGACCATAATATATGCTAAAATATTGGTATCATTTAATTAAACCAGTTGAGATCAATGAAGGGAAAAAAAGATGAAATGCAAATTTGGCTTTATCACAGGCTAAAATAAGAAAATTGCAAGTATATAAATATGCACATAAGTAAATGTATCTATATAATATGAAATACAAGATCCTAAATGGCGTTTTCCCAGCAAATGTGATATTTTGTGCCATGTAAGTTAAATATTCTGAGACAAGATGCTGATGCATTCCAAATATGCTCACAATTACATTTTACCAGCTAGTCAAGGATTTGAAATGACATTTTTTTAGCTGACATTTTTGTGTGGCTGCTGTAGGATAAAGCTCTAGACTGCAAGGTCAGTTTGAACTGCAAGGTATATAATTCTAATCTCAGTGACCCTATACAAGGTCACTTTGATTCGGAATCAACTGGATGACACTTAAAAACAACAATAAAATGAGGATATAATATAAAGTCACAGTGTGAAAATACTGAGGAATCACTGTAATCATATATTAGAATCAATTCAGAGAAATAAGTTTGTGAAGCTGTGTCTTTATTTAAAAACTCAGATAACTGCTTTACACTTAAAGTACCACAACAGTCCCATTCCTGATTTTGCTTCTGCTGATGGTTTTTATTATTAAACTCTTAAAATACAAATCATTCCAGATTCCAGGTTTTTCCTTCTCATATTAAAATAATAACAAAGCCTCTGCTGATAGCTATATCTTTCTTATTTAAGAAATATCAAAATGAGCTCCTATGTCATATTTTCTAATATCTACTGGTTCCATTCTCCGAGGTATATATTACTAATGTTATAATTTAACTTCCAAGTTTTCCACACTTCAAATTCTAAGTGGCATTTATAGGTCCATTACTGGATCTTTGAAGAATTTAAGAGAGTATTTTGTCATCAAACTAGGAATTTTTAAGAGAATTCAGTTTTGTGGACTTCTTTAGATATCCCAAAATGCTTAATTTGGATTTGAAGGAAAAAGGAAAACATATCTCTAGAAAATAAAGATATTAATTAATGTAAGGAAAAACAATATTCCATATGGCTTTTTTTTTTTTTTAGGGCATTGTGACTCTTTCCTATAGCACAAGTTGCACATTTATAATGATTGTACACTGCCTACACCAAATATCAGCCAGTTGTATACAGCAGTAAAGTCTTCCCATTAATGGACTCACAGGGTGAAAGAAAAGATTGCTGTAGCTGACTGGAATGTCTTTAGAGACTCTCAGTTGTCAAAATTAGACAGTTTGGTTTTTATTGGCCTATTTTTAGTCATAGGAAGAAGAGGAATATGCTAAAACATCCTCCAAATGTGATGTTTATGGAAACATATTACTCATGGCAGTTCTATTGTTCCTAGGTCTTATGATTTTGATGATAAAAAAAATTCAGGTGTTGTCTGTTATGTGCAAAGCACATCTGCAAGGCACTAGACCAGAAAAGGCACAACAATTTAATGTTTTTGCATTCTCCAAATGGGTATATTATACATTAAAAAAAACGAAACTTTGGAACAGCTTGACATTTCTATTTGAAAAATAGTTTCCAAGTAAGCAGAACTGAAACATCTTTCTAGAGATTATAAAACTACTAAAAAGACATCATGAAGTGTATTCAAAAGTCCAATGAAGCATTGGGAACTTATGGAAGTAAAATAATTAAACCTGACTTTTAAGCCTCTATTTCCCAAGGAAATTAATGTATTTTTTATAATAATAGTTGTACAGAATAAGACCAGTTCATTAATCTATTTATTTATACATTTTGATCTCCTGCAACTGCCAGGCATTCTTAGCCAATAAATTTTAGTAATGCTACAACTAACAGACTCCTGGTATAGTGCTGTGGACTAATGCACTGGACTGCAAAGCCGTGTAAACCACAAGGTTCGCAGTTCAAGTTCACCAGCCACAACTCGACAATGTTTAACAAAGATTGACAATATTGGCAAAAAAAATTTTTATCTGCCACTTCTAATTAAAATGCATTATTTTTTAATATGGCCACACTTACAGTTGTTTTAGGGTAGTGGTTACGAATCGGGCTGCGAACCTTAAGGTCAGCGGTTCGAAACTACCAGCCGCTCCACGGGAGAAAGATGAGGCTTTCTACTCCCGTAAGGATTTACACCCTCGGAAACCCTGTACAGGGTCGCTATGGGTCGGAACCGACTCGACGGCACTTAACAACAAAAACAACAGTTGTTTTTTAATACAATAATTTAGCTATCTTTTATATGTACAGTTTATAAAACAAAGGCATCTTATTTGATACCAAAGTCTTCACAGTACATTTATAAGTCTCTGGAGAATGTTTCTCTTACTTGCATTGTCAGATAATTTCCATGAAGTCCCAATTCTGCGTTGTAAGTGTCTACTTTACAAACTATAATAAACAAAGTAACTAATTTTTTTTTAAAGAAGACAAATAACAGCTGTCTCTATTTGACTTGACAAGTGTACGTCATCAAGTGACCACAGCAGCACTTCTTGGAGAGTTTCAACTCTTTTCAATCTGTTACAGGGCTGATTCCTTTTGTTTATATTTAATGGATGTCAAAATGGAACCAGTGTATATACATTTGAGTCAAACACAAGTAGCTTATTTATTTTGTACAATCATATCACTGTCTGCATTTACATATATTCCAACAATTCCATGTTATTTTGATGTTAAAATTCAGACTTTTAATCAATTGCCCAAAATCATGCATAAAACAATTACCAATGCATAGATTTCTTATACATGTTAATAGTATTGCTTCTTTTCCCACCAATTCTATGAAGAATAAAGAAAAAAAATTAGAGCTAAAAGAACACTTGTATGAAAATCTAGCTCTAGCAAACCAGAAAGTTAAGAGTTGTGTGATATGGAATATAACTGGGACTTACCGGTTTCCAATTGTATTTAGGGTCTCATTGGAATTTGGAAAAATGAAATCCTACATACAATAGATGAAAGTTCCCTGACTATTTAGGTGAATACACACGCACACACTTAAGAGTTGGGTAATATTGTCTGCAAATGTTAAAGTACAGCCTGACAGCCAAAAAGTAGTAGTAGCCAAGGGTAACTATGAGTTTAATGGTATGTTTACAACACTGCACATTTATTTATGTCTAGAACTAATAAAGCAACAGCAATTCCAGAAATTAGCTTTGTGAAGTACTTAAACTATATATTTTTCTTTTCTTTCTTTGATTCATTGGATTTATTTGACTATTTTGACATACTCTATGTTGTTCTATCCCTAACTGGCTAAGTAATCACACTTTAAGTAATCACTCATTTGTCAATTTCAGTGTATTGGCCTGTAAAAAGAAAGTAGGTATTTTAGGTTTATATATTACAAAATATATGATTTTGCTTCCATGAAAAGTTCAACTGTCTAACAGTGACAGGTCTTGAGCCCCTTGCTTATGAATGCATGAGAAAACCCAGAACCAGTGTGAGTGACTAGTGAGTTTGAACCACCAAGCTTGTGGTTCAAAGTGACCTCTTATCCAGATGGAATTGGAGTGTATGATTCAATTGTGAGTAACTGTTATCAGGTCTAATGGTGATTGTCTCAACTGTAAAGTAGAAGAGGTGCAACTAAAGGAGGCAAGCAGTTAATCTGTCATTTAGGAATAGAAGAACCTAGGACCATCAAGAGAGAATAGCCTGAGAGGAACAAGGTAATCAGAAAAGTGGTGACAACAGAGATGGTGGCAGAGGCGATGGCATAGAGATATAGAGCATCAGAGGTCTTTAGGCCCATGGATTAAATGTGCCTGAGGGCAGGAGGCTGGCTTGCAAAATGTGCTCTTTAGACATTTAAACAAATATATATTTTCAATTTGGTATGTGTACATAAAAAAAAAAAAAAACGGGTAATACTGTTAGCTGATGGTATATAGAGGGGATTATAAGCACTGCAATGATTTGCTGAATGTAAAACTGATGATCTGCCCTGTAAACCTTCACTCAGCTCACAATAAAAGCTTTAAAAAAATCACTATACATGCAGTTAACTGCATGTATAGTGATTTTTTTCCTTTCTATTTATAAGTTTTATCTGCTATTTTCTATGTAAAAATTCACATTAAAAATGAGCAATTTAAATATATTTATATACGGAAGCATTCAGTCACACATTTGTCTGACATCATTTCAAAAACAGAATCTTAACATATGATTTTTGTATTGTTACATGAAAATGATGCTTAAAGATGTTCTGAAGAAGATTGTTATTGTTGTTAAGTGCCATCGAGTCGGTTCCGACTCATAGCGACCCTAAACAGAGTTTCCAATGCTGTAAATCTTTACTGGAGCAGAATGTCTCATCTTTCTCCCACAGAGCAGATGGTAGTTTCGAACTGCTGACCTTGCAATGCGCAGCCTGATTGCTCTGGTAGCGTAGTGGTTACGAATCGGGCTGCGAACCTTAAGGTCAGCGGTTCGAAACTACCAGCCGCTCCGCGGGAGAAAGATGAGGCTTTCTACTCCCGTAAAGATTTACACCCTCGGAAACCCTGTACAGGGTCGCTATGGGTCGGACCCGACTCGATGGCACTTAACAACAACAACAACAACATGCTACCAGAGCTCCTTGTAAAGAAGATTAATAAATTCAAATTTTCTTGACTTCTGGAAAAAAAATTAAGATTCTAAGAGACTGGTTTTCTTTTCATACTATGGTGGTGGTGGTTGGTGATTATGTGCCATGGAGTCATTTCCTATTGATAGTGACCCTTTATAGGGTTTCTGAGGATGGAAATCTTTACTAGAACAGAAGCCTCATCATTTTCCTGTACAACTGCCAGTATTTTCAAAAGGCTGACCTTGAGATTAGCAGCTGACTCATAACCACTACTCTACCAGAGCTTTTCTTTAAAGTTTGCCATGTGACTGCACTGGTATAATTTTTAATTAAAAATAAGACTGGAGTAAGAACACAAACACTAATTTAATAGAAATATTCATGTAAATCCGCATGTTTACATTGCCAGGTTGCTATTTGCATATTGGGAGCAATATGACTTCACTCAGAAATTCAATTTCCTACTTTAAAAATATTTTTACAGTAATACTGACTGAATTTTCTTCTATCATGAGAATAACAATTTTTAAATGTTCATGAAGTTGGAAGACATTTTTGGATGAGAGTTTAAAAATTATGTAAACCACTAGCATAATGACTCTGCTTATATGAAAAAAGGAGTGACAGACAAAAACAATATTATAATTCCTATACAAATTATACAGGGACAATCAGTAGTAATCATAATCTAAATGATAATATTAATGTAATATTAGAATATTATAAATGATTTACAATGTAAATATATCATAGTTATATTTGG
>NW_006408762.1:1164904-1168017 GCF_000296735.1 Chrysochloris asiatica | reverse complement strand
TGCTGTTGAGCAGCTAGAGAGTTTGAACCAATGACTTTGTGGTTAGCAGTCCAGTACTTATTCTACATCAACACACCAGGACCCCATATGTGCATAGTTATACATATGTGAGCATAATTTATTATAAAAATTTTGTGATAAAGATTGGTACTATCTTATATAAACTGTCAAAATAAAAAAATTAAGGTAAATGAGGATGCCAACTAGTCCAAGAATTCACTGCAAGATTTCAGAAAACAGAATATGTCTGTATATGTAAAATGGATTAAATGTTTTGAAAGTTGATTTATCTGTGTATGTGTATGTATGTAATTAATAAATAATCTATGCCCAAGTGCTTCATTTAAGTGTTAAAACTTAAAACTGAAATATTTAGGTTATCAATTTTCATTTTGATTATTTAAATAGTAAGAACAGACCTTTTCAATGTTTCAGCATCTAACCTACAAAATTTGAGCACTTGATTCATCTGAAAAACTGTCTACATGGCCATAGTAGGGCAGGGCTGTTTTATAATTATCTGATTAATTTGTAATGATCTGCTTAGTCTTACAAAAATTACCCAAACAACATTTTACAATAACATAGAGTTTCATGAGGCGAACAGTCACACTTTATAACACACATACAGTATTAGAACAAAAGAAATATTCTAATTATAAGAAAATAGAAGCATAATCATAAATATAGAGCTATTTTTGGGAGGATTAGCTCTGTTGGGTTCAGCAACAAAATCTATCTCCTATAACTTGGCAGACATACTGCTAGAAAGATAATGTATTATAAAAACACTGCAGTCAAAATGAATAAAAAAGTTTTTCTAATTTAACTTAAAGTATATGGCTGTATTATAAGTATAAAATAGTAGTATAACTGTGGTGAAAAATGACATTAGGAAACCAACATTAGATTTTAATGTTAGAAGTTTTCAAGAGGGAATTTAATTTAAGAATGTGCGGGGGAAGACAGAGTCCCCAAAGAAGAGTTTTCATCTTGTCTAGAGGGATCTGATGAAAAGAGGAGATAAGTTTCTTATGATTAATTAGTGAGTAATTGTTATCATGACTAATTGCAACTGCCACAATTGTAAAGGAAGAAGTTTTGTAACAAAACTGGGGGAGTAGTTAATTTTACAGTCCTGAAACAGAGGACTCTAGGACCATCAAGGGAGAAGAGCACAATTGGAATGCTAGGGACCTTATACAGAGAAGTAGTGACACAGAGATGGGACATGGAGAGAGGGAGCAGCTGAAGACGCTAGATTAATGGAAAGAGAGGGACTAAGAGCTGATGGCTAGGAGGCAGGCTTGCAGAATGTGTCCTTCAGTGATTTAAATTATTACATATGCCTGAGTACAAAAAAAAAAAAAAAGGGCTAGAATGAATACAGAGAAATACTGTTAACTGATGGTACATGGAAGGGATTATAATCATTGCAATGAAACAAAGTATATGATTTGTTGAATGTAAAACTGATGAGCTGCCCTATAAACTTTCATTGAATTCACAATAAAAACGTAAATAACAAAACAATATGGAATTAAAAAATGAAGAAGGGAGAGCTTCACTTTTGAAAACTAAAGCAATGTCTCTGTCAAGCTTAAATAAACCTTGTTGCTGTCGTTAAGTGCCATAAAATCAGTTCTAACTCATAGTGATCCTATGTACAACAGAAGGAAATACTGCCCAGTGTTGTACTATCCTCACAACTGTTGTTATGTTTGGGCCCATTGTTGCTGCCACTGGGTCAATTCATCTCATTGGGTGCCTTCCTCTTTTTGCTGAACCTCCATTTTACCAAGCATGATATCCTTCTTTCTCTAAGGACTGGTCCATTCTGACAACATGTTCACCGAACTTTAACAGTGTATTTTCTTGTTTGTTTGTTTTGATAAGCTAAGTAATTTGTCATGTTCTGCTTTAAACTTGCTGATCCAGCAAGTAATCAAGCTGTGGTCTCATACTAATAAGGCATTCTAATTTGTAATGTTAACACTTTGGCAAATAGCACAATTAAAAATGTGATCTAGAATAAAAAGCCATGTAACACTCAATATTATCGATTATCAATAAAACCCAGCAAGTCAAACTTCTATTAATTTAATTTATTGTGTGAGAATAATATTAATAATAATTGGCCAAGTTAATTTGTCACTGCAATTCTGTACTTTCCATCAGTTTCCACTTCTCTGAGTAATAACAACAATTCTTCTTAGAAGATGACATTAGATAAATACAACAAACATAAAAACCTTGCCCATCCCTTGTAAAATTAATGATAGAGAAATGATGAATAAACTATTTTCCTATATATATGATTCCTATAGCTTTATTATGCATTTGCCAATCTTTTCTCTGTAGCTGTAAAAGCATAATTTCATTTCCCGTAAATCCTCTCAGAGCCTTCTTAGATTGAATGTTAAGTGTGGGAATGACACAAATTACATACATCATAATGCTGAATAAGTCTTTTTTTTTTTTAGGGCATCTAGTCTTTACATCTGGTGTGGCACTGTACGATCTGTAGGATCAGCACTGGATTGCAAATCACAAGTCTGCATTCAAATACACCAGTTGTTTCTTGGACACAGGGGCGCTATGAGTCATAACTAACTGGATAGCACTTAACAAGTCTTTACATCAGAAAGATGACTTCTTTCTTTCTTTTTATTTTTTTAATAATCCTTACAAGGGAGTTGGGAGGGTAGTATTCCAAGGCAAATATAATTTAGGGGAAATTTATATGCAAAGTTTATTTGTTTTATACTTTTTTTTTTTTCAGTTAAAAGTATTTCTCTTTATCCACTTTAGCTTTTTTGAAAAAATGCACAAACAAAAAAACCCACTCAGGCATATATAATAATTTACATCTCCAAAGGGCACATTCTGCAAGCCTGCTCCTGGCCACCAGCTCTTAGTCCTTCTCTTCTTAGTTGATGAATCTAGAGACCTCAGCAGCTCCCCCTCTCCATGCCCCCATCTCTGCTTCCATCTCTGGCACTGCTGCTTCTCTGGATAAGGTCCCGCAT
Source organism: Chrysochloris asiatica (assembly GCF_000296735.1). Classification (NCBI taxonomy): domain Eukaryota; kingdom Metazoa; phylum Chordata; class Mammalia; order Afrosoricida; family Chrysochloridae; genus Chrysochloris; species Chrysochloris asiatica. The sequence continues at coordinate 1,164,988 of NW_006408762.1, read as the reverse complement.
TCTATTTGTGTGTTCCTCTCTTGATGGTCCTAGGGTCCTCTGTTTCTGGACTGTAAGATTAACCACTCCCCTTTTTTTGTTACA